>NC_081841.1:112818727-113121169 GCF_963259705.1 Myotis daubentonii
CATGTCCATCTGCTTTTAGCTGAACAACACCTGCCTTCCTTTGCTTTCCCCTTTTCACAGATAAGTTTTCCATCGGTCCCCCTGAGTACCGACTGCCTCCTTCTCTAATATTTCAGTAGGTTTGTGGACTACTAACTGATTTCTTTATTATTTTTATTCCTTTACTTTCACACTCAATTAACTTCTATAGACTTTAGAGCTCAGTGCTAAAAATGTTTCTTTAGTTTTGGCTTTTACCCAACCTCTGTTAATTGAAAGTGTCTGTCTCTGTCCTGCCTATACTACTGCTTGCCTCTGGATCTTCCCTGAAGAATGTGGGGTGCGTGTCTTGTCCATGCAAGGATGGGCTGCCTGAGTGAGGCATGCACATTCCCCCACCCTCCGCCCTTGGCATGCACTAGTGGTAGGATCAGAATTCTAGTGTTAAGATATCAGCAGAGCTGCCAAGAAACAGTTGTTATGGTGAGTGGAAAGAGAACAAACATCACCAGACTACCTCCGGACACTGTCTCCAGCCAGGCCTGAACTGCTGCACGGCGTATGGAGGGAAGGTCAGGCACTGAATTTAAAACAGACGATAAATACAAAGTTACACAGGAATAAGTGTTCCCAGTGAGGAAAGTTGAGGACAACCCTAAAGTCCAAAATAAAAGAGAAACTAAGATGATGTTACGGCCAGGGGCCTATCCAGAACTGACCACGGTATCAGTCCAGGAGAGGAAAGGAAACACAGGGAACACAGGGAGGGGCAATACAGTTTCAAGGCTGCAGAGATAGCTCTACCTTGCAGGGCAGTGTGACATTGTCCCAGGTCAGCAGGGTCTCTCTCTTCCACTCCTGCATAACTTCTAAGTACATTAATAAACCAACAAAAAAAGACTTTAAAATTGATTTTTAGAGAAAGGAAGGGAGAGGGAGAGAGAGAGGAAAACATCGATGAGAGTGAAACATCAATCGGCTGCCTCCTGCATGCCCCCTACTGGGGATCAAGCCCGAAACCCAGGCATGTGCCCTGACTAGGAATCGAATCAGACGACACCCAATCAACTGAGCCATATTAGCCAGGACGCTTCTGGATACATTTACATTGCTGCAGAAATAGTTAACTGAGGTTGTTTTTGCCGATAGGTGAAGATTTGGGGCAGAGGAGAATCAAATGACCCCATTAAAGGCTGTTTCATGAATGCAGGGACCACCCCCTTGTATACTCAGAGACTTGCATGGTGTGTGGCTCTCCATCAGTTCCAAACAGGAAGAGACAGAGGTTGATGATCTGTATTTAGAAGATGGGTATGGGGAGGTCAGAAGGTGTGAGAATGACATGGCAGCTGACACAGCCCTCCACTTTTTTTCTTTTATTGCTTGCTATTCCTTGAAAGAATCCAGAATAAGGTTCATCTTCATCCTACTGTGGAACACAGATCATCTTGCCTACAACTTAGAGCTATTAGAAATTATGCTAAATACTTAGTCTCCTTGATACAAATTTCTTCTTAAAACTTAATTTCCATTCAAACTATGCTTCCCCTGCCCCCATCCTGACAATGCACATTCACACCCAGACACACTCCATGAGGAAAGGACCAGAATATTCTATCAAGTGGAGAAAGAATAACCCTACCTAGTAATATGAGGGAAAGAAAGCAATTCTCAATTTCTTCAAGATCAAGTTTCACTTTTCTATTTTGCTTTGGGGGAGAAGGAACCCATAACCTCTTAACCCACAGAGAACTTTACATATTCTCACACAAAAGCCCAGGGCAGTGGTCACCATTAACACCAAGGAAATGAAATGTTCTGTCAGCTCTTACATTTGATTAAACTAATGGCTTTGGCCCTGACAGAAAAATACCCTGCAGCAAGCAGAGGGGTTGCAGGGACAGAATATGCTCCTAGGGGCCTCAGGTCCTTGGATCCTGAAGCAGTTACCTCTAGAAGTGGAGGGCTCAGAGGTTGGTACCGTTCGCTCCTCCTCCTCTTTCTCATGAACATGTGTCCAGTGCACATCAGCCTGAATCTCCAAGGGATCGGTTGCATTTATGATCTGCTGTAGCCGCTGGCTCCCAGCTACTGCACCAGGTTCAAAGGAGATGAGAAAGGGAGAGATGATGGGGAAGAAGAAAGGAGAAAATAAACAGTCAAGGGAAAGAGGGAATGAAACACCACAGGAAAGGAAACAGAAAATTTACCATATTTGCTAGGATCACGAAACAGAAAGAGGCAAAAAATTGAGAATATGTGGGCACATGCAAACACACACACAAGGGACTTCTACTCATCTAATTTGATGTTGTCATTTCAAGTTTCACATACACTTAATTTCAATGAGATTCATACATTCAACTCCAATTCAGAAAGAACTTTCCTTTCTGATGCTCTTCTCACATTAACTGCATTCGAGGGACCCAAATGCCAAATTAGAAAAAAAGAGCAGATTACAACTGGTCCCTGAGGGCAATCTCTCTAGAGATCATGAGTACTGAGCTGTTACCCAGTATAGTGGGAGATCCCTGAGGATGCACCATAAATGCTCCTTCTGTTGGTCACAAAGCAAGGTGCTTACTGCCACCTGCCATGCTTCTCTTTGACAGTTGAGTCAAGAGAGAGGTGGAATGGGACAGTGCCATTCTGCTATGAACCAGCCAAGTCAGTTAGGATAGAAATGTACTTTCTTGGTACTTTAGTTTTTATCTTTGGAGCTAAAGATAGAAAAAAATTCCCCACCCATTCTATAAAAGGCCTCATGCGGCATACACAGGGATACAGCTCTGGGAGAAGATGGTTGGAGAGGAAGCAGAGCTCCATCCTGTAAATTCCCAAAGCTTTGGAAGTACATGGGTAGATAATACCTCTCTGTATTTTCTGAGGTGAAAGCCCTTTGTCTTTAAATTCCATTTGGTGCCCCACTGGTCACAAGACCCAGCTTCTCAGCTAAATGAGAACTCACCAGAGTCCCTCATTTTATTCTTGCTGTCAGAACCCAAGGGGTCTGCATGTGGCTCTGCCCTGTGGGATCCCTGTAATCAGTGCTTGGACCAGGCCATACAGTTGGGTTAAAATAAAGAACAGCCAGGAACATGGGGGAAGGGATACTATAGAAGGGAGGATGGCTTTTCAGGCAGCAAGAGCAGGTGCCACCTGATCTGAAGGACTCTGTCATTCCTGATGGGAACCTGCTTTCAACAATCTAACAGTATAATCTGCTTTGGCTTTATTACTATAAAGACAATCTATTAATTTACAAGCAACAGAAAATGTGATATAGGCAGAAAGTGCCAAAAAGATCATCAAATGTGGATATGGGCAGTACACTATGTTAAACACAGAGCTGCAGGTCACTATAGATTCACGGACGTTTCTAAGGCCAATTAGTTTTTATGGTGCTGGATGGGGCTGAATCACAGCAAAGTCACCAAACAGACTGAATGTCTTAAGGAAGATAAGTCAAAGAGAAAAATGTTGGGCCCCTTTTCATCCTCCTGGCAACAAAGGGAAGAGAGTGAATCTTCTCCCTGGAGCCTTGAGGACTTATCTGCCAGCACTTTTCTTTCCCAGGGAAATGTTAAAAGGCACCATGGAGGGAGGTTCTGGGCATCTGAACCACTGCTGGGAGTTGTGATGTAATGTGAGGCTTTCTGCATTGGAGAAGCCAGTCTTAACTGGATGCGGGGAACTTGCAGCAGAACATATGGGGGGTATTGTAAGGCTGCTTCTGGAGTCTTCTCTGATTTCCTCTTGAATCTCTGTCTCATGTGCTATTTTGTACATGACCATTCATGAAGACTGGGCCCAGGGATATGTGCCAAAGCCTGTCAGAGCAGCTCTATAACACAGATATTTTCATGTGGGACCTGCTCTTGGAGGCAGATTGTGAAGGCTACCAGGGAGCCAGGGTAGAAGGTGGGCAAGAGGCAGAATGGGTACCTTTACATGTACCCGAATCTTCTTCCTTTGATGGACACTGGAGCCACTGGCCTTGTAGTTCTCTGTCCCAGGGGCAATACTCCCCTTCTACAGAAGGGGGAGTCAGACACCCACAAGCACAGCAACAAGAATCCCATGTGGGGATAAACAGGGAGAAAAGAGAAGAATAAGAGTTATCTTTAATTGGAAGGCAATAAAGTCCTG
Organism: Myotis daubentonii; assembly: GCF_963259705.1. Lineage (NCBI taxonomy): Eukaryota > Metazoa > Chordata > Mammalia > Chiroptera > Vespertilionidae > Myotis > Myotis daubentonii. Next base: position 112,822,856 of record NC_081841.1, read on the forward strand.
TCATTGTCTACAAAGGCACTGAAGTCCACTGCTCAAGGCACACAGGCTAGAATTCAAGAACAAAGGCCCAGTGTTGGCAGAATTTGCTGGTATGTGTGTTTTTCTATTTAAAGTCCATCCCCTGGTCTTGATGCCAGGTCCAGGTCTGGGAAATTAAGTCTGTGTGAGGGAAGGCAGGGCTAAATGCTCCTGCAAAGGAAATAGGCTGTGATCCTAAGCCATGTCTGGGGCTACAGGCCACCAAACATATTAATCATCAGATGGAGATAATGATGTCTGGAAAGACCTTTCCCCGAAAGAGCTATGAACACACTCAACCCCTATGACTAGCAGGGATGTAAGGCCAGTCATGGACCATATGCCAGAGACACAGCATACGGAAAAAAGAACCCAGTGTCAGGTTCCTGACCCAGGGCCTGCCTCCTTCTGCACATAAAACTGAGTAAGGGGGGAGGGGCAGTGCAACCTGGTGGGTTCTACCTCAGCAGAAGAACCAGGTGGAGAGAAACTCCTTAGGGAGCCTGAGTGCATGTCCTACCTCTGACAGTTCATGCTGATGTGGGCACCTCAAGGTCATGTCAGCATGTGCTTTCTTTCTGCCTGCTGTGCCTAATCAGGCTTGGGGTCTTACAGTGATACAGCCCCCCGAGACTACTCAGTCACATGCATAGTGGCTGGCAGGACTCTGTGTCTGGCTAGCACTTGGTCCTTGCTGTGCCAGAGAAAACAGACCCTGGGATGGATGGGGCAGCGGAACCCTCTGGTGCCAATTCCACGTGCCCAGGCTATCCAGAACTGACTGCTCTTCTGATGGTTTGGAGGAATTGGTGCTCACCATGCCTCCTGGCGAGCATACAGGGAATAGTCATGGTATCGCCCTCAGAGGAACTCGGGTCTCTATCTGCCCATTTTCTTCTTTACCACCTATCAGCCAGGAGAGGGAAAGAATGACCCTCTCTTACACAGGCAAGAAAAGAAAGCCCAGCAAGTTCTTCCTTATTCACTCAAGGACACGCAGAACCAGATATAGAGACAGAGTTGGGACATCTTGAGTCCAAACCAAGAGAACATTTCAGAACCAGCCAGACCAACTCAATGCTGAAACTGATGCTTCTTCTCAGAACACTGGTCCAAACATGCTACTACACATCATTGACTAAACATTGTCCAGTGGGCCCCCAGCTCACAGCTCCCTCCTCAATGACAGCAGCTCTGAATGGATGTGAGGTTCAATCTTTGTAGCCTGCAATATCGAGGATTAGGTGTTAGGGAATCCTCTAGAAAGCTAAATTCCCTTTCTTTATTAAAATAAACCTCATTCACTGAAACTAAAGGGGAAAAAATAGAAAATGAGGAGAGGAGAATGAAGAACCTAATTTGACCCTCTTCCATCCAATTTCAACTCAGAACGTGCACAAGGGACACCATTTCCACTGTCGACGGTCTTCTCTGCCCCTGTATCTAAGGCCAGAGAGAGACAGGAAGGATGTCTCTGTGTAAGCACGTTATGTAACTCCAGCCAAAGAAACCTCTCATGCTCAGGCATAAAACAGGCTGCCTCAGTGACGGACAGGGTCCGGGATAGGAGAAGAGATTGCTTTCTGACCTTCACTAGACTCCTCCTCTTCCTCGTCATAGTCCTCCTCTCCCTCCTCCTCGTCGTAGTCCTCCTCCTCATTGTCATTGTTAAGCTCGTAGCTCTTCAAGGCATCCAGTTCCTCTTCACTCTTTCCTTTTAAAAGAGCATGGATCCTCACAGCTTCCTTCCAAGGAACGCCACCCAGGTCCGAGGTGGGCAGTGGAGGCTCCTCCTCCTCCTCCATCTCAGACTCAGAACTGCTGTGGGGAAACAATCATACAACCAAAGTGAGGGAATGACAAAACCATGAAGGAGATGGTTAAAAGCCATAGCTGAGGCAAAGTGTCCCACAAAGCACTGCTGGGTGGGGAGAGGACAACTTTGGAGAGACCAGCCTACTTCTCTGCTCAGGGAAGACACATGAGGAGATAGGAGGAGAGTGAACAGAGGGCAAAATGGCATACCTACATGGGAGCCATGATGACCTAACCCATGTGAGTAGGCAGCCCAGTCTGGTGGGTGGCCTGTTTAGAGCAATGATGGCGAACCTATGACATGTGTGTCAGAGGTGACATGCAAACTCATTTTTTTGGTTGATTTTTCTTTGTTAAATGGCATTTAAATATATAAAATAAATATCAAAAATATAAATCTTTGTTTTACTATGGTTGCAAATATCAAAAAATTTCTATATGTGACACGTTAAGTTAGGGTTTTTCAAAATGCTGACAGGCCGAGCTCAAAAGGTTCGCCATCACTGGTTCAGAGTCTGGTCTCATGGAGGCCCTCAGAAGCTGCAGGCTGTGGGCCCATTTTGATGTAAACTCATGACCCCAGGAATCAAGAATGGAGATTAAGTCTCCTTTCATTATGATCCACTATTTGGTTTGAGGAACTCAATTCTACTTGACTCAGGTGGGTTGGAAAGAAGGCTCTCATGAGAGCCATGGTGAGGAAGGAGGAGCTGCCATGTGAGGCATGAATAAAGTCTTAACCACACTCTGGCTGGCAGGCAAGATGCAGGTTCTGGAGGGGAGGTATCACACTCAATTTCACAATGTTCCTTGAGTCCCCACCATGTGCCATGACTTGAGCTGGATACTGTGGGAAACAGGTAATGTGGCAGCAAAGGCCCCATTAACTGCACAGTACAGTGCAGGGACTGTGGGGGCAGGGTGGAAATACCCCAACCCCTGGGTCATCGCTCTTGACAAGCAGCTGCATTCCCATCACTGTTCCCTTCACAGCACAGCCTGGCTTACTTTCAAATGGCAGCAGCACTGCCTGTGATAAACACTCACCATGACTTACACAAACCCCAAATGTGGAGCTCCACTCTTTAGGCACCACCTTCCTACCTGCTCACAGAGAGAAGCAGGACAACAGGAAGTGTAGGAATAAAAACACTTGGTGCCCTACAACACTGTGGGGCTCCGTGGCAGGAAGAAAATCCCAAATGTCACTGCACAAGCTGTACAGTTTGCTCAGACCTGTTTTATGGTAGATAATTACCATTTTTTTCCAGGAGATTCTTTTCTCTTAGAAATGTGTAGCTGACTGGACTGGAGGAAATGGGCTTTCATAATAAAGCATGGTCCAACTTCTGGCATGATGGAGCCTCGTAACCCAGGAGCATCAGGCATGGGTGGGCGGCTGGCCCACTTCCTGTGATAGTGGGTAACTCTCCCCTCAGCCAGAGAGGGGCCGGGTAGTACACTGTGATGAGGACATGCCAATCACCACCAGTGCTATCACTGCCTATGGAGTAAAGAACTTAACCTGCTCAAAGAGAGGTTTGGTCCCTGCTCTCAGCTTCTGGGAGGTGAACTTAGCCTTAGAATGCCCTGCTGGGTGGGAATGCCCATTTTGCTGGGGGCCTTGGGTCATGGTGGATAGTCTACTAATGTGATTCAGGGTAAGGACTGGCCGTATCAGAAAGGCCAACAATTTAGGGTGAGTGCTTTGGGTCATGCAGTGGACCTGGAGAGCAACCAAAACCACATGGTAAGTTGATCAATCAGTCAACCAATCAGTTTCAAATGGTAACAGCACTGCCTGTGATAAAGCACTGCCTAGTTACCAAGCCCCAATAAAAACTCTAAATGGGAAGTCTTAGAGAGCCAAGCTCCACGGTGCCGGGAGCCGGTCCATCCTTGCTGTTTCAAGGGACCTGGCACCACGGGTATCATCACACATCACTATCAAGAAAATGACACTGTCCCAACTGCATGAGGAGAGTGCATAGGAAGCTCTGCACCTGAATCTTTCTGGACTCTGCCCTATGCTTGTCTTTCCTTGGCTGACTTCAACTGGTGCCCTTTCCCTGTGTAACACCTTTCAGTGATTCTGTGAGTCCTTTGAGCAAATTATTGAGCCTAGGGTGATTTGTGGAACTTCTACATGCCAGCTGGGTCAGAAGTAAGGGCATTCCTGTGGGTTGCACTCCTACTTCTCAGGTGGGTGGGTCCTCATAGGGCCATGTTGGTTCTGCTACTTACCAGATGTGTGACCCTGAGCTGATTACTTAAGCTCTCCAAGCCTCAGTAAGGGGGTAGCGTTAGTACCAGCCTTGTAGGCATGTTGTGGAGATTAGGAACTCTACTGATTTTTATTGTGCTTGTGTTACAATCTGGGACTCTAGCCATTCATTTATTTGGTTACTCATTACACATTCATTCATTCAACATTTTTGAGCATCTACTGAAGCTCAGCAGTAGACACAGAAATAAAAAGAGCTAACTCCTTACTGTAAGCAGCTGTTTGGTGAATCCTACTTAATTTATCCATCCATTCACCCAACTAAAATTTACTGAATATCTTCTACTTATAATGCACTTCCTAGACATTGTAGGAAACATAAATGTGACACAGAAAAGATCCTTATTCTAAAGGGAGATAAGATGGAAACACATCATGATAAAATAAGGCAAAACATGACTGTAATGGGATGGAGGATTGGTGGGAGGCAGTTTAAAGTGGGTAGATATAAGAATTTAGACTACAGACAGAAAGCTTGGGATCTGGATTTTGATTATTTTTCAGTATTTACTTAGGTATTATTTTTTCACCTGACCTTTATATTTTCATTTGTTTATTTTCTTATTAATAAACAATGTGTAGCCCAATGTATGTCATTCAATAGATTTTGAACATGAAATAAGGATAAGAATGCTTCCTATGCTCATCTTAAGTCTTAGGTGGGCAGAGGGAAGGCCAACTTGGCCTTCTTATGTGCCTGAGTGGTTGCCCAGTGGCAGCAGGCAGGACGAGATGCGCTGCAGCTTCCTGGGAGGGGCCTTAGTGCAGCCCTGTCCCTTGTACTCATGAGGAGGGCTACACTGCATAATGTGAGCAGTGAGGCTGCCCTTAAAGCTATGAGTGCCACAGTGGCTAATGAGAGCTCAAGGGCCCTGGGAGAAGAGCAAGTGAGGCACAGAGCATAAAAAAAATAGGATGGAAAAAAAAATAGGACGGAAAGGTCAACCCTTGCCTCTCTTCATAAGTGGCAAGCTCTCAGGCCATTTCTGAGAGGTCTTTGCTATATGCATCTGGAAACTGAGACAGATAAGCCGGTCCTGGCAGTCATTTCCATAGAATCTTGGGAGTAATTTTCTGGGTTTGACCAGGTTCCATATATCACGCAAGATTTCCAGTGAAAATTCAGTACCTCAAGGCTTATTTTACATACCTGCCTGCTCCTAGTCTCTGAATTTCTGAATCTGGCCTTTGAAGAGGCTGGAATCTGTAGGACACCCCCACCCTCCTTGGACTACAGCCTAGAAACTTTAAGTAGGGAGAATCACTATACAAGAGCAAAGCATAATAATGACAACCAACTCCTCTGTCCTTTAGAAAGGACAAGCGACCTCCTAGGACTCAGCCTCCAAAGAGAGATGAGGGCCAGGAAATCCAGTCATCAAGATCAGCTCTCTGTCATAACAGGTATCTGTCATTTTTAACGATATATTGTTCCATGTAACAGTTTGATTTAGGTTGGATTCCCCTGGGTCACCAAACAGCCAAGATGGGCAAGAAATATAAGGGACCACACCATAGAAATCCAGGGCAGGGTCTGCCTAAGTTCTCAGGTGTCAGAGATGGTACCTCTGAAGCTTCTTGGTAAAGGGTCCATGAGAAGGAGCTGCCCCTTTCAGTTAGAATAATATCTAGCAAAAATCCTCCATGCTACAATTTACACCCACTCACTCATCTCAAAGCACCTTCCCTGAAACAACTTTCAGGTGTGTTTTCCTCTCTTTGAGGCCATGACGGGGTCTGGTGGGAGGAAGCAACACAGCTGGGTACATGGACTAGGTTCTAACAAGATGAGGTTTACTCCACAGAGGTTATGCTAGTCTAGGAGGACACATCTCAGGACAACAATAACACTGTGCCGTGGTGACCTACTCAGGCCCTGCACACATATTAGCTCACAGAACTACACTATAACTCTAAGACATGGCTACTATAATTATCCCCATTTTTTTTTTTATTGCTTAAAGTATTACAAAGGGTATTACATATGTGTCCTTTTTTTTTTTCTTCCCCGCCCTTGACAATCCCCTGGCCTCCCCTACCCCCAATTATCCCCATTTTTATAAATGCAGAAACTGACATGTAAAGATGCTGGGTCATTTGTGTAAGAAATCAGGGTTCCCCTCAGCGACCACACCATCTCATGCTGTGCCCTCTTGAGTGGTTCTCCAAGAACCCAAGAGTTTTTTAGCCACTAGCAGCTGTCAGGGTAGCAAACCAGGAGGAGCAGCAGCAGCAAGTCCTGGATGCCTGGGTCAAACCTCAGAATGTGGAGACCAGGGATTTGGGCAGGCTCTGCTACGAATAAACCAAGCTATTGTATGTAATTCCACTTAAAGTTCCTGGATGTTTTCAAGGGAAAATGGGGAATCATGGCTTTCACTTTTAAATTAATGGACTTATAATCAGTGAATCTCTGTATAATCTTTTTAAAAAATGTATATTTTATTGATTTTTACAGAGAGGAAGGGAGAGGGATAGAGAGTTAGAAACATTGATGAGAGAGAAGCATTGATCAACTGCCTCCTGAACACCCCCTACTGGGGAAGTGGCCGCAACCAAGGTACATGCCCTTGACCGGAACTGAACCTGGGACCCCTCAGTCTGCAGGCCAACACTCTATCCACTAAGCCAAACTGGTCAGGGCTCTGTATAATCTTCTGTCCTGCTTGGCCACTCTTAGATCCCACCCACTCTGACAACCATGTAAACACTCCCCAGCTGAGCAGACTACTGGGGATGAACATCGTCCAGCAATCTTTTACATGGTGGAAATTTAATGCATGCTAAAACTGGCATTTGCTCAGTAATGACTCATATTACTGCTTCTGTTGGAGGAGGGGTGTGGCAGGAGAGAGAGAGGAACAGTCAAGAATTTCCACATATTTAAGGTCAGCCCTGAAGGAGAGGCTTTTCCTGGTGGTGTTTCTCAGATGGAGGGCAAGGCCCTGTGTGCTGGCCTGTCATAGAATTCTGGGGCACCAGACGGGACAACCTTGGCTGTCCCATTTGGAGCTGTCTGCTCCAGCTCTTACTGACTTGTTCTTTAGAGCCAGGAATGTATAAACATTAAAGATTTCAGCAGAGGGGCACTGCACAAGCCATCTTCATTGCCTGAAGAAAAGTCTTCCAGATAAGCAATCAGGGAGAAACAAAACAAAAATCATAAAGCCAGTTTTCTCTGGTCTTTGGGCACTTGGTCTCTTCCAAAGAAAATAAAAGTACTATTTCCAGGATCTCCTTGGGAAGATGCTCCCACTCCCTTACTCCAAAAAAGGGTCATAAGCTGATCAGGCCTGAGCTAGAGTCTCCAATTGTGTGAACTGACTCACGAAGCCCATGGTAAGAATTACCCAATGTCTGTTAAAAACAGATATTCCTGGCCTCCATCCCAAATCCACTATATCTGATACTCCAGGGGAGGGCCCAGGAATCATCTTTTTACTGAGTGTCCCATGTGGTGTTTTCATCAGGAAAATTTTGAGTGGTGGACCTCAAAGTGGGGTCTCTAGAACACAGCATCACTGGAACCTTTTAGAAATAGATATCTTGGGTTCTGCCCAGACTGACTGGATCAGAAACTGCCCAGCAACGTGTGCTATAACAAGTCCTTGTGGCAATTCTGATGCAGGCAATTTTTTGATGAGCACTTCCCTATGGCAAGTGGTTTTGAGCCAAAGCCAATTTCTGGCAGGTAAACTACTTAAGGAAATGAATGGAAGAAGCCCAGCCTGTCCCTCCTGGTGAGGAGCACCTACATTGTGTGTGGAGCTGAGAGCAGTAACAGTAACTGTTGCCAGTGAGTCAGTGCTCACTGGGTGCCAGACACTGTCAGTTGCTTTATTTGATTTAATCCTCAAAACAAACCCATGAAGTGTGCTTTGTAGTTGAGGAAACTGAGGCACAGAAAGACAAAGTAACTTGCCTACATCTAGCAGAGCTAGGATTAAGTTCTGATTTGACTACAAAGTCATGTTCTGAAACATCACTCTGCACTGGTCTCCCATAGTAGACACCTGAAGTTCTTTAAACTAGTCAAGAGTGAGTTTCTGGCCCTGGCCAGTGCGCTTAGTGGTTAGTGTTGGCCTGTGCACCAAAGGGTTGTGGGTTCGATTCCCAGTCAAGGGCACGTACCTGGGTTGCAGGTATGATCCTCAGCCCTGGTTGGGGTGTATGTGGGAGGCAACCAATTGATGTGTCACTCTCACATGGATGTTTCTCTCTCTGTCTCTCTCTCCCTTCCCTCCTCCCTCCCAGTCTCTTTAAAAAAATCAATGGAAAAAAATATTCTCAGGTAAGGATTAACAACAACAACAAAAAAGTGAGTTTCTGGATTGGACTGCTTAATTCCTTAAAACTCTGTCATTTCTCATTTTTAAGACCAACACCTCATCAAGGAAGGACTGAGGGCTGAAAATGCACCTAACTGCCTGGTGCTGCAGGGAAGATGGAAAAAATATGTGCCATTGCTGGGGATGCACTCCCTGTACCTCACAGCTTTCCTGTGGGAAACAAGGCCAAGTCTCCTGCTCCTTCCTCAGAGCATTTCACCTTTAAGACACCATGTTTTCTTCTGTATGCAGCTAATGCTAGTTGTTTCTTTTATTTTTTTAAACTCAAATTTAAGATAAAGGCATTTATTGCACTGTTTGATGTTAACTGATATCATATTCTTCTATTCTACCCATCCAATCACACCCTGCTATAGAGGCATGACTTAGCCTTCCTGGAATGCCCTTCCTACTTTGTCTCAACTTGCTGCCCATTAGTTTCCAGTTTATAAATGACAGCGGAGAACAAGTTATTCCCGCAGGAAAGTGATCTGGCCCATACCTGAGGCCATGCCACCAGCTCTGCTTTGACAGTAAGCAAGGACTCTTCCTCATAGATGCAGCAGGGAGTGGTATGTCTCTATGGGCAGGGATGCATGACAACAACATGCATGTAGTGATGGCTGCGGAAATGCAGGTACCAAGGGGGAGGCTGCCCAGAATGCATGGAAGCGCTGTTGGTGGGGCCAGCCCCAAAGGCAGTCCATCCAGAGCATGTCTGGCACCAGGGATGAGGTGCTGGACTGCAGCTGAATGGAGCTCTTCCAGCAAACAGCTTCGTAAAAACATTCTTTGAACTTGAAAAAAAAAACTGTTTTCCTTATCCCCACATGTTCCCTTTCTCATGGCTACACAGAAGTGTGTGTCCATCAGTCTGGGGCCATGGGAAGTGGTCCCACTGTGGCAGCTCTGCAGGCGAGTCTGGCCAATACCAATATTATTCCATCTTTTTTTTTAAAAAAGTTATCTTGTTTGCATTCCTTTTTTAATGTTTGTTTCTCTTTTATATTGCTATATATTTGTTTCTCTAGCTCCTTGATAATCTTCTATTGAGCACTTTGAATCCTTCTGTACTGACACTGGCAGGCCTGGGCAGGTAATAAGAATAAAGCCCTTGGGTAAAGACAGCAAACACAGGGGTGTGGTAGGGGTTGGAGCATGCATGTTCCCCAAAGGCATCACTCAGCTAAACATAATTAAAACACTGGAACTGGCCAAGAATAAAACCACTGGCTGCTGTGTGTGGCTCCTGGGATACAAATATTCTGCTCCTCTCTTTATGTATAGGGGAAAGAATAAAGCCCAGAGAGGTGCGGCAGCTTTCCCAAAATAGCACAGTGAGATGGTGGCTAAGTTAAAACAGAAGCCAGCTATTTCACCCCTGGTGCTCCTTCCACGGAACCACCAGCTCCCAATAGCACACTGCTTCAGATCTGCTGTTGTTTCTGTGTGGGATTCTTTTCCCTCCATTATGTTTGTAAAAAATAACCTGAGGGCAGCACCTGTGTCTGTCATTATTTTTTCTGTTACCTTTTCAATGAATAGCAAAGTGTAAAGTGATAAATACTGAATCTCTGATTTAAGTCATATGGATTGTGATCTTTACTGGCTAACAAGATGAAGAGAGAAGGATCTAAATGGAACAGAGGAGGAGGAATCAGCAGGCAGCAGGGAAAACAGGAAGAATCTTGGACCCAGAAAACATGAGTTTGAATCTTAGTCAATCCTTAATCCTTATCTCAGTCACCATTACTACTTTGCCTGTATAGTGACAAGATATATGTTCTTGTCTACTTTACAGGATTCCTGAGAGGATGACCAAGTGAGGTGATGGAGACGGAAGTCCCTTGTAAATGGTCCAGCATTATGCAAAGTAATAGACAGTGCTTACATGTGCCTGAGCACTGGCAGACCTTGAAGAGATATTGTGGGTTCAGTTCCAGGTGACTGAATTAAAGCAAGTATCACAATAAAGTGAGCCATAATCTTTGTGTTGGTAGAGGGCCTTGTCTTCAATTTATGAAAAAAATGCAACATCTGTGAAGCACAATAAAGCAAAGTGTAATAAACGAGGTATGCTTATACTGTCTTAAACACTTTATACATTATTTAAACCTCACACCAATTCTGTGAGGAAGGAGCTAGCATTGCCCTTGTTTCACAGATGAGGAAACAGAAGCATACAGAGGTGACAGAACTTGACTAGTGTCACACAGCTGGTGGGTGGCACAGACAAGATTCAAACCCAGGCAGTCTGGTTCAGATCCCATGCTGTTAGCAGGTGCTATGCTGCTTTCCCCAAGCAGGGCAGCATGTTTATCTGGGGAAAAGGCTGCTGGGAAAGCCACAGGTACACGCAACACACAGGAAAACCAGGCCTCAACTCCCAGCACAGGCTGACCTGCTGGCCACGTCCTCCTCCAGGCCCTTGTCTAGCACACTGCTCAGGTTGTGCTCAGCTTGTGTCTCCTCAGGCACTTCCTGTAGCTCCTCTGCCTGCTTCACAGACAGGCGGTAGTTCTCTAGCTCAATCCTCTCAGGAGTGCCCCTCAGTCGCTTGGCAGTGCTGGGCTCCTCCAGGCCATTCACACTTGAACCTGCAAGATAAGCAAAAAAGCAAAGTTCTATGACAAACGATAGGAACTGAATCCATGCTGTGTGCATGATGGAGGTGCAGGGAGGGAGAAGGCACTGATGGAAGGGATATCTAAGCACCCAAGGCAGCCGCTGCTCATTTCAGTGAAAGGAGGGACAGTGCCCCTCCTCCTCACGCAGGCCAGGGAGCCAGAGGAGGGGTATAGAAAGTCAACAAGGTCACGGATTTGATGGAGGCCAGGCGAGAGCCCTGGTCTGAGAGTGGCAAAACTTCACTAAATATGAGAAGTAACAAGACCGCACTTCAACGGGAGAGCCACTGGCTCTCCTATATCATCTTAGGGTGGTGGTGATGGAGACTTGAGATGAACCTTGAGGAAGCTCTAAAGCACCTTTCACTGAAAAAGGTGAGTTCTTCCAGTGCCCCCACCCTTGATGTAGGATCTAATCAAGGTTCCTGCACTGCATCTGGCTGGTTCACTGAGGTGTCCAGGCTGCTTGTTTTGCTAAACATCTCCCATTGTGGATTTGTCTGTCTTCCCATGATTAGATTCACAGCGAACACTTGTTTAACAAGAATACCACGTAGGTAATGCTGTGCCCCTCTCACTGCACCTGGTCAGGATAGATACAGTCAGGCTGCCTCTTTCCTGGTGACACTGGCTAAACTGCTTGGTTAAGGTGGTGCCCACTCATTTCTGTGCTGTAAAGAGATATGTTCCCCTTTGTAATTGATAAGTAATCTGTGTGGTGACATGTAGAAACATGGAACGATCCTGCTTCCATCACCCTTTCATCCACTGGCATTAGTATCCATTGGTGATCTTTGCCTGGTGATTTTAAATATTCTAACATTCCTTCTCCACTAGCGTACTTTTGTAAAGAACTTTTCCCATTTCTTTTTATTTTTTTGAGTACCACTATGGATTCACATCTGAATTCTTAAATGTTGTATCTATTATCACCACTTAGTTTCTGAAAATCTAGAACAGTTTCTGTCTCCCTTACACCATCACTAGTTTTTGATGCACCTCATTAACCCAAATTTAAAAAATTATTATTATTATTTTTTTAATCCTCACCTGAAGATATTTTTCCATTGATTTTTTAGAGAGAGTGGAAGAGAGAGGAAAAGACAGAGAGAAATATCAATGTGAGAGAAATACATCGATTGATTACCTTCTGCATGAGCCCTGACCAGGGCCTGGGCCAGGGCGGGGCCGGGGAGGAGCCTGCAACTGAGGTATGTCCCCTTGACCAGAATTGAAACCAGGACCCTTTGGTCCACAGGCCGATGCTCATCCACTGAGCCACACCGGCTAGGGCAAAAATGATTTATTCTTTAATTTGCTCACTGTAATATGATGTAGCACATAGGTTTAGGGTCAGACAAATCTGGCTAGACACCTGACTCCACCAGTGACAGGCTGGAGGAGCTTAAGAAAATTATGTAACAACTAAGAACACGTTTCCTGATGTATAATAAGGATGGTGTCATCTCCCAGGACTATTATGAACATGGAATGAAATTATCAACACTAATAAAAGAGAAAAATGGTAATTGGCGTACGGCGATACCCTTTTCATTGGCTAATCAGGGCTATATGCAAATTAACTGCCAACTAAGATTGGCAGTTAACTGCCAACAAGATGGCGGTTAATTTGCATATGTAGGCACAATGCAGGGAGGCGAAAGGGAAAGCAGGAAGAAGCCCCCTGCCACTGACAGTGATCGGAAACCCAGGGGGGAGCTAAGAGCTGGGGGGCAGGGCCATGATCGGAGAATCAGGCGCCTTTTCCGCCCTGGCCAGTGATAGCAGGAAGTAGGGGTGGAGCCAGCGATGGGAGCTGGGCACGGCCGAAGCTGGCAGTCCCGGGAGCTAGGGGTCCCTTGCCTGGGCCTAAAGCGAAGCCCACGATCGCGGGGCCGCTGCAGCTGCAGGTCCCCGCTGCCCGGGCCAGACGCCTAGGCCAGAGGAGTCAGGCCTGGGCAAGGGGCCGATCCTGCGATTGGAGGGTGATGGGGGTCAACGCCTGAGGGCTCCCAGTATGTGAGAGGGGGCAGGCTGGGCTGAGGGACACTCCCCCACACACCCAGTGCACAAATTTCGTGCACCGGGCCCCTAGTACACATATAAACATGTATGTGTGTGTGCCCCATACATATTATCTTCCTCTTCTACTTAAGTTTAGTACATGGGCAGTATTCAGCAAATATGAGTTAAGTGATGAATCCAATGTCCTACTGGACATTTTCACCACCAATTTGTATGAATTCTTGCGTAGGTATGTTGTATCCATTTGTTCTGGACTGCAAACAGTTAGTTGACAAAAGAAAGATGGGAAGAGAGTTCTGGGCAGAAGCAGCAGTATCAGATAAGTCGTGGAGAACATGTTCTGGAAACCTGGCACATGGTGTACAATGTGCTAAATCTCTTTGTAATATCATTAGAAAAAACTTTTTATAAACCCAGGTAGTCACAGAATAAAGTCTTTGTGCATCTGCAGAATTACCAGGGTCTTCCACCAAACAGCATCTTTCACATTTACTAGAGAATCTTTACTGAAAAGCAAGATCCAGGCATGTTCATTTACAAATTTAGGTAGAACGCACAACAATGGGGTCTGGGCACCGATCCTTGGGTTTGCTTGTGCCTGTGCACATGCCTACTGTCCTAGTCGCTGCATCCTTAGAAGCAGGTAACAGCAAAAAAGAGGCGGGAAATGGCAGGTGGATGCCACCTTGACATTCTGCCCTGCCATGCCCCAGCCAGCACAGGCACTGACTATGCTGCCTCATAGCATTTCCAAATACTGGTTTTCCTGTCCTCTCTCTTTCTCATCAAAACCCAATATGACAAAGATGAGAAGGATAGGATTCTCTGACTCTAAAACCATTTGAGTCTTTCCTTCCCATCATGTATTTTTGACAACTGTCCTTAAATAGAAAGCAGATGAGAAAGGGAAATAAATGTGAAGCAACTATACAAGCATAAAATGTTGCGGAACTCCATAAATATGAAAGAAAACCCAGTATTTCTTTTGGGTGGGAGAAGAAAAATAGAATAAGAACTTTCACTTCCAAGAAAACAAACAACTAACCTTATCAATTCATAGCTAAGCAATTTCAAGGTAAAGTAACAAAACACATTCAGGTAGAAAAACACTCAAGAACTGATGTCTGTTTTAGTGGGTGATGCATATTGTTTGCTAGGTATTTTACTAGAACCTTGGTAAACAAAGCAGAAAAAACTTTTTATTCTTAAGGAGCTGTAGGCTAGTCTCTGGAGAGGCAGTCCTGTATAGGAATCATTCCAGTCTGATGCAGCTATCAAGTATTATGACTTATGGAAACATGTGGCAAGATGAGAATACATAAAATGGCAGTTTAGTCTACCCAGGGTATTCAAGGAAAGGGTACTGGAGGAATATGGAGTTAGCCTGGCCAGCTTTAAAAAGTTCTGTGAGTCCTAGCTAGTTTGGCTCAGTGGATAGAGCTACTGTGTCAAACTCGGGGCCCGCATGCAGCCCACAACAAATATTTTTGTGGCCCAGCCAATATAATGGTATGTAAAAAATGTTTTAATAATAATTTCATCACTTACTTTTTACAATATCCTGTTATACATAATTATTAATAACGAACTACAACATTTTCTAACGACTGATTACTATAACCATGTTGCATTCATTTCCCTTATGTGCCTATGTGCAGGCGCACCACTTCTCTCCACTAATACTAGTAGTGAATATTTCAGCAGCCGATTGCCACGTCATTAGTCTTGGACTGACTTGTTTGGTATGCGCAACAGGAAATATTTCGCTTTTGGAGAACAAGAAAAATAGGTTTATTTGCATTACACTTATTAATTTGTGCAGTTATTCAGTGCCTGTTAAGTTAATGTTAAAAAATATTTTTATTAAAATGTTCTACTATTTTATGTTAATGATTACTCATTTATTTTAGTCCTTTGTATTCAGCATGTCTCTATGGAAATAAAACTGTTTCTATGAAAATGGAAGCTTTTGTTTTTTTGTTGCCCACATCAACTTAAACCTTGTTTGTTTGGCCAGTGTCAGCCTTTGAGTTTGACATGCTTGGGATAGAGTGTTGGCCTGCAGACTGAAGGGTCCCAGGTTTAATTCTGGTCAGGGGCACATGTCCGGGTTGTGGGCTCGATGATTCGCTCTCATCATTGATGTTTCCATCTCTCTCTCCCTTCTTCTCTGAAGTCAATAAAAACATATTCTTTTTAAAAAAAGCTCTGTGAGGTAGGTAACAGTTTACAAATGAAATAACTGAAGTTCACAGACATGAAATAAGCTGCCCAAGGTCACAGAGCTAGTGAACAGTGGGGCCAAGATCTGAGTCTGAGGAGGGCAGCATTATTTTAGAAGACTACCACAGTGTCCCTTGACTTAGGATATGAAAGATGTGTTTTTATAAAGAGTCCTATTCTTATCCCCTACAAGAGTCTTCACCGTAATCTCCTCCCTCTTATATTGCAATTTTCAAGATGAAGGACAGAGAACTTCATGCGAGAATCTTACAACAGAGAATCTGGCATTTGGAGTCACATGTTGTCCTACTCCCAGTGTTACTTCTCTGGAGTTTCTACAAGTTCTGAGGACTTATGAATCATCAAGCAACGGAACTTGGCAGCCAAAGCCCAGAGTCTGGGGTTTGAGGAGGGAAAATGTTGATTTATTCTGGGATTGGCTATAATAATCAAAAAAGCAATCAGAGGCACTCAGAACTATTCAGATTATTCACACATCAGAATAATCTGAATACCACAAAGAAAGGAAGCTTTGGGCCATGAAAACAGTAAGAAGTGTTCCATCAGAGATTTTGGAAAAATTGAGGTGGAAGACAGAGTCAGCTCACTAGTCTAGTCCTACCAGGCCCTGGGTCTAACCATGCAGAACTAATCTTATCCAGAGCTTGCTGCAACAGGGAAAGCACTGTAAGATGTTCCTTTGGGCCAGGCCCCTGTGGAGGCTCAGTTTTCCCAAGAAAGGTAGCACTCAGAGAATATTCAGCAAATATATGAAACTCACCAACTGCCAAAATATGCTTAACATTACTTGCCCATAACCTCAAAAATGGGAAATTAAAGAAATTAACAAAATGAGTATCCTTGATTATTTTTCCTGAGCAAGACCAGATGGTTACAACAAACACCAAACCTCCCCCTGTCCCTCAGGGTCCTCCCTCTCTTATCAACTAATGGAAGAGCCTAGGAGAGCAGAGGGGAAAAAAAAAATGACAGATGTAGGTTTGGCAAGTCAAAGTTTAACCAGTGGGGCCAGGGAGCTGGCCAAAACCCACTGGCCCCTCCACTTCACATACTAGTGCAGCAACAACCACACAGTGGCTTTCCAGCTAAAAGTGAGATGAAAGATTTGGAATAATTCCTAAGGCTGGTTCTTCACTAAGTAAGGGCAGGCAGATGTCAGGTCATTGGAGGCCAAGTCCAGCTTCACACATACCACAAGGAAATAGCTCCTGGGATCTGGGTAGCATTCTAAATAGGAAGAAAACTCTGGGCCTGGCCTTAAGGTTCTGTTTGGGAACAGTTGCTGCCTGCATGACAACTATATTATCCTGAAAGAAATATTTTTCCTAATAGGACAACCTGCTCTCAGCTGATGTGCAAGAGTTGCCAAAAGCCGTCATTTGTATCTATCTGATTCCTTGAGAGACATGAGGGACTATAGATGATACTCAAGAGTCCTCAGCAGGCAGCTTTTCTCCCTCTTCCCCTCCTACAGTAGTAACAAAGCCCCAGTAACAGGAGTGAACTGCTGAGGACACTGTAGGACTTTGGGCAACGGTGAAGAGTACCATATAAGAGGTGGGGACAACTGAAGGCCTTTTCTCACCTTGCCTATATTAATTTCTGGCCTGTTTTCTTTCCATTTTACTTTCCTTCTTTATAAGCTTGGGAAAGCTTCAATGAAATCTAAAAGTTTGACAAGGACCTAGGAAAGGGCACAGTGAACTGAGATTGATTTTCATCACATTCTCCATACCTATAAATAGGATGAATGCTAGGGTTAATTCATTCAACCATTCATTCAACAAATACTTATTTGCATACCTGCTTCTAGCCAGGCACTGTGCTAGGTGTTCTGGCATGCCAGTGAGTAAAACAGACTACCCCTCTGTCCTTGGGAAGCTTGCATTCTCATGGAATATGGTTACCACCTACCTGCCAGGATAGACAAATCATCCAGGGTGTCAAAAGGTGTGAACTGTGGCCATGTTCTAAGAAGAAACATGGAGAAAAGCACTCCTGCCACTTTAGAATAGAAATTCTCCCTTACAGTTGCTCTCTTGCTTCTGTTTCTTATCAAAAGTTACCTGAGAGGACCTCCAGGTCTCTCCCCTTGAAGTTACAAGTTGGACATCTGTAATTAATAAAGGACTCCCTGCTCAACACACAAATACATCTGAGGAATCAGGGCAATGAGACATCTGAAGGTGTGCAGATGAGAGTGAACAGGGGAGATGGGATGGAGGAAAGGCAGAGATGGGAACCACACATGCAGTTCAGAGCTTACTGTGCTCTCAGCAGATGTGATTAGCAGTGAAGGGTCAGGGTGCAGCTCCCACAGGGCAAACTGGAGAGGCAGAGACAGCAATGGGGACTTGGTGGCTGGCACACATTGAGGCTGAGCCCAGTATCAGGGCAGAGAAGCAGTGCTAAGGGTGGCAGCATTCCACATATCCCTATCATTGCACAGAGAAATCCATAGTCTTGGGAATCCACCCCCTGCTCACTTCCTGTGGCCTGCCTGGCATTAAAATCCTTACTTGGAAGATGGTGAAAGGGCAGAAACAACTTTTCAGCATAAGTGATCTGTTCTCATTGTGGTTAAACCCACCGGAAAAAATAGAGCCACAGATGCATGAACTCCTTTCCCAGTGCCTACCCCTTTCATACCCATTACAGTGGAGCCTGGTAGAGGCTGCTGGGTCATCTCAGACAGAGCAGCTCTGCTAGCAGCTTCTGGCTATAGGAAAGAGGTGCTGGGAACACATAGGCCAGGAGACCCATAGCCTGTCACATGCCACCATGGGCATGGTGCCCTGAGACTGAGGTGATTAGCTCATAGAGGATGCCCACCTCCTTGGGTAATATGAGGTGTTGTCCATGGCCAAGGTGACACCACCCCACAGAGATCCCAGAAGCCCCAGTAGTGTAGATAAGAGAAAATAAAATCTAGTACTTTAGCACCACCTACTGGAAAACAAAAGAAAACCCCTACTTATCAACTTGCTAAACCAGCGGTTCTCAACTTGTGGGTCGCGACTCCTTTGGGGGTCGAATGACCCTTTCACAGGGGTCGCCTAAGACCATCGGAAAACACATATATAATTACATATTGTTTTTGTGATTAATCACTATGCTCTAATTATGTTCAATTTGTAACAATGAAAATACATCCTGCATATCAGATATTTACATTACGATTCATAACAGTAGCAAAATTACAGTTATGAAGTAGCAACAAAAATAATTTTATGGTTGGGGGTCACCACAACATGAGTAACTGTATTAAAGGGTTGCGGCATTAGGAAGGTTGAGAACCACTGTGCTAAACAGTGAAGTCAAATACTTTAAAAAAAAAAAAAAGAAAAAAAAAAGATTGCATCCCCATAACTGCTCTGGCAGAGAAATAACCCACCAAACACAATGAATAACAATGTAATCGGGAGTTCAGATAGAAAATAAAAAACCTACAGAAAATAAACTTAAATACATGGAAGACTGTAATTTAAATGATAGAGAATTCAATATTGCAGTTCTAAAAAAAACCCTCAAGATATAAAACTCAGAAAAGCAAGTCAACAAGCTCAGGAATAAGGAATAAAATAAAGGAATGAAAGGAGTAATTCATCAAAGACATTGGAACTATAAAAAAGAACCAAACAGAAATTCTGGAGCTGAAAAAACTCAATAGATGAGATGAAGAATAAACTAGCAAGCATAGGAAATAGAGCAAACCAGATGGACAAAAGACTTAGTGATATGGAAGATAGAAATCTAGAAATGGCTCAAATAGGAGAGAGAATTGAGAGTAAACAAAACAAAACAAAACAAAACAACACACACACAAAAGAGAAGAAAGGGAAAGGGAACAGAGAGCATATTCAAATAATCCTTACAAGAATTTCCCAAACCTGTGGAAAGAACTGGACCTTCAAATCCAGGAAGCTAACAGAACACCTCATTATCTCAATCCAAAAAGGCCTTCATCGAGGCATATTATATTAAAGCTGTTCAAAATTAATGATAAAGAAAGAATTCTCAAGGCAGCCAGGGAAAAGGAGATAGTAACTTATAAAGGAAACCCTATTAGATTGTCATCAAAATTTTCAACAGAAACCCTATAAATGAGGAGAGAGTAGAGTCAAATATTCAAATTATTGAAAGAAAGAAATCACCAGCCAAGAATAATATATCCAGAAAATTTATCTTTTAAATGTGAAGGATAAAGGCTTTTCCAGACAAAAGCTGAGGCAATTTACCACTACAAGTCCTGCATTACAAGAAATGCTGAAAGGTGCTCTTCTACCTAAAACAAAAAGACAAAAGGATACAAGATTATAAGATGACTAAAAGACAGAAGCAGAAAATTGCAACTCTTGTTCAGACTAAGGTATTAAATACTTAAATATAACAAAAACATTAAAGGAAATAAAAGCATTAAAAAAAGAAAAAACTATTACAATTTGGAAATAAATGCACAGCATAGAAAAAAGAATGATTTGTGATAACAAAAACATAAAAGAGGAGGAAGGGAAGGATTGAACTTGCACAAGTGAATGGAGATAAGATACATTCAGAAGAAAAAGGACTATTGCACTTATGAAACTTTTTTTTTTTTGCACAAATGTAATGGTACCCACATACACAAAAATCTAGAACTGAGGGAAAACATCATAGAAAACCTCCAAACTAAAATAACAGACAGAAACACAAGGGAAAAGAAATAATGAAGACACAGAGCTACCAGAAAACAAAAGTTGAAATGACTATAGAAAACGTTCTTATATTAATAATCACCCTGAATGTAAATGGACAAAACTCATCAATCAAAAGGCAAAGTAGCAGAAAGGATTAAAAACAACAAACAAAGCAACTATTTGCTGCCTTCAGAAAACTCACCTCAGCGGCAAAGACAAACAGGCTCATAGTGAAGGGTGGAAGGTGATACTCCAAGCAAGTGGCATCCAGAGAAAAGCAGGGGTAGCCATACTTTTATTAAACAGAATAGATCTAAAGATAAAAAAGGTAATAAGCTACAAAGAGGGATGCTTTATTGTAGAGAGTGCCTGGGAGAGCACATGAGCAAAGGTCGTCAGCTGAATCCAGCGGCGTAGGCAGAGCCATGTTCTGGAAACATACCTTGCCAAAGGCAGGAATGTTGTCAGTCCTAACATTTAGCTCAGGTGCCAGGGGGTGGGTGCCATTATCTAGGTTCAGCCAGGCACCAGGGGCGGATGCAATTATCCAGGTCCAACCAGGCCTGACAATTACGAGAAGCCACAAGAATGAAGAATGCAGCCTGATCTTTAAAGCATGACTTTAACATAATTTCCTCTGTTTTAAAGTCTAGTAAAACTTCCTATATAATAAACGTGCTGTATATAATAAATGTGCTGCACTAGTTCTGGGTCACTATCTCTCCATCTGAGAACAGTGTCCCACCTGGTCCCAGCTTTACTTACTGCCTCTGTGTCTGTCTCTTTCTTTTTCTCAATCCCTAGTTGCCCCTACTCAGGTCTCGTTTGCTCTCTGGCCGCGCTGGTCGCGGCAAAACCAACACTTTATAATGACAAAGGGGACAATTCATCAAGAAGACATAACACTTATTATGCACCCAACCTGGGGAGCACCAAAATATATAAAAACAACAGCTAACAGAACTAAAGGGAGAAACTGACAAAAATACAATTATAGTAGGGGACTTAAATACCCAATTAACAACAATGAATAGACCATTCAAACAGAAAATCAATAAGGAAATATCAACCTTCAATGACACATTAGTCCAAAGAGACATAATTGATATTTATTTTTCACCCCAGAAAACATACAGTGGAGAAAGAAAAGCCTCTACAATAGAGAAAATTGGAAAGCTGCATGCAAAAGAATGGAACTAGATTGCTATTTGACACCATACATAAAAATTAACTCAACATGGATCAAAGACTTAAATATAAGACCTGAAACAATAAAATACACAGAAAAAAATCATAGGTACTAAACTGGTCTCAAAGAGGATTTTATAAACTTGACCCCAAAGGCAAGGGAAATAAAAGCAAAAATAAACGAATGGGACTACATCAAACTAAAAAGCTACACAGCAAAAGAAACCATACAAAAGAAAAAGGTGACTGAAGGAATGGGAGAAAATATTTGCAAACAAAATCTCCAATAAGGGTGAACATCCAAAATATATAAAGAACTCATACAATTTGACATAAAAAACAAACCGTCCTATCTAAAAATGGGCAGAGGACTTGAACAGACACTTTTCCCAAGACATACAAATGGCCAACAGATATATGAAAAGCTGCTTAACTTCACTAGCTATAAAGCAAATGCAAATCAAAACCACAATGAGATACCACATCATGCCTGTTAGAATGGATGCTATCAATAAGACAAGAAATAACAAGTGTTGGAGAGGTTGTGGAGAAAAGGAACCCTCATTTACTCCTGGTGGGAATGTAAACTGGTACAGCCATTATAGTAAACAGCTTGGCTGTTCCTCAAAAATTAATAATAAGCTACTGTGACCCAGCAATTCCTCTTCTGGGTACCTACACAAACATTTTAAAATATTTATTCATAAATTATATGAACCCCTATGTTGATTGCAGCATTATTCACAATGGTCAAGACATGAAAACAACCTAAGTATCCTTCTATGGATGGCTGGGTAAAGAAGATGTGGTACATAAATACAGTGAAATACTACTCATCCATAAAAAGAGATGAAATACTGCCAATTGTGAGAACAAGGATGGATCTTGAGAGTATTATGCTAAGCGAACTAAGTCAGATGGAAAAGGACAAGAACCATATGAGTTCACTTAAATGTGGGATATAAAACAGAAAGCAACAAATGAAAAAATGAACAAACTCACAGACAAAGACAACAGTATGGAGTTTATCAGAGGGGAAGAAGGTTGCTGGAGGATGAAGAGGGTAAAAGGGTTAAACATATGGTGATGGAAGGAGACTAAACTTTGGTGAGCACACAATGTAATATATGGATGATTATAATGTTGTAAGCCTGAAACTTATATAATCTTATTAACCAATGTCACTCCAATAAATTTAATTTAAAAAGTTCCTGGATATTTTTGCTGTGACTTCACTTTTTAAAAAGATTAACTAAATTCATTTCATATGCCCTCCTCATACATCCACCCCAAACCTTGCCTGTCCATGATTTTGCACTAAGGAACATACGAAGCCATGAACTAGGTCTGAGCTATAAGGTCTCAGGGAGGTAAAGGAAGATGAAACCTCTAGAACAGCGGTTCTCAACCTGTGGGTTGCGACCCCTTTGGCGGTCAAACGACCCTTTCACAGGGGTCGCCTAAGACCATCCTGCATATTAGATATCTACATTACGATTCATAACAGTAGCAACATTACAGTTATGAAGTAGCAATGAAAATAATTTTATGGTTGGGTCACAACATGAGGAACTGTATTTAAAGGGCCAGAAGGTTGAGAACCACTGCTCTAGAAGAAAGGAGATTACCAGGCTGGCAGTATAAATTAAATTCCACCCCCAATGCAAAATTTGTTAAAGGGGCTTTCCCATTGCCTAGTTTACTCCCATTGGAAAGAGTCACAAAATCACCCTGGGAAATTAGGGTGTCCCTTCCCACACAGAATCCCAGTCCTTACAAGGCTTCAAGGTGGATCTATGCCTCAATTTTGTTTTCTTCCTGTTCAGGTTGGAAATAATACAGCTGCTACATTCTCCCATGCTTCCTCATATACTAAGAAATATAAATGAAACCTTTTGGAGTGGTGGCTATTGTAAAACAGAGCCACTGTCTCACCCAGAGACACTTTCCCATATGGGATAAGGTCTTTCTCTTGGAATGTATTAGCTGCAGTTGGACCCCAGTGACTTGAGCTGGGTGGGTAACAATAAAGAATCAGCTTGGAGATTAGTCCACTCCTTCCATCTTGCTTTGAGCTAAAGTTCCTGTATGAATTTTGCAGCCGTCTGAAAAGCAGGCAAGGCGCCCACCATCTACACTGACTGTCATCTTGGCTTATAAACCTGAAATAATGGATTGGGTCATTCTCTGCCTCGGGGATTTCATCACTGCTCTGGTCAAGCTGGGTAATGTGATCTGGCCTCTGTGGGAGAAGGGCTTCAGCATGTGTTTAGGAGGAGGAGGGGGAGGCCACTCCCAGCCTAGAACCTGGTTGAAGAAGTAGTTAAAAGGCCTTGAAGTTTATTAAAGATCTTTCTTTGCTTATTAAAAGGTGCCTGGGATCACCAATTTGGGCTTTTCCCCTCTTTCGCCCTCAATTAATTTGTCTTGGAAGACTCTGCTTGACTGGGCTCAAATTTTTATACCTTTTATTGCTATTTTTCATTCTCAGCAGGCACTAAACACTTTGCAAGCACTGCGGTAGTGCATAGAAAAGGTTTCTCTTGCTTTGGAGGACAAAGAAAGAACTTTCCAAGGCACTGTTATGGCAAGATGACTTTTGTCCCTACCCATCTACCCTCTAACAGACTCTTCTGTGGCTTCTTACTGGCAGGGAGTAGGAGGTTCCTGAAAATTTCCAAGATCACATGACATGAGGGTATAAAATGTTTCTTTGTTTATGAAACAGGCAATGAAGGAATAAGGACAACTACCTGTGTCAGGCCTCATGACAGGCACGTTGCATACACTGGCCACTGAATATCATAACACTCCCATCAATCAGTATTATTACCATTGTTACACTGAGGGTTTTGAGTCTCAGTGATATTAAACAATATGTCCAAAGGCTCAAATGAGGCAGATCCAAGACTAAACCACAGCTGTATACACAGAAATGAGGCTCCTTCCACCCAACCACACAGGACAGAATTGTTAACTGCCCATTGCACATGAACTATTTATTATTCTTCATTTGTGGTAACTATATTTTTATGTGGGGGCATGGAGAAAAGTAGGTCATACGAATTCAAGGGAGAGCTCTGTTGCTTTGGAGATATTTAATTACCAAGAGTTGGGAAATTCTAAGCTAAATACTATATGACAGAGAGTCCAAGGAGGAAAAACCCCAGTAAGGAACAAACCAGAACTGTACCAGGAAAAACCACCCAGAGGGGAAAGGGGACATCATGTAGATGGGGATGCTGGTCTCAGGAACGCTGAGGGCATGTGCTCATATTCCTTAGGGATACTGAGGGCTCTTTCATCACCACAGCGCTCTGCTCTCATTCTGTGTGATCCCACGGAACTTTTATCTTTATGTTAAATTATTTTTACTGTTATTACAATATCCCTCAAAGTTGCCTTTTGGCAGATGAAAATCCTGGTACATGTCACTCTATCTGGCTGAAGTAAAGAGGTTTCCTTTAAGGTATACACCCTGCTCTCCATTAAAAATCCTACCAGGGTATTGCATAGCTCTCTTGATAATATCTTTTTTATTTTTAAATATATTGTTATTGATTTCAGTGAGGAAGGGAGAGGGAAAAAGAGCTAGAAACATCAATGATGAGAGAGAACCATTGATTGGCTATCTCCTGCATGCCCCTTACTGGGGTATCAAACCTGCAACCTGGCCATGTGCCCTTGACCGGAAATGAACCCGGGACCCTTCAGTCCACAGGCTGACACTCTATCCACGGAGCCAAACCAGCTAGGGCAGTGGTTGGCAAACTGTGGCTCGCGAGCCACATGGGGCTCTTTGGCCCCTTGAGTGTGGCTCTTCCTAAGCCTTAGGAGTACCCTAATTAAGTTAATAACAATGTACCTACCTATATAGTTTAAGTTTAAAAAATTCGGCTCTCAAAAGAAATTTCAATCGTTGTACTGTTGATATTTGGCTCTGTTGACTAATGGGTTTGCCGACCACTGAGCTAAGGCAGTGGTTCTCAACCTTGGCTGCACATTAGAATCACCTGGGAATCTTTTTAAAATCCTGATTTCTGGGCCTCATCCTCCAGAAATTCTGTTTCTTTGTTATGGGGTGAGGCCACAACATTAGTAACAAAGAAAGAATTTCCGGAGGATGAGGCCCAGAAATCAGGATTTTAAAAAGATTCCCAGGTGATTCTAAATGTGCAGCCAAGGTTGAGAACCACTGAGCTAGGGCTTGATGACATCTTTTTCATGTGTTATAATATATCACTGATAAAACTCTACTTGATTCTTAACAGTCAGTTGGGTTGCCAACCAAACGGCCACGTTTTGTGTTGGGAAGCTGTGGGTATGTCTAAAGCACTGGAGTTTGGTTGTGTTTTCTCTTAAATGCCATGAGAGGTGTATTCTAGTTAATATTCTACTTTCCTTGTTTGGCTGCCCACCTTCACATACCTGAAGGTGAGATCTCAGAAAAGGTTAACTGTGGTGCAATGGAGCTTGAGCTACTTATCTTAACATTCATGTATGTGTCTTGCAAATCAGGAGATTCTATACAGTTAAACATCAGTAATCTATCAAATCAATCCAATTGTGGGGATGATCTTTGAAATTCTGAGGCAGATAAAGAGAAACATGGCTCAACAAGGTAAGCTAATTGCAAACTAATTCTGCCTATTGGCTTCACCTCTGCACTCTCAAAGGACTCGTATATGTATCTTTATTACAACACATCTATTTCCTGTTCACAGGTCTGACCAGGGGCTCTGCTGGGAGGGAATCATTACAGTTGTCTTTGTTTCTGGTGCCTATCAGTGTGTCAGAGTAGATGTTCAATAAAACATTTTGAATAAATGATCAGAATAAAAGTTCTAATTCTGTATCTAAGCTAAAATAACACTTCACCATAATTTAAAGAAATTAGTTGAACATATTCTGGTCTCATTTTCCTTATCATAACACAGAAAACTCAAGACCTCTATGTCTTTCAAGTAGGTTAATGCTGTCCAGGTCCCCAAGAAAATGGGGAATGCCATCCCTGTGTAAAGGGTGAGTCTACCAAGGGAGTAACAATTCCCACAGCACCTATGGAAAAAACCCTATAAAGATGTCAGTGTATATGCATTAAAGCCCTGAAAAGAGACTATCTGAAATGACTAATGTTCTAAAATCATGATTTCACTTCATGGTGGAGACTGGTTTAGTTCCAGGGAGCAGCTTGCTAACTTGAAGACCAGACCCAATAATAAAAGCAAATAAAAGGGAAAGGTGGAAAAGCAGAGAAGAACCATGAATCTAAATGCAGGCACTGCTAGCTGATGTGCTTTTCCCAAGATGCCAGGTTTAAATTCTGATCCCTCCTATCCTCCAGAGCAGAGCACTTCTGGCACTTCATCCAGGGTGTGTCCAAAGCTGGCTCTGAGGCGGCACACATGTGGCAGCTACACAGGCTTGGTCTCTGAGCCATGAGAGTAATTTTCAACATGGGGGGGGGGGGGGAGGAGAGGGAGACTATCAAGAGGGATAAACCCACATTCCAACAAAAGGCTATCCTTTTAAAGATACAAAACCTCACAAGCAGCATTCTCTTAGTTAGACAACGATAAATTTTGGAAAGGAACTAAAATCACCTCCAGGAATGCCCACAAGGACCACTTAATACTGGTATCTATCATGGTTATACCTTTGTCTTCTGTTAAGAGGGTCACTGAAACTGGCCTGGAAAAGAAACAGTGCCTAAGGACAGAGGCCCTAGTAGAAGGCCAATGGAACAAGAGGGCACAAAACTAGACTCGGGAAGAGTCCGTTCTAATAAGTGGTACTGCAGTGTCAGCAGCGCTTTGCTCACGCATAACACACCCCTTCACGCACTCATGCCAAGGGAAAATCAGACCACCTCTCCTGCAAATGGGCCACAAGGTAGCACTGAGGTCCTTGGGGATGAGGGTTGTGGCTCAAATCAGAACAGATCCAGACAGTCTTTAGGACCATGTGTAACCCTAGCTCTGCCTAAGATAAAGATAACCAAATCCTGCTCAGTCCTAACTTTGAAGTTAGGTGTTGAAAATTCAGTGTAATACAAACACTCTCTATGACCGTTTCTCTTTCATTATAGTGTAGAGGCCCTAGAGTGTCATGGAATTAGTAGGTGACTTCACATTCCATCCATGCAAGCTGAGGAAAATCAATGACAACTGTAGCCAAATACTTGCAGAGATTTAACAATGCTTCAAAAAAGCTGGCATGCAGGGCATGCCAACTCCCCCTGGCCCACACTGCTGAAGACGAGAGCCAAGCCCTTCTTACTGTTTTGTTTCCCCAAGTCTGCTGGTTAGGAATACATCCTGATGGGCCATCCTGTCCCAACCTCACAGAGAGAAAGACCATCAGCCAGTCAGAAGAAATAATCCTAAATCATTCTCTCCCTCTGATTATTCCAGAACTTTCTGGAATCCCTACCAATAATAATCATGTTTGATTTTCCTAGAATACTTTTAAATAAACAACTTTCCAGACGTTTTAGATTATTTGCTCTTTATAACAGCCTTAGGAGTTAAAGAGCAGCAGGTAGTACTTTTTCCCCCATTTTATAATTTTATAAAATGGGGAAACTGAGGCTCAGAGAAGTTAATGACCAAAGGTGGCAATTAGTCTTCAGAACTGGAATTCAAATTAGCATCTTTTCTTTTCAAGATCTATGCTTGTTCCATTTATACCCAGCTCAATTCTTTGAGGCTGTCGTCACCACAGAAGGATGGGCACATTTTGGGGGTACAGGGACAATTCATTGTGGTACAGGAAAAAACGCACTAGAACTTCTGTTCTTAATTTATTTCTAAGTCCTGCCTTCTAAACTGTTTGTAAATGTCCATTAGCACATACAATATTAACACAAGAGTATCTACATGTATTTAAGTGTCCACACCCTGGGAAGTATGTGTTCCCAGTTGTATGGGGTGGGTAATGAGCAAAGACTGCTGCTGTTCAACGTGTTCTGTATCACTTCTATCATCCTCACTCACTCTCCTTCCCGATCTCCTATGGCAACAATAGAATTGAGGTCAACGTCATATCCTTTCTTCTTTTGACTTTAGTCTAGATCAGTGGTCGGCAAACCATGGCCCACGAGCCACAAGCGGCTCTTTGGCCCCTTGAGTGTGGCTCTTCCACAAAATACCGGCTCTTTCACAAAATACCAACTTCTGCGCATGGGCCAGGAAGTTTCAACCGCACTTGGTATTTTGTGGAAGAGCCACACTCAAGGGGCCAAAGAGCCGCATGTGGCCCATGAGCCGCGGTTTGCCGACCACAGGTCTAGATCAATGGTTATTAATTGGGGTGATTTTCTTCATGGGTCATTTGTCAAAGTCTGGAGACATTTTCGGTAGTCACAACCTGGGGAGGAGGTCTGTACTAACATCTAATGTGAAGAGGCCAGGGAAACTGCCAAATATCCTACAACACACAGGACAGGCCTCCACAACTAAGAATTACTAGTATGTAGCCCATAATGCCAACAGCGCTGAACTTAAGAAACCCTGGTCTAGAAGTTATATCAAACTACTTCTAATCTCTCACCAAACAGGCCAACCAACCCATCAAATACTCTGTTCACACCTCGACTGGACTAGTTGAGTTAAGAACATAGAGCAGTAAACTCGTGAATCTTCATGCCAAGGTAAGACATCTTGATTAATGGAAATACAATGGAAGGGTCAATTGAGAACTGCCATGCCAGACAGATAGCTGTTGGCTTGTCCATAAAGAGAAAACCCAGGGAAGATGTTCAGATACTGAGAAGCGAACTAGTTCCAATGCCCACACACAAAGCAGCATGAGACATCTTATGGCACAATTCCACTTGCAGACCATGACTCTGCTCAATCTCTCCAATGCCCTTAAGAGCAACCTCATATACCCACATTTGTCTTGCATGTGAGCCCTACTATATGGCCAAAATAGAAATTAAAAGAGACCAAAAATAAGTTTTATTAACTCCCCTCTTTCACTTACTTCTCCTTTCACTTACTTTTTCCTAGTAGGTCCTCTCACTAGACTTAAATACACAACGTGGAAAAACACATCTTCTTTCTCCCTATGTTCTCAACTCTTCTTTTTTTTCTAGTTTCTAGAAACATTCTATCTATGGCCTCTAAAGGCTCTCTGTCAGGCCATGCCTTTCCAAGGCTGTGCCTGCACATGCTCAGGAGACTTCCTGAAAGCATTTTGGTGCCCGAATCAAATTTTATCCAACAGGACAAAAACAAAATTGCTCATCTGCAACAACATGTACATTTATTCCAAAGATTTAAAGGTCAGTCATTTTATATGAGTTCAGTCCAAAGTGGCTTAAAGTTAGATAAGAATTTCCATGTTTCTCTCCTGTCAATACAAAAAGAGGCAGACAATCATCTCTTTCTATCCTTATACCCACACTCCAGTCAGGGGCAGGGCAGGTAATTTCTTACAAGGACTGTGAATGGTAGCTGTAAAAGCAGCAAGAGAATGAAAATTTGAGCTCAACCACCTCTGGGGGCTTTTATAAAAGTAATAAAATAACATAGTACAGAAAGAGAATGAGAGAAGATTTATAGTTAGAAGTAGTCACACGGGGGACCAGAGAACAAACATCCCCTCACCCTCGAGCATAATCCCCATCTCCTCCAAAGGAGGCTGATCTCTTCTGACCCACCCACCCCCACCTTTCCTTTGAGATTCGACATGTGGGGTTTTTTTTTTGTTCTAGGCTTATTCTTACTAATACAAAAGTGTCCATCAGTGGATGAATGAATAAAGATGATAAGGTACATATATGCAATGGAATACTATTCAGCCATAACAAAATATGAAATACTGCCAGTTGTGAAACATAGATATGGATCTTGAGGGTACTCTGCTAAGTGAAAATAAGTGAGATGGAGAGACAAAGGCCATCTGATTTCATTCATATGTGGAATCTACACAAAACAAAACATACAAGAAAATCTGTACAAAACCAAATAGATAAAGAGAACAGATTGGTGGTAATCAGAGGGACAGAGAGTTTGGGGACAAAATGGGTGAAGTGTGTCAATTGTATGATGATGGATAGCAACTAGACTTTTGGTTGTGATCACTTTGTAGTGTATACAGATGCTGAATTACAGTGTTCCACACCTAAAATTTATATACCAATATTAGCTCAATTAAAAAAAGAATTGATAAGGAGAAACTGAAGAGGGAATCCATTTCATATTATTTACAGTCAATTCAATGGTTATTATTCTCTTCCTTAATGTCTTTAAAAAATATTTGTATTGATTTCAGAGAGGAAGGGAGAGGGAGAGATAGAAACATCAATGATGAGAGAAAATCATTGATTGGCTGCCTCCTGCACATCCCACACTGGGGATTGAGCCCGCTGGGCATGTGCCTGACTGGGAATCAAACGTGACCTGGTTCATAGGTCAATGTTCAACCACTGAGTCACACCGGCCAGGATCCTACAGTCTTTTGATTTTTCCCTCCACATATCAGTTATGAAACCCTTTACTCTTTAATGTACTACTATCTTTCCAAATGCATGTTCCTAGGGGTCATTGCAAATTGGGGGACATATATATCCCAAGAATAAGAATCCCAGGGCATTCATGCATGTTTAATAAAAATTTTATCTGTGGAGCTAAAAACATAACTCTCTTCCCTCTTACTACATGCTGACAACTTGAGGTTGTAGAGAAGGAAGAAGGGCAGCTGTGTAAGCACAGTGGGCACACTGTACTCTTGTGTCTTCTGCAAAGTCTGTTTTGACTGCCTGTTTCCCCATCTGCAAAATGATACCCACTTATAGGCTGCCATGAGAATTAATGAGTTAACACACAAAGCATCTAGACCAGGGGTGGGCAAACTTTTTGACTCGAGGGCCACAATGGGTTCTTAAACTGGACCGGAGGGCCGGAACAAAAGCATGGATGGGGTGTTTGTGTGAACTAATATAAATTCAAAGTAAACATCATTACATAAAAGGGTACGGTCTTTTTTTTTTTTTTTTAGTTTTATTCATTTCAAAGGGGCCGGATCCGGCCCGCGGGCCATAGTTTGCCCACGGCTGGGCTAGACAGTGCCCAGTACCTAGTGATTGCTACAAGCCAGCTCTTATCATTAGTGTGTGTCTTCCTCAAATTTTCTGAATTAGTGTGACAAAGGCTCCTATGGTAAACTAACTAGTACTAATCACATGGGAGGAAAACATGAGTTAGCACACTTCAAGTTTTTCTCCTTAAAATTTTTTTTTAAAAATATGCTTTATTGATTTTAGATAAAAAGGAAGGGAGAGGGAGAGAGAACATCTATCAGCTACCTCCTGCACACCCTACCTGGGATCAAGCCCACAACCTGGGCATGTGCCCTGACCGGGAATCAAACTTGATGCATGGAAAGACACTTAACCAACTGAACCACACTGGACAGGTCTCCTTATATTTTTTTTAGGAAAAGACTTCAGCAGAGAAGGGGACTCTCTTGGTTGTAAATATCAGCAGTCCTTTGTTCAGGTATTTCAGTAGCATGGAACATGGTTGCCAGCTCTGGCATCATAGTAAAGCCAGTAAGACTTTGGCTCTCACCTCCTGCAGCTTGTTATCCAGGTACCCAGCCCAGCCTACTCCTCTGAGGCTTGGACTGCCCTGGAGCCACTTCCCTCACCGTGTCCCAGTGTTACTGGGCTTCCCAATGCCAATTTCCTAAGAAAGGTGAACCCAGCGAAAAGGCAGGCAGGTAGCTGGTTTAGAGTAATTCACATTAGACTAAGCTCCAGGAGAGACTATTTACTTTTTTTTTTTTTAAATCTTTATTATTGAAAGTATTAAAGATGTCCCCCTTTATCCTCATTGACCCCTTTTAGCCTGCACCAGTCACTGGCCCCAGGCCTTCACCATACTATTGTCTGTGTCCATGGGTTATACATATATGCATATAAGTTCTTTGGTTGATCTCTTCTGACCCACCCACCCACCCCCACCTTTCCTTTGAGATTCGACAATCTGTTCCATGGTTTTATGCCTTCCCATCATTTTACCAGCAAAGAGATTATTTACTTTTAAAGAAGAACCTATTAACTCAAATAAGTCTTTGGTAAAATGGTGGGAAGGATATTTTATAGCTGGTCTCTCCCCAACACTGGTCTAGATCCTTAGTTCTATAAAACAATGAGTTGTTCTAATTCCATTAGAGTCAATATCAGCTATTCCCTAGTTACTAGGTTGAACTCAGGTCCAAGAACCCATGATAGGTTAGCTTCTTAGAGACAACATCCTTTCCTTAAGCTCCCAGTTAGAGTTTGAATTCTGAGCAACTACCAAATGCCAAGAGATCACCCTCTCTGGAACTCACTTCAACAGGATTCCTGGCTTTGTTAACCTTGAAAGAATATGAGAACTAAAAAAAGAAAAAGAAAAAAGAAAGAATATGAGAACTAAATGAAAACATTTATGTAGGCCTTTGTCAGTGAAACAGCTTGATTTTGTCATGTTTTTTGAGGAAAACCAAAACCCACTGAGGCTCTGGTACCCTTAGGTCCTTGCCTGGTAGTGCTGGTCTTCAATAATTGAACTGTGGGACCTTACTTTTTAGTTGGGTTCACCTTTCTTGGGGATGGCTTTGGAGGGGCCCAGTAACATTGGGATGCAGGGTGCTGGGAAGGTAGCTTTGGAATCCCAGAGAAACAGGTGGCTCTGGGAGTAAGGGCCTGAATTCTTCTAGTGACAGGGGCTAGTTAATATAAAATAATTATTATATAATACAGTTCCAGGCAAAGACCTAAAAGAAATGAGGCTATACTATGAAATAATAGTGATAGTGGGAATAATTCTGATATTTTACTGAAGTACAGAATAAATAACTCAGTCAATTAATAGGCACACTTAGGACAGCTTCATGTGATTAGCGTATAATCTCAATGAGCTGGATAACTACAAAAAGAACAGAGGAGGTAAGGAGAACTGAATATCAGAGGCCAGTAGGAATTCTGACTCAGTTGTAAGGGTTTTTCTAGTGATTATCCCAGCATGGCCCCAAGAAAGTCTGTTGTATAGCAAGGCAGAGTTGGGGCCCTGGACTCCCTTCTGCTGAAAGGTGAAACTTCATTGGCAAAACTTCCCTTTATGCCAATGAGGGGCCACTGGAAGCGGGTGAGTCTTCCTCACATTTTGGAGTGCTGACTATACTGTCCCAATGCTGGGAGGAGAACAATAACATCAAAGGCAAGGTTCAGATTAGTTAGTTTGAGTTAGGTTTTGATTCCACCTCTTGCCATTAAAGGGCCTCAGAAATATTTAGAAAATGTTCATAAAGTATGCAAAGCTATGTGGAAAGTTGACCCACAGGAAGTAAAAAGGAGACGGTATTCATGTGGCTGGTGAAACCTGGAAGTAATTAAAAGAGATTGGCATATGCCTGGAGCTCCACCTCTTTCCAGGCGTATGGAAGGTGTTTATGAACAAAAGCCTGTCCCATCCAGAACATCAGTGGTGGAGAGACAAGGAGCAATTGAGAAGAAAGATGCATCGGCAGTGAACACACACACACAGTTGGAAACTGTGGGCAGTAACAAGAGGACCCAGCAGCCCATGGCCGTACTTAGGCAGGGAGCGCCAATTTGACTTCCTCCCCCTTGTTTCATTATGACTAATGTACTTGTTGGCACTTGCGGGCTGGCTGGTTGACTGGATCTGAGTTGCAAGGTAAGAACTGGTTTTGGAATCTTGATGAAGTTTTAGTTTTATAAGACTGGGATTTAGGGAGGATTCTTCCTGAAATCCCCTGCTTGGCTGTTACATTTAAGAAAGCCCTGTGGGGGTATTTTTCTTCCATTTGTACCTCAGGGGGACACTTGTGGGGCATGTGCCCTAAATGGCATTATCCTGCCCTATTTTTCAGTATAAAAAGAATGTCCCATTTTCATTGCCAGTACTGTTTCATGTATGCACCATAGAATCCCTCCTAGGGAGTATCTAAATTGGGATAATCACTGGGGAATTTATGAGAAAAAAAGAAAACAGATTTCAAGAGTTTCAGAAAGAAATTGAGACTCAAATGGAGTTCTCCAGCATCTTCACAAAGGGTGGCACAGAGTCACATCTGTTGTCACCACCTTTCTTAGAAACTTCAGGACACTGTCCTAAATAATAACGGCTCTCCTCTCTTTTCTTATTGGAATATGGGAGGGCAACAGTAGCAAAGGCTTAAATCTGAAGAACACATACATGTATCTGTCCTTCCTCATCACTCATCACAATAAATTCTTAGTCAATTTATTGTGACTTCCTGCATACTCCACATCCCAACGCTTTTTCTCTTAGCCTTTTTCGGGCACCCAGATACTGACCGACTTATTTCAGAGAATGGGGAGCAACAGACTGAAGACTTGGGGGTGGGTGGGAATGAGCAGGCTAAGAGGCCACTCAAACTCTCTACTGAGACAGGGTCTGAGCCAGCTGTGCTCTGAGGAGTACAATGAAACAAATGACAGTGTTCAGGCAGAGCTGTGAGCTATGTAGGGATGCAGACCCTTTCTGACAGGGGAGACTGGTTACCCAGAACACCAAGAGAACCCAGCATTCTGTTGCTCTATTCTGTGGGGAAACCCAAGAACTCCCCCAGGCCCAGGAGAGCTGCTTCAGAGTAGAGGAGGCCAGGAAGGCCTTTTTAACAACGGACACCCAAGTTCCTAGAGCCCAGTAGGAGCAGACTTAGCACTGAGTGCTCCCCCAAGTTGCCCTCTTTTGGACCAATTTAGCACCAAAGCTGGGCTGTGCCACTGTGGTCAGTATGCTGACCAACACACCAGGCCGCTGCTATGAAGGCACAGCAGTGTGTGAGAAGGGAACAGGCTGACCCTCCAGGCTTGAGTGGATGAGCAGAACTGGATATACTAGCTCAGTGACCAGGACACAGCAAAGGTGTTGCGGGAGAGATGCCAGCCAGGGAGCACAAAGCAAGAACCTTCAATGTCACCAGGAGCAAGTCACTGCACCTTAGGAAAAGCTTCAAGGCAGAGGAGACAGGATTGCTCACAGTCCCCATAACAGCCTCCTAGAATCAGAAACAGAGGTTGTGCGTCCCCATGGTAGACACCACTCAGTGTGGAACTTCCACCCTCCATCTGCTCCAGCCCTCACGCCGCTCATGCTGGCTAAACAAACATGGGACACAGGTAGCATGTTTCCTGTTCTTTTCTACCCACAGCTACTACAAAGTAAAATGTCTCCCGCTGCCCGAACAGGGGCCCTGCCATTAATGAGAATCTATATTTCAGGTATAAATATCTTGTTTCCCCATTTTAATACACTTCTGCTTAACCCTTGCCCTGCCCTACCTTACCCCGCTCTGCCCCAACCCACTCCACCCCACCCCACCCCACCCCACCCCACCCCACAATGGTTTCAAGCCAACTCCGAGACCAGTCTGAGCTACCCTCTTTCCCACCCTCCAACCAGGAAAAAGGTAAGGAAAAGAAAAACTCAGAAACCTGAAGATTGTTTGGAATTTATTCTCTTAAATAAGAATGATAACATTTGTTTAAAAAAATTAAAAGCACAACACCTTAGTTTCACAGAAACCACAAAAACGAAGTTACATAATGAAATAAAAAAAACTCACAAAGAAACACACCAAAAACTCACAACAGCACAGGTTAAAAACAAGGGCTACGGAGGCCAGAGATGGAAAGGGGGTGGGCTCCTGGGCACAGCTCATCCTCCCTTGCTCAGGCTTCTTTGTACCATTGCTATGAGAACCCTGCCTGCTGCCTATCTTCGCACCCTTTCCTCTACCCTGAGCTGAATGACGGTGGAAAAGGGTACCCATTAATTTACTGGTCATGTGTTCAAGGCTATTCTGGGCCCCTTTTAGGAAGGACTAAAAATGTTCCACTGTCCTACAGAGATACACTGAACACCAAGAGACAGCAGCAAGCTGCAATGACTAGCCCAGTGGAACCAGTAGCTAAGCCTGAAAGCAAAACAGAGGCTAGGTAGGATGTTGGTTCTCTGTTGGCATTTCACCAGCAACAGAACCCAGGCTTTCCTAGTTTGCTCTTGAATCAATTTCCTGAGGCTGGGAGTGTGTACTGACCATTTTCTGAGCTATAGGTATGCTGGCTACTCTGTCCCCTGCCAGTCTGACCAGAGCACTGAGCCAGGCCAATGGCATGGCTCTCAAAGTACAATCCCTTGGTTTCCAGAACCAAAGAATAGGAAGGTTTAGAAACAGCTTCATCATTATTGTTATTATTTAGGTTACAATTATCTAAATATCTATTCATATATTTGAAGTTAAACCTATAAAAATAGATAAGTGTATGTAAATAAACATTCACACATTACCATTAACTATGACTCTTGGGGCTAGGGTTGGGGTGTTAAGCTGGATTGCAAAATCTCTTTGCTCTACTAATAGGTTTCCTAAAAATGCCCCTAAGGGATTTATTGGGGAAGCAGTGAGATTTCCTAACTTCCTCCTGCCAGACAGGAGCCCCAGGACTGAACAGAATTCCTTGTACAAGCATGGCCAATCTAGCTGGTGTGCAAAGAAATGTCTGCATTTCCTAGTGCCTATTCAGCATCCGCACTATGAAATCTAATGGCTTATGCAAGGGGTATCTGGGGACTGGGAGAAGGCAACTGCCATATGTTACTCTGCTAGGTACCTTTTTAAGTTAAGATCACCTTTCCATAAGATAAGAGATAACTAAAGTGTTTCTTCCATTCCATCTCTGTTGCCTGTACTAGAAGAAAAGCTCTTCGGTTTCTTGTTATGACACCCCACAGTTTTTATGCTTTATTTTTGGTTATGGACTACATGAGATATAACTTTTCCTGAAGTCAGGGTGTGTACTCTGAGGAAAGGAATATCTGTGCCAGGTCCACTAATCTGTAGCAGTTAAGAATAAGAAGCTTGGAAACAAAACAGATTTGAGAACAGAAAAGAGGGTTGTTGTGTTTTTTTTTTTGTATTAAAAGCACGTAACAAAAGTACTGTGAACAATGTCCTCCAAATATTAAATCAGGTATCAGTTACAGACTAGGTTACCAGAGAAAGACAACACTGTAGAGCAGACCTACAATAGGGTCTTTTAACTTGTGGGTTGTGTTTGTGTTTTTGGCAACAGTAGTAATTTTGGCATGAGGGGAAAGAACATAAGGGAGAGGAGACAAATGCCACAAAATAAAGAGGAAGCACAAGCAAAAGCAAAAGCACAGCAGGGTCACGTGCCAGCTACAGTCATAGCTTTTCTGGCTCTGACCCCTGGGGATATGAGTCTAGGACAGTGGTCGGCAAACTGCGGCTCGCGAGCCACATGCGGCTCTTTGGCCCCTTGAGTGAGGCTCTTCCACAAAATACCACGTGCGGGTGCGCATGTACAGTGTGATTGAAACTTCGCGGCCCATGCGCAGAAGTCGGTATTTTGTGGAAGAGCCACACTCAAGGGGCCAAAGAGCCGCAGTTTGCCGACCACTGGTCTAGGAGGATGGTTTATTTGTATATGGCAAAATCAAGTTCATTCACTTACAGCCTTTTCTTGTTTAGAGTACAGCAGAGAAGATTTGCCATAGATCTGAGTTAATGACTGCTACCTATGACACACATTTGATACCGCTGAAGCACCTGAGTTTTTCTGAAGCGTTTCAAAAGGAAATTCTAGTTAACCAATCAATGCTTAATTTGGGATATAAAGAAGGAAATCCCTATCAAAGGAGAAAAAAAAAAATCTCTTTCATGGCAACTATAAAAGACCACCCATGGTTTTGCTCCTTTTCTAGAGAGGCTAGCAAAATTAGGCACCTCATAGGGGAAATGCTGCTGCTTTGGAACATGTTCAGACTCAGAGCTGTGATTTCCAAAAGCTCATGTCTCCAGAGGCAGATACTAACTGCATCTCATCAGCACTAAGTCCTGGCCTTCTTACCACCTAGAGCAGTGATGGCGAACCTTTTGAGTTCGGCGTGTCAGCATTTTGAAAAACCCTAACTTAACTCTGGTGCCGTGTCACATATAGAAATTTTTTGATATTTGCAACCATAGTAAAACAAAGACTTATATCTTTGATATTTATTTTATATATTTAAATGCCATTTAACAAAGAAAAATCAACCAAAAAAATGAGTTCGCGTGTCACCTCTGACACGTGTGTCATAGGTTCGCCATCGCTGACCTAGAGTGTCCCTTAAACCAGGGACAGTGCCTGCCTCGTTCCTTGGGATGCCACATCTTGAACTCTTTGTGCTGTAACAGGCAAGTTACCTTTAGAATCAAGAACCATGGGGATTGATTTTTTCCTCAGGGCTTTGATACTTTAACCACATTGCCAACGCTCTACTTTTTTTTCCTATCAAGACCTGGGGGTGAGGGTGGGGGTGGGGGGTGGGGGGGGGAGAAGGTCACTTTGCAAAGGATATGACTGCCTAATCAACTCTCATCTTCTCTCCCTGCTTTGTACAGTATTCTTCTTCTCTATGGAACCCTTAATTCTTTACAACTCCTCAAAACCTGAAATCCATTATGCTTTCAAACTTACTAGACAATAAAACGGCAAACTGAACCATTAGGGAAAGTGAATAAATGCAGCTTGCTCAGGAACAACCTGAACTTCATGGTGTTTATTCATTTTAAAGAATGTTCTGTACTCTATACCCAAAAAGAAAGTTTAATTTCCTTGAACTGTTTTACTGAGCAGCCAGGTTCTTTGGAAAATCCATCTCTGCTGGAATAAGACCTGGTTAAATGCACATTCTAGAGTGCAGAGCCCAAACCTCTGCTTGGATCCCTTTGGTTATTTTTCACTTCTCCCTATGTTCTGTAAAGGGCTATCAGCACTTCATGAAAGAGATAGATGATAAAGGGTTTCAAGGCTATAGAAGGTTTCAAAGTCATTTGTGGCTTAAATTTTGCTATAAACTGTTGGTCCAATCTGCAGGGCACTTAAAAAAGTTTCCCCAGATTATAATAAGGGCACACACAGTAAAAGGAGCCAAACTCACCTAGTTCAGCTGGGGTATGCTGAGTCTTAGCCTCCAGATAACCTCACCAGGGGTATCACATAGCCTCTAGTACATTCTCTCTCCCAGAACACATGGGGTTCACAATTAGTTCTTACACACAGAAAAAGAAGCAACCCTGGGAACCTTTCATTTGAAGACTGAGTAGGTAATTCTTGTCTTTTCCCACCCCTAATTCCTTCTCCTTAGTTTCTGGCATTAGCTAATAATCTTAGTTTTTATATGGTAATTTTTAAGTTTGTAAATGGATGCTTTAGACATATTTGCTTTGAATGAGATGAAATGTGTGATAGATAAAAACATGGCCCTGTTGATTTCCTCTCTTACTTACACAGCGACCCTGGCCTGCGAACAATCTGGGCTGTACTGAGGGCATCAGCTTATGGAACTATGAACATATCTCACAGGCTGGTTTGACATGGAGCAGATAGATAGATGGATAGATAGATAGATAGATAGATAGATAGATAGATAGGGGCAATCTTAAGGGGGGAAAACGCAATTCTTCAAAATGAGCCAAATCCTGCCCTGCAAAGATCAGAATAAATGTGTTTTTAGAGGGAGGGATGGTATCATTCACCTCCTGACACAAGGAAATGGTAAGAGTGGGACATGGTCCTCGCTAGGGTTTGATCCTCATTAGAAGTTCAAATGCCCCAAAATGATCAGGACAGGGCATGTCCTTTAATGGTTATAGATCAAATAGAAGAGAAGTATCAGTTCATCTAGATACCTAAATAGGGAATGGGATGCAAGTCTAAAAGAACATAAATCCAGATAATGGGGCCTTGTCAAACTCAGTGCTATGTCAAGAGTCCCAAACTGGAGCTATAAGAAGGCCCTGTAATTCTGAATTATCGCCTGGGTCAATGCCAAAAGCAGCCTGTTTAGATTTCCTGTTTATCTAGGCAGAGCCTAGAGCAATCACCTCCATGTGTTTGATGGAGGTGGGCAGGCCACAAGACTATAGCAATACTTTGAGTAGACATTACGAAGCTTGGGTGATAATGCTTACCAGATGGGGCCCCTACTGGCCCAAGGTTTGCCAGTGAAACTCCCCTCTGATTTGTACCACCACCTCTGACAGGCCATAGAGAAAGGGGACTCCAAATGCAAGCAGCTGGCACATGAAAAAGGAGTCCAAAGGGTTTTGGGCCACCTGATGCCCAATCGAAGAAATGTTGCTTTGGAGGTGCTGGCTCATCCCCCTGGCCTTGTCACAGAGGCCAAGCGAGTGACGTGCCACCCAGCCAAACAAGGAAGTGAGGCTACCTGGAGTTCTATCAGCAGGGTTGGTGATGGTACCGGCCGGTGCATTTGCGTCTGCAATGGGGCCATCCTGCAGGGGTCCTCTGGCCTCCTAGGAAAGTCCGAAAGAAAAAGAAGAGTGACTGACTGAAGCACTTGAATCTTAGGAGGCAATGACACCCCAACTGGTTAGTTTGTTGCTCTCACCAGTCAACCCAGAGCTATATTCCACACAAAGTAAGTCTTTCTTTAAAAAACCAGGACATATTTCACATGGAAATCATGAGGAGTCAAAATTTAGCTCCACCCAAGTATACCTCTTCTTACAAGTCCTTCTGCAGTCAACAGGAGTCTCCCAAGTAAGCATTAGCTAGCCTGCTCCCTGACAAGGAGACATCATGGAGTAAAGATGGAGAGAGGAGCTGGTTACTCTCATTTAAGAAAGAGAGAGAGAGAGAGAGAGAGAGAGAGAGAGAGAGAGAGAGAGAGAGAGAGAGAGAAGGAAAATGGTTCTTAGATAAGTTATTCACACAAGAAAGAAAGTGAAAGGAATTGGCAGGCAGAGCAGATTATTTACAGCTAAGTTCATTTTTAGGCTGTCCTTTTCTCAGAGAGGTGCTTATTTACAAAGGTAAAAGTCTTCTTTTATATAGAATGAGCAGAAGGGAAGGTCTGACACAGTCTTCCAAATCCAACTAAGGTGGTGGATAGAACATTACTTCAGTGAAATGCAGCATTAGACTAGGCTTGAAATGATGGTTCCCTCCCCGAAATGGACTATGACCACCTGTCACGCAAGCCTTTCCCACTCATAGAAAAAGCAATTCAGTGGCCATTCAGCAGGCTCTGCTGGCTACACACTGTCACAACACTGAAATACATAGTGCCTGCTGCTTCTCCTCACTTAGAGATGGATTACCATTACCTTTCCAGACAGAAGAGTCACTGCTGGTCTCTTCCTCTGTGCAGAGCTGGAGAGTCGGTAACAGTAGTGTGGTTTGCAGTAGAATTTACCTGCAGGCAGCAAGAGGCAGAGGAAAGGGGAATGAGCACAACTCTATAATTCTGAACTTGACTTCCTGGTCTTGGCACATTCTTTATCCATCTCCTCTAGCCATGAGC
The DNA here is from genome assembly GCF_963259705.1 of Myotis daubentonii. NCBI lineage: Eukaryota > Metazoa > Chordata > Mammalia > Chiroptera > Vespertilionidae > Myotis > Myotis daubentonii. Next base: position 112,864,439 of record NC_081841.1, read on the forward strand.
ATCATCACTCCCTTGCCTTTTCCAGGTTCAGGCTTCTTGTCCATGGAGGCCAGGCCTTCCCTAAAACTTTGATTTCAGCCCTCCTCTCCCCTTTATCCTTTGGATATGCGAAGGCCATTGAGCCATCAGCCAATCAGTGCCCAGAACAAAGATATAAGGCTTACATGGTAGGGCCAGCAAACAAAGTGGCAGTGTATGCAGAACAAAGACATGGTCATATGAAAAGCTGGGAGTAGCATTTGTGGGGAAACCAAGAATGAATACAAATGCAGGGTGGAGGTGTGGAGGCTGCAGGGGTGGGGCACACATTGAATGTTAGTTAACTCCAACAGGACCCCTCTGCTGCCCCTTGTCAGCACTGGTCAGACTGCAACTTATGACCCCTTAGTGGGTTAGGATCAGCATTTGGAAACAATACAATGCAAAACCAAACCAAAAAATCCTGCAATGGACTATAAATAGAATGAAACAGAATACAATAAAATAAAAAGCATTAGAGTGGTGCATAGTACATAATCAGAATTAAGTATTATTTCTTGCAACTTTTAGCTGCGACTACATTTGTTTACTGGGTTCCAATGTATTTGCTACGGTGGGTATGGTCAAAATGATGAAAAACACTGATCTTGGCTTTTCCCATGACACTGGTAGTGACTTAGTCACAAAGGGTCATTTTTTGACTCTTTTCTTTATTCCTACTTAAAGAGCCAAGGCTTTTGAAAATTAAAGGGTATACAGACTGTTGAAACAGGAGCAATCCCACTCATTCTTCTCATTTGTATAAAGTGCTCTTTCGAGAAATGAACTTTTCCATTCTCAAAGTTAAAATAAGAGAATCTAACCAGAAAAACAAGACAAAAGATCAATAAAACTAAGAGCTGTTTTTTTAAAAAATAAAAATAAAATGGACAAACCTTAACTAGGCAGAGAACTCAAATAAAATCAGAAATGAAAAAGGATATATTACAAATGATACCACAGAAATACAAAGGATCATGAGAAACTACTATGAACAATTAATTATATGCTAACAAGCTGGATAACCCAGAAGAGACAAATAAATTCCTAGAAACATTCAATCTATTACTAAGAGTAAATCATGAAGAAATAGAAAATCTGAATAGACCAATATCAAATGGCCTGTAATCCATAAATTCAGTAACCAAAACCCTCCCCAAGCAGAAAAGCCCAAGACCAGATAGATAGTTTCACTGGTGAATTATACCAAACATTTAAAGAAGAATTAACAGTATTCCTTCTCAAATTCTTCCAAAAAACTGGACAGGATGGAACATTCCCAAACTCATTTTACAAAGCCAGTATTACCCTGAAACCAAAGCCAGATAAGGTAGCTACGAGAAGAGAAAATTATAGATCAATATCCCTGATGAACATAGATGCAAAAATTATCAACAAAATATTAACAAACAGAATTCAATATCACATTAAAAGGATCACTTGGCATAATAAACTGGGGTTTATTCCTGGGATGTAAGGATGATTTAACATATGCAAATCTATACATGTGTTATACCACATCAACATAATGAAAGATAAAAATCACATGATCATACCAATGACTACAAAAAAAGTATTTGACAAAATACAACATCCTTTTGTGATAAAAATGCTCAACAAATTCAGTATAGAAGGAACATACCTCAACATAACAAAGGCCATATATGACAAGCTCACAGCTAACATCATGCTCAATGGTGAAAAGTTGAAAGCTTTTCCTAAAATCAGGAACAAGACAAGGGTGCACACTCTCACCACTCTTATTTAACACTAGAGGCCTGGTGGGGTCCTGAAGGGTGTGGTTGGATCCCCAGGGGGTGGGGGAAGCCAGGATGCCATCTGGCCTCCCTCCCGGTGGGCGCTAGGCAATCCGATCCGTCCTGGCTGACATTCGATCAGTCCTGGCTGACATTCGTGTTGGTTGTTGGGAGCCACCTGGTTGTTGTTGGGAGCCACCTGGCGGCCGCTTTTATATTGTTTCTTCCTTGCAGAGATTTTAGGGGGAGGGAAGTGGCTGCGGTGCCCTATGCCAACTTCCAGGAGGCCTGTGGCACTGTTGGGATGGTGTGGGGCGGTGCTGTTCCCTTGTGCCTGGCCTGTTCTCTGGAGATTGGACCTGAAGGACTACTGAAGGAGTGAGTGGCTGCCACCGGGCTGGTGGGCTGCTGGGAAGGGTAGGTCAGCTGAGTGGCGCTCCTGCTATGGGAGCGCCCTGACCACTAGGGGGAAGCTCCTGTGTTGAGTGTCTGCCCCCCGGTGGTCAGTGTGCATGACAGCAACCGGTTGTTCAGTCATAACGGTCGCTTAGGCTTTTATATATTTAACATAGTGCTGGAAGTCCTAGCCAGAGTAATCTGACAATAAAAAGAAATAGAAGGCATCCAAACAGGAAAGGAAGAAGTAATATTATTTTTGTTTGCAGATAATATGATCATATATATATATATATATATATATATATATATATATATATATAAAATCCTAAAGACTCCACCAACAACCTCTAGGACTAATCAAGAAATTCAGTAAAGTTTTAGGATACAACAAAACATCTGAAAAAGAAATAAAACAATCTCATTTAAGTAGAATCAAAAACAATAAAATACTTAAGGAATAAATCTAACCAAGGAGTGAAAGACCTGTATACCAAAAATAACACGACACTGATTAAAGAAATTAAAGAAGACACAAACAAATGGAAAGATATACTACATCCATAGATTAGGATAATTAATATTAAAATATCCATAATACCCCAAATAATATATAGATTCAATGTAATCCCTAAGAAAATACCAATGGCATTTTTCACAGAAATAGAAAAAAAAATCTTAAAATCTGTATGAAATCACAAAAGACCCTAGTCAAAGCTATCCTGAGAATGAAAAACAAAGCTGGAGCCATAATATTCCCAATTTCAAACTACATTACATGGGTATAGTAATCAAACACTATGATACTGGCATAAAAATAGACACACAGGCCAATGGAACAGAGTCAAGAGCCTATAACTAAGCCCACACATATATAATCTATCTAATAATAGGTAATATTCAAATTGGTTGGGATGCCATCACATAACGACTGATCAGCAGGCTGCGTGAGCAGCAGGAGCGGGTGGGCGGGAACCTGCAGCATCGGTGGGCAGGGACTTGCACCGCCTGGGGACGTGAGGCTTATGTTCCCGTCCCCTGCACCAGCCTGGGGACTTTAGGCTTGTGTCCCCGCCCCCCGGCAATGGGCCCTAGGATGGGAGGCTCACGGCCCCGCCCATAGCAACGGGCCCCGGGACATGAGGCTCATGTCCCAGCCCCCCTGCGCCGGCCTGGGGACTTGAGGCTCGTGTCCCCGCCCCCAGCAAAGAACAAACAGCAATATTAAAATATTTACTCTAATTCCCTTTTAATGTGCATGAATTTTGTGCACCAGGCCACTAGTCCTATATAATAAAAGCGTAGTATACAAATTGTCCCCTTAACCGGGAGTTCTTCTGGGAGTTCGACCAGGGGGCAGGGCCAGGGGAACAGCGGGAGGCCCCAGCTGGCGTCAGCAGCAGGCAGATGATAGCAGGCAGTTGGAGGAAAGGAGTGAGTACCCGGCTGGCTGCCACCAGAGGCTAGGGACCCTACCAGTACCAGTGCACGAATTTCATGCACTAGGCCTCTAGTCAAGTAATATTTGACAAGGGAACTAAGAATACTCAACCAGGAAAAGAGTCTCTCCAATAAATGGTGCTGGGAAAGCTGGATAACCACATGTGGAAACATAAAATTGGACCTCTATCTTAATCTACTTAATAAACTTAAAATGGATTAAAGACTTAGCATAAGACCTGAAACTAACTCCTAGAAGAAAATAGAGGGAAAATTCCTTGGCATTGGTTTTGGAAGTGATTTCCTGGATATGACAGCAAAAGCACAAGCAAAAAAAGCAAAAAATAAACAAGTGGGACTACATTAACACTAGAAAGACTGAAATTTAGTATATACCTATATTGCCCAAAAGCAGTCAAAATGACTGCACTGTGAAAGAATAATATCGGAGCACTCTTCACTTATGTTCCTTAGCTTTTCCAATAACTCACTTCTATTCGACATTTCTTTCATGAATTTAGGGCGCAAAAGAAAGTAAATAAACAACTTATTAGAACAAGTATCACTGCATAAAGATTCGAATAACAAGTACTAGTTTAGCTTATTGAGCAACTGCAACTTATCAAGTATCGACAATTTATCATGTACTTGTATGTTATCATGTGACGGTAATCGAAAAAAAAAATGAAAACTGTTATTTCAATACAGAGCCGAACTGGTCATATAAGAAATTTACTCAATTCAATAATAAGAGTCTAAAATTTCCCAAGCAGTCAAAATGACTGCTTTTGGGCAATATAGGTATAACATATATATATATACCGGAAATGAAGGAGGAAGAGGTAACTACAATTATTAATAAACGCATTTATATGTTGTACAAAAAGTCACAAAATTCTAAGACATTGTGTCCTTATATACATAATTGTTTTTCTAATTGAAATTAAAAAGCAGTCAAAATGACTTCCTTGGGCAATCTAGTGTTAAGTCAACGCAGCAAAGAGAGAACTACATAACCAAACACCTGGAGAAGTGAGATCATGGGGAGACAAAGAAACAGCCTGCATATGAAGGAAAAACAGGCATCACCCGAAAAGAAAGCAAACGAAATGGAGGCAAGCAACCTGTCAGGGAAAGATTTCAGAGAAATGGTCATAAGGTGGATGAAAAGAATGGAAGACAAATTCAACAATATGTGTAAGAACCAAGAATAAATGAAGAAGAAATGAAAAATGACATCACTGCTATAAAGAACTCAATAGAAAGCATCAACAGTAGACTAGAAGAAGCAGAGGACTGCATCAGTGAGCTAGAAGACAAGCTAGAAAAAAATACCCAAGCAAAGCAGCTTCTAGAAAAAAAAATTAAAAAGCAGGAGGAGAGCCTAAGAGAACTTTGGGACAACACAAAACGAAACAACATCCACATAATGGGGGTGCTAGAAGGAGAGGAAACTGAGCAAGGAATAGAAAACCTGTTTGAAGAAACAATGACAGAAAACTTCCCTGATATAGGGAAGAAAAAACTCACACAAATCCAAGAAGCTCACAGAGTCCTAAACAAAATGAACCCCAAAAGACCGACGCCAAGGCACATTATAATTAAATTGGCAAACACCAATGACAAAGCAAGAATCTTAAAAGCGGCCAGAGAGAGACAGAAAGTTACCTACAAAGGATCCCCCATCAGACTAGCGACTGATTTCTCAACAGAAACACATTAGGCAAGAAGGGAATGGAATGAACTATACAAAGTCCTGCAAAGGGAGGGTCTGAATCCAAGAATACTGTACCCAGCAAGGCTATCAATCAAAATTGACGGTGAAATCAGGAGCTTCACAGACAAAAAGAACTACGGGAGTTTATTACCACCAAACCAGCAAGGCAAGAAATGCTAAAGGGTCTGCTGTAAAAAGAAAAAATAGGAAACAAAGAAGGAACACAGGGGTAAAGAATAAAAATGGTGACAAACAAGTATCTATCAATAACTTTAAATGTAAATGGATTAAATGCCCCAATCAAAAGATATAGGGTTACTGAGTGGATAAGAAAACATGACCCATATATCTACTGTCTACAGGAAACCCACCTCAGAAAAAAAGACGCACACAGACTGACGGTGAAGGGATGGAAAAAGGTTTTTCAGGTGAATGAAAATGAAAAAAAAGTTGCAGTAGCAATACTTATATCTGACAAATTAGATTTCAAAGTGAAAGACATAAAAAAAGATAAGGAAGGACACTTCATAATACTAAAAGGAGCAATCCAACAAGAACAAATAACTCTGGTACACATATATGCACCCAATATAGGAGCACCCAAATACATAAAAAAACTTCTGGAGGAGATCAAGGGAGAGATTGACAGCAATACAATCATAGTAGGGGACTTTCATACCCCACAATCACCATTGGACAAATCCTCTAAAGAAAAAATAAGCAAAGAAACATCAATTCTAAATGACTCACTAGATTGGATGGAATTAATTGACATCTTCAGAACATTTCACCCAAAGCCACAGAATGTACATTCTTCTCAAGTGCACATGGGTCATTTTCAAAGATAAACTATATATTGGGTCACAGGCAAAGTCTCTTCAAATTCAAGAAGACTGAAATCATATCAAACATCTTTTCAGATCACAATGGCATAAAACTGGAAATCAACTACAATAAAAACAATCCAAACAAATCAAACACATGGAGACTAAATAGCATGCTATTAAACAATGACTGGGTCACCAGAGAGATCAAAGAAGAAATAAAAAACATCATGGCAACAAACGACAATGAAAACACAACAATCCAAAACCGATGGGACACAGCGAAAGCAGTCTTGAGAGGGAAGTTCATAGCTCTACAAGCCTACTGCAAAAAACAAGAAACAATGATAATAAATTACCTAACCCTACAACTCAAAGCGTTAGAAAGAGAGCAACAAGAAAAGCCCATTGTAAGCAGAAGGAAGGAAATAATAAAGATCAGAGTGGAGATAAACAACATAGAGACCAAAAAAACAAAACAAACAAAAACAATACAAAAAGATCAGCAAAACCAAGAGCTGGTTCTTTGAAAGGACAAACAAGATTGATGAACCTCTAGCCAGGCTCACCAAGAAGCAAAGAGAGAGGACCCAAATAAACAAAATCAGAAATGAAAGTGGAGAAATAACAACAGACCCACAGAAATACAAAGGGTTGTTAAAAAATGCTATGAACAACTCTACTCCAACAATCTAGACAACGTGGAGGAAACGGACACATTCCTAGCAAAATACAACCTTCCAAAACTCAATCAGGAAGAATCTACAAATCTCAATAGGCCAATAACTATGGAAGAAATTGAAGCAGTAATCAAAAAGCTTCCAGCAAACAAAAGCCCGGGGCAGATGGCTTCACAGGGGAGTTTTACCAAACATTCAAGGAGGAACTAAAACCTATCCTCCTCAGACTATTCCAAAAAATTCAAAAGGAAAGAACACTTCCAAGCTCATCCCATGAAGCCAGCATCACCCTAATAACAAAACCAGATAAAGACAACACAATGAAAGAGAATAACAGGCCAATATCCCTCATAAACACAGATGCCAAAATCCTCAAGAAAATCCTAGCAAATCAGATCCAGCAGTACATCAGAAAGATAATACACCATGACCAAGTAAGATTTATCCCAGGGATGCATGGATGGTACAATATCCACGAATCAGTAAACGTAATACATCACATAAACAAATTGAGAGATAAAAATCACATAGTCATATCAATTGATGCAGAAAAAGCATGTGACAAAGTCCAACACCCTTTCTTGATATAAAACTCTCAGCAAAGTTGGAATAGAGGAATCACACCTCAACATAAATAAAAGCCATATATGACAAACCCACAGCCAACATCATACTCAAAAACTATGCAAAAACTAAAACCATTTCCCCTAAGAACAGGAACAAGACAGGGATGCCCCCTCTCACCACTCCTGTTCGACACAGTACTGGAAGTATTAGCCATTGCAATTAGACAAGAAGAAGAAATAAAAGGCATCCAAATTGGAAATGAAGAAGTAAAACTGTCCTTATTCGCAGATGACATGATATTGTACATAAAAAACCCTAAAGACTCCATAAAAAACTATTAGACTAAATAAATGAATTTGGCAATGTAGCAGGATACAAAATTAATGCCAAGAAATTTATGGCATTTCTATACACCAATAATGAACTTACAGAAAGAGAGACTAAAAAAGTAGTCCCATTTACCATCACACCAAAAAAATTAATATACCTAGGAATAAACTTAACTAAAGAGGTAAAAGACCTCTACTCAGAAAACGATAGGACGTTGAAAAATGAGATAGAGGAAGACATAAACAGATGGAAGAACATACCATGTTCATGGATTGGTAGAATCAACATCATTAAAATGTCCATACTACCCAAACCAATCTATAAATTCAACGCACTTCCCATTGAAATACCAACGACATATTTCACAGACCTAGAATGAACTCTCCAAAAATTCATCTGGAATGAAAAAAGACCCCGAATAGCTGCAGCGATCCTGAGAAAGAAGAACAAAGTAGGTGGGATCTCAATACCAGATATCAAGCTGTATTACAAAGCCACTGTTCTCAAAACTGCCTGGTATTGGCACAAGAACAGACATATAGATCAATGGAATAGAATAGAGAGCCCAGAAATCGGCCCGAACCAATATGCTCAAGTAATATTTGACAAAAGAGGGAAGAACATACAATGGAGCCAAGACAGTCTCTTCAATAAATGGTGTTGGGAAAATTGGACAGATATATGCAAGAAAATGAAACTAGACCACCAACTTACACCATACACAAAAATAAACTCAAAATGGGTAAAGGACTTAAATGTAAGATGAGAAACCATAAAAATACTAGAGGAATCGAAAAGAAACAAAATCTCAGACATATGCCGAAGCAATTTCTTTACCGATACATCTCCTAGGACATTGGAAACTAAAGCGAAAATAAACAAATGGGACTACATCAAAATAAAAAGCTTCTGAACAGCAACAGAAACCATCAACAAAACAACAAGAAAGCCCACTGCATGGGAGAACATATTTGCCAATGTTATCACCGATAGGGTTTAATCTCCAACATTTATAGGGAACTCATACAACTTAACAAAAGGAAGATAAACAATCCAATCAAAAAATGGGCAAAAGATCTAAATAGACACTTTTCAAAAGAGGACATTCAGAAAGCCAAGAGACATATGAAAACTTGCTCCAAGTCATTAATCATCCGAGAGATGCAAATCAAAACAACAATGAGTATCATTTCACACCTGTCAGAATGGCTATCATCGACAAGTGCTGGAGAGGATGCGGAGAAAAGGGAACACTCGTGCACTTCTGGTGGGAATGCAGACTGGTGCAGCCACTATGGAAGACAGTATGGAGTTTCCTCAAAAAGTTAAAAATGGAACTCCCATTTGACCCAGTGATCCCACTTCTAGGAATATATCCCAACAAACCAGAAACACCAATCAGAAAGGATATATGTATCCCTATGTTCATAGCAGCACAATTTACCATTGTGAAGATCTGGAAACAGCCTAAGTGTCCAACAGCAGATGAATGGATTAGAAAACTGTGGTACATATACACAATGGAATACTATGCTGCCGTAAAAAAGAAGCAATTCTTACCATTTGCAACAGCATAGATGGAACTGGAGAGCATTATGCTAAGTGAAATAAGCCAGTCAATGACAGAAAAATACCACATGACCTCACTCATTTATGGATAATAAAGACCATTATAAACTGATGAACAAAAATATATACAGAGGCAGAGCAGCATCGAACAGACTGTCAAACTACAGCGGGAAGGCTGGGGAGGTTTTGGGGGCGGGAGGGAGGATAAGAGATCAACCGAGGGACTTGTATGCATGCATATAAGTATAACCAATGGACACAAGACACTGGGGGGTAGGGGAGGCCGGGGGAATGTCAAGGGGGGAAAAAAGGAGACATATGTAATACTCGTTGTAATACTTTAAGGAATAAAACAAAAATTAAAAAAAAAAGATCAGAGCAGAAATAAATGACATAGAGACAAAAAAACAAAAACAAAAAACAAACAATACAGAGGATCAATGAAACCAAGAGCAGGTTCTTTGAAAGGATAAACAAGATTGATGAACCTCTAGCCAGGCTCACCAAGAAACAAAGAGAGAGGACCCAAATAAACCAAATAAAAAAAGAAAGAGTAAAAATAACAAGAGACCCCACAGAAATACAAAGGATTGTTAAAAAATACTATGAACAACTCTATTCCAACAAACTAGACAACCTAGAGAGGAAATGGACATATTCCTAGAAAAATTTGACCTTCCAAAATTCAATCAGGAAGAATCTAAAAATCTCACTAAGCTATTAACACTGGAGGAAATTGAAACAGTCATCAAAAAGCTTCCAGCAAACAAAAGCCCGGGGCAGATAGCTTCATAGGAGAGTTTTACAAAACATTCAAAGAACTGAAACCTATCCTCACCAGACTATTCCAAAAAAAATTCAAAAGAAAGGAACACTTCCAAGCTCATTCTATGAAGCTAGCATTACCCTAATACCAAAACCAGATGAAGACAAGACAATGAAAGAGAATTACAGGCCAATATCCCTCATGAACAGATGCCAAAATCCTCAACAAAAATTCTAGCAAATAGGATCCAGCATTACATCAGAAAGATCATATACCATGACCAAGTAGGATTTATCCCAGGGATGCAAGGATGGTATAATATCCACAAATCAATAAACGTGATACATCACACAAACAAATTGAGAGACAAAAATCACATAGTAATATCAATTGATGCAGAATAAGCATTTGACAAAATCCAACACCCTTTGTTGAAAAAAGTCTCAGTAGGGTGGGAATAGAAGGATCATACCTCAACATAATAAAAGCCATATATGACAAACCCACAACCAATATCATAATCAATGGGAAAAAATTAAAACCATTTCCTCTCAGAACAGGAACAAGACAGGGATGCCCATTTTCACCACTCTTGTTTGACATAGGACTGGAAGTGCTAATGAAGTATGGTATCAATCATCTCAGGTGGAAACTGTGGTTTAACTCTAACCCTACTGTTTGGCTTAACAATAGAAAAGTTACTTTGATTTTCTGAATTGTATAAATCATCCCATTCAATTGAAAGCCCAATTGATTGTAATGTGAATATCCCATTGATTGTGATCTTACTGGTTTTAGAAAGCAAATTCCTCTGTACCTGGGAACTAGGACAGTACAATTATCTCAAGACCCTAGTGTGCTAGGGGAATGGACCAGGGCATAGTGTGCTAGGGGCAGGGACCATGGCATAGAAAAATTATTGATTGTCTTAAGAAACAAAGTGTTATGATATGTTCCAGCAAGGTGTGATCCCGTTTTCCTCTGAAACTTTTACCCTGCCACTTAACACTTTGTAGTTTTTGCAAATAAAAGCTTTGCTGCACATTCGGTTGGGACTGCAGCTACAAGGCTCCCTGCGAGGAGGTACGTGCTGCAGTCGCTGGCCAGCTTAATAAAGGCTCTTAAATTTAAATTCTGAGTCGGTGGTCTATCTCGCTGATTGAACCCATAACACTAGCCATAGCAATTAGACAAGAAGAAGAAATAAAAGGTATCCAAATTGGAAAAGAAGAAGTAAAACTGTCATTATTTACAGATGACATGATACTGTACAGAGAAAACCCTAAAGAATCCATCAAAAAATTATTAGACTTAATAAATAAATTGGGCAATGTAGCAGGATACAAAATTAACACAAAGAAATCTACGGCATTTTTATACACCAATAGTGAACTTACAGGAAGAGAGTTTGAAATAACAATTCCATTTACCAGCACACCAAAAAAAGTAAGATACCTAGGAATAAACTTAATTAAGGAGGTAAAAAACCTGTACTCGGAAAACTACAGGACACTGAAAAAAGAGATAGAGGAAGACATAAACAGATGGAAGAACATACCATGTTCATGGACTGGTAGAATCAACATCATTAAAATGTCCATACTACCGAAACCAATCGATAGATTCAATGCACTTCCCATTAAAATACCAACAGAATATTTCACAGACCTAGAACGAACTCTCCAAAAATTCATGTGGAATTAAAAAAGACCCCAAATAGCTGCAGCGATCCTGAGAAAGAACAAAGTAGGAGGGATCTCAATACCAGATATCAGTGGTATTACAAAGCCACTGTTCTCAAAACTGCCTGGTACTGGCACAAGAACAGACATATGAACCAATGGAATAGAATAGAGAGCCCAGAAATCAACCCAAACCACTATGCTCAATTAATATTTGACAAAGGAGGGAAGAACATACAATGGAGTCAAGACAGTCTCTTCAATAAATGGTGTTGGGAAAATTGGACAGATACATGCAAAAAAATGAAACTAGACCATCAACTTACACCATACACAAAGATAAACTCAAAATGAGTAAAGGACTTAAATATAAGATGGGGAAGCATAAAAATCTTAGAGGAATCCACAGGCAGCAAAATCTCAGACATATGACAAAGCAATATCTTCACCGATACAGCTCCTAGGGCCGTGGTCGGCAAACTGCTGCTCGCGAGCCACATGCGGCTCTTTGGCCCCTTGAGTGTGGCTCTTCCTAAGCCTTAGGAGCACCCTAATTAAGTTAATAACAATGTACCTACCTATATAGTTTAAGTTTAAAAAATTTGGCTCTCAAAAGAAATTTCAATCGTTGCACTGTTGACTAATGAGTTTGCCAACCACTGTCCTAGGGCAATGGAAAGTAAAGAGAAAATAAACAAATGGGACTACATCAAAATAAAAAGCTTCTGTATAGCAAAACAAACCATCAACCAAACAACAAGAAAGCCCACTGCATGGGAGAACATATTTGCCAATGTTATCACCTATAAGGATTTAATCTCCAACATTTACAGGGAACTCATATACAACTTATCAAAAGAAAGATAAACAACCCAATCAAAAAATGGGCAACAGACCTAAATAGATATTTTTCAGAAGAGGACATACAGAAGGACAAGAGACATATGAAAACATGCTCAAAGTCACCAATCATCCGAGAGATGCAAATCAAAATGACAATGAGATACCATCTTACACCTGTCAGAATGGCTATCATCAACAAATCAACAAATGACAAGTACTGGTGAGGATGCGGAGAAAAAGGAACCCTCGTGCACTGCTGGTGGGAATGCAGACTGGTGCAGCCACTGTGGAGAATAGTATGGAGTTTCCTCAAAAAAACTAAAAATGGTACTCCCATTTGACCCAGTGATCCCACTTCTAGGAATATATCCCAACTAGAAACAGCAATCAGAAACACATATGTTCATAGCAGCACAATACACCATAGCTAAGATCTGGAAATAGCCTAAGTGCCCATCAGCAGATGAGTGTATTAAAAAACTGTGGTACATCTACACAATGGAATACTACGCTGCGGTAAAAAAACAAGGAATTCTTACCATTTTCAATAGCATGGATGGAACTGGAAAGCATTATGCTAAGCGAAATAAGCCAGTTAGAGAAAGATAAATATCACATGATCTCACTCATTTGTGGAGTATAATGAACAACATAAACTGATGAACAAAAACAGATCCAGAGAGAGAGAAGCATTGATCAGACCGTCAAACCTCAGAAGGAAGGTAGGGGAGGGCGAGGGTAAGGGGGAGAGATCAACCAAAGGACTTGTATGCATGCATATAAGCCTAACCAATGGACACAGACAACAGGGGGGTGAGGGGATGGATTAGTGGGGGGGGGGGGGGTTTGGGGGGTAATGGGGGGATAAGGACACACATGTAATACCTTAATCAATAAAGAAAAAAATTTTTTAAAATGTTATCACCACACAAAAGAATTAGTAACTATGTGACAGGATAGAGGTGGTAGCCAATACTATGGTGGTAATCATTTTACAATTAATAAATGTATCAAAACAGCATGGTGCCTACCTACCTTAAACTCACCCAATATTATGTTATCAATCACATCTAAATGAAGTTTGGGTGTTGGGGGAGAAAAAGGGGAGGGAGGGAGGGAGAGAGAACCTAAAATTCAAATTAAATAAAGATGAAATGGCATTCTTCCTTTTTTCCCTTCACCTGGTGTTCTGATTATATTTCTTTTCCTTCAAAGTAACTGACTTCTGTTTTTTTCTTTTACCTGCACTTCCTTGCAACACTGAATAAATCTTTTTTAAAAAATTTATTGATTGAAAAAAGAGAAATACCGATGTGAGAAACATTGATCGGTTGCCTCCCATCCTCACCCTGACTGGGAATCAAACTTGCCACCTTTCAGTGTACGGGACGATGCTCCAATCGAGCCATACTGGCCTGGCTAAATAAATCTTTTAGAAAAATAGTTTATGAACTTTCATAATTTCAAATAATACTCATATACATAGTAAATTTTCTGAAACAGCATTTCCCACTAGCTTCTGGCACTTAATCGGGACTCAGAGACACTACAGCTATCATCAGGAACATCTGACAGCCAAGGGACCAGCAAGCTCACTGCTTATTCCTCTACAAGGGAAGTCCAGTCATGGGTTATTTTTTTCAGCTTGGATACAATCTCCTTTTATAATCTGTAATACACCATTTCACTTTTAATTTTGGCTAAGATAAAATGTAATTAGGAAAGGACAAAGTGGATGGATCATATACTACTTTTTTGTCTGTTTTTTATTTCATTCTTTAAGAAACACACCTCCCTCCCCCAAGTAATTCCAATGTAGCTACCAACCAGGTGGCCTGACATTACTCAGCAGAGAAGTGGACACATGGCCCTGTCCAATGTAAAATAAATTACACGTCACTGGCATACTGTTCCCATTTCTTTAAGGATATGATGGGATATTCATGAGGTGCCAAATGTCTTTCAGTATCTCTCCATTTTTCTATTAGAGTGTACCTTCCAGTTCGACCTATTGCTTGAGCTAAGGCTATTACAATTTCCTGGCAAGTTGTGACTTCGGTGACCCCACAAACAATCCCCTGAACTCCATCCACCCATACTTTAAGTTCCATGATGCACCAGCCAGTCACCCAAGGGCCCTGAGACTGGTCATCAATGGTGTCAGGTCATGTCTCTGACTATGGAAACTCTGTGCAGTCAGCTTGTCGAGCCGGGGTCTGTCCTCAAGTAGGAAGAGTGTGAAGTAGTCTTGAGGAAGGGTAGAACACCAGGCACAGGCACTCAGTTTTGCAACTGCACTGCCCCCTCAGGCCGCCAGGCTGGAGCGCTGGGGACCCCTGCACAGCCCTGCAGGGCCTTCCATGGGTGCCTAGTCTCTGCTTGAATGGAGCAGGTGGTGTGAATAAGTAAGTACCAGGTAGTAGTGAATACTGTAGACCAGGAAGTCTGCAAATGCCTCCCTGAGGAAGGAGTACAGCAAGCATGTCAAACTCAGCCCACAATGAATATTTTTATAGCCCAGCCAATATAACAGTATGTAAGAAACATTTAAAAAAAATTTTGTAACTTAATTTTTACAATATCTTGTTATACATAATCTGTACTAATAAAAGCCTAGGTGGCCCTCATGCCCCCATGTCATCACAAGATGGCCACCGCAAGATGGCCAGCAGGGGAGGGCAGTTGGGGGGGCGACCAGGCTGGCAGGGAGGGCAGTTGGGGGCCATCGGGCCGACAGGGGAGCAGTTAGACGTCAATAAGGCTGGCAGGGGAGTGGTTAGGGGACAATCAGACTGGCAGGCAGAAGCAGTTAGGGGCAATAAGACAGGTGAGTGGTTATGAGCCAGCAGTCCCGGATTGTGAGAGGGACATCCCCCAAGGGGTCCCAGATGGGAGAGGGTGCAGGCTGGGCTGAGGGACACTGGGCCTCTAGTTATTAATAACAAACTACAACGCTCGCTAATGACTGATTATTATAATTGTGATGTATTCATTTCCCTGGTGCGCAGGCGCACCATTTCTCTCCACTAATACTAGCAGCAAATATTTTAGCAGCCGATTGCCATGTCATTAGTCTTGTACTGACTTGTTTGGTGTGTGCAACAGGAAATATTTTGCTTTTGGAAAACAAGAAAAATGGATTTATTTGTGTTACGCTTATTAATTTGTGCAGTTATTCAGTGTCTGGTAAGTTAATGTTAAAAAAATATTTTATTAAAATGTTCTAGTATTTTATGTTAATGATTACTCATTTATTTCAGCTCTTTGTATTCAGCATGTCTCTATGGAAATAAACCTATGTTTCTATGAAAATGGAAGTTTTTGGTTTTTTGTGGCCCACATAAACTTAAACCTTGTTTATTTGGCCCGTGTTAGCCTTGGAGTTTGACATGCTTGGAGTATAGTAAGTGGGGATGTGAATGACAAGCCCACCCTGAGATGATATGGGGAAGTCCATTCCAGGAGCGGAGACAGCTAGTGCAAAGTCCTTAGGTAGCAATGGCTAACCATGTTTATAGAATGAAAAAGAGACCAGTGTGGGAGGAATACAATGAGCCAGGGCACAGCTAACAGCTGAGAGACTGCAGATACAGGCTGGGACAGACAAGTGAAGCTCCAAGCCTGTGAAGATTGTTGGTACTGCAGCAGATAGGAAGGGAACAAAGCAGGAGACTGGTAAGATCTGACTTACTAGTACATCCCCTGGATTGCTTTATGAAAGCAGACCATAGAGGGCAATGGTGGAGCCACAGAGACCAGCAGTCAAGGTGGCAGATGCAGTGGTGGTCAGGCTAGGATGGGCAGTGATGGAGAGCGCAGACTATTTCAGGCTTATGCCCACTGAGGGTGGCCCTTCATAGACCACTTCAGCAGGCAGCATGTGTTTTCTCTCCTCAAGATGACAGGGAACGATTTGAAATACTGTCTGACTTGGAGTTCTTGTCTGCAGAGTTGTCAGCAGCAAAATATAAGCCAGTATTTGGCAAGAGAAAGCATAGCTTACTTTTAGGGCAGTCTGAAACTTTTTAAGAGAGCTGAAGGAAGAATAAACAGGGACAAGGGTAAAACATGCAAATTTTTCTGAAGCATATAGTTCTCAATTTACCAGTATGGAGATGACATCCCAGAACATCTGAATAGAAAGGGACCTCAGAGGTCACTTAGCACAAACCAGCACCTACTAGTTGTGTGAATATGGACAAAAAACTTTTAACTTCTCTGAACTCAGTTTCCTGATGTGTAAAATTACAATAATAAAACTAGCCACTTTCTGGTGTTGTATAAAGATGAAATGACCGGATAAACGTTAAAAGCCCAGCACAGCACCTGGGTAATTTCTTTTGTCCTGAGCCACAACTTCCCCAGATTTTCTTTTCTTATCTGAGGCTCAGATAAGAGTTAGAGTTTGAATCACACAGTAACTTGGTTGGAGAACAGGTTAAAATTTTAGGACCCCTAAAGTTCCATTATTTTCTCTAGTTCACTTGTCCACTGTGGAGAGGCTGAGCTGATGGAGCTGATATAAAGTTCTCCGGGGTTAAAATTTGGGGAGCTGGTTTAGATCCATTGTCTTCACTGCTTCAGTGTCAAGAGCAATGAACTTACCAGGCTGACCTGACTGGTCCTGTCCCCATATCACAGTCATTCTCACAGATCCTTTCATCCTCTTGCCTCATATGCCATCTCTTCCCTCTACTCTCTGAGTTGAGCCTGAGGTCAGTTCAGTCATTCCTAATGACTACTGAGCTTCATAGACACCTCCCTCCTCTGAACTTCTATCAAGTTATAATCCATACTACATAATTCTGCCCTTAATCATATATTCTCTCATTGTTTGTTGTTGCTTCACTTGCCCTTGTCTTATCATTCCAATCAGAATATAAGCTCCTTGAGGCAATTTCACACTTTAGTTGTGTCCTCAAGAAAATGTGGCAACAATAAGCCCATAGTCTATGGTCAAAAATACCTGTGGACCAATTGGCTGGACCTTTTAGGGTTCTTTCAAGTCAGACTATACAGTAAAAGGCTAAAATAATCCAAGCATTGAGGACAGTTAAGAAGGCACTGAGTGAGCTTCATCCACCAACTCCAAACTTTGGAGATCAAAGTTGTTAATCAAAGATCAGGTGTGGCCCTAACTGGTTTGGCTCATTGGATAGAGCATTGGCCTGCAGACTCAAGGGTCCCAGGTTCGATTCCGGTCAAGGGCATGTACCTTGGTTGTGAGCACATTCCCGGTGGGGAGTGTGCAGGAAGCAGCTGATCGATGTTTCTAACTCTCTATCCCTCTCCCTTCCTCTCTGTAAAAAAATAAATAGAATATATTTAAAAAAAAAAAAAAAAAAAGATCAGGTGTGCGGGAACAGTGGAACAGAAAATACATTACCTAATACCATACCTTCCTTATCTAGACAACTGTCTTAGTTTTTTGCTCCCTGGGTGGTGCTTTTCACTAATATAACAAGAGGAACAGGTGTCCTATTGGTAAGTTAACTTTTCTCAGTTCACCACTTTGGCTCCTTTCTGGTTACTTCTGACAGTTTGACAGCCTATTTATTCACTAGGAGGAGAATCTGGATGACTGAAGTAACTACTTCCTAATTGCATAGCGTCCCTCTCCTGTATCCTGTATCTCCTGAAAACACTTATTGATGTAATGGACTTAATGTCACCCCTATGAGGCGTGACTTCCCTCTCCTATTAATCTAGGGCTTTTCGTTCCTTTTGAATCAGTAAGACTGCCTTTCATAAAGTTCCTACACCACCTTGCAGACGGGGATGTAGGATCATCAGTGTGACCTTTTTTGATTAACCTTAAAGAGTCTCAGATGGCAGGCATTATTATCTCTATCTATCAGGCATTGTTTTCTGTTTGGATAATTTTCTATTTTCTGCCCTATCAAGGACTTTTAACTGTCACAAAAGGCCAAGACTTGAACACCACAGTAAGTAAAGTTTCATGGCTGTGCCATGAGCCCTCAATTCACCAAAGAGATGCTAGGCCAGTGGTCGGCAAACCGCGGCTCATGAGCCACATGCGGCTCTTTGGCCACTGGAGCGTGGCTCTTCCACAAAATACCACGTGCGGGCGCGCACGTACAGTGCGATTGAAACTTCGTGGCCCATGCGCAGAAGTCGGTTTTCGGCCTGGGCGAGTCTATTTTGAAGAAGTGGCGTTAGAAGAAGTAGGGGGTGTCGGTCGGTCGGGCGACAGGAGACACGGTGCAGGTGGGCTGCGGGGTAAGCAGTGCAGGGGAGGCGCACGCAATTCATGCACGAGTTGAGTGAGCCAGTCAGTCAGCAGTCTCATTGGACAGTGGTCAGTGCTAGTCGTATTCGCAAACCACGCACGGGTAACAAAAGTACCTACTCGAAGCTTAAAGTTACCTGTATTTTTCCAACCAGCTGCAAATCCTACAGGTATTTTTGTCATCAATTAAAGAATTGTAATTATTTTGTGTTGGTGGCTTTATTATTATAAAATGAAACATTTTTTTAGGTGCCCTGTTTGACATGGCTACAAAGAAGAAGCAAAGAAAAACGGAAGACGAAAACCGTGAATTTAAAGTTGAATGGACCGAGACTTTAACGTTTATTCAAAACTTAAATGGCCTTCCAACCTATCTTCTTTGTCAGGAAAAATTGGCGCATAACAAGAAATCAAATTTGGAGAGACACTTTACAACTAAACATGTGTCATTTAGTACTAAATATCCTGTCGGTGATGCAAAGAAGAAAGCAGTTGAGGAACTTCAGAGGAGTCAAGAAAAATAAAGTTCTGTATTTAATTACTGGATGCAATCTTCCAACAATGTTAATATTGCAAGTTTTGTGGTTAGTCAAGAGATTGCTAAGAGAGGAAAACCATATACAGATGGCGAATACATAAAAAGTTGTTTTATACATGCATCCGAAGAGCTATTTCGGGATTTTAAGAACAAAGCAGATATTCTAAAAAAATTAAAGAGTTACCATTGTCTGCTAAAACAGTGAAAGATAGAACAGTCAAAATGTCTTCGAATAAACCAACCAGCAAGTCGAAGATCTTAAATTGGTTTCAGCTTTATCAATAGCGGTTGACAAGTCTTGTGACATAAATGATACAGCGCAAGTTTCACTTTTTGTACGATTTATTTCATCTACAGGTCCTAAAGAAGAACTTTTAGGATTACTGCCACTTAAAGGTCAAACACGTGGAGAGGATATAGCAAATGCTGTAATTGAGTGCATTGGAAAACATCATATTCCATTCGATAAAATTGTCTCAATTTCAACAGACAGGGTGAAAAATATGACGGGCGTAAGAAACGGGTTTGTTGCTATTTTGAAAGAAAAAATTAATCACGAGATACTTACTTACCATTGCATCATTTATCAAGAAGCGCTTTGTGCGCAAACATTTCCAGAAGAAATTTGCGAAGTTATGGAATTGGTGATTAAGATTATCAACTCCACTATAGCTAAAGCTCTTAATCATCACCAATTTAAAGAATTTTTAGTTGAAATGAAGAGTGAGTATGCAGATCTTCTGCTGCATAACAAGATACGTTGGTTATCAAGAGGAAACGTTTTGAAATGTTTCGCTTCCTTATTAACAGAAATTAAAGCATTTCTCCTTGAGAAGGGTGTTCACTATCCAGAACTAACGAATGATCAGTGGATCCAAAAATTTTATTTCATGGTAGACATTACGTCTCATCTAAATCAGCTTAATCATAAACTACAGGGGAAAGGAAACACAATTTTTTCGATGTTAGAAGAAGTTATTTCATTCGAAAACAAATTATCTCTTTTTGCTCAAGATTTTGAAAGAGAAACTTTGATCACTTTCCAAGCCTATTGAAAAATCGCCAAGAAAATAATTCTGATATTGACATTCGCTATTTCAAAACAACACTTTTAAATATGAGGGAAGCTTTTCTCAACAGGTTTTAGAAACTCAGAAACAGCAAAGCGACATTAGCCTTTGTTAAAAAACCTCTTAATGCTACTGTAACAAAATTAAATTTTTCTCCCTTTAATATTGACATTGGCAACTTTGAAATGCAATTGCTGGATTTAAAAAACAAAGAACTGTGGAGCTCGAATTTGAACATCTTTATGCTGATATAGAAATACTGGAGAAAAACAAATGTTAACTTAGTTTACAGCACAAGTGGTCTGCTTTGAAAGACCTGGAGAAGGAAGATATGTTGATTTTTAACACCTGGAATAGTATTCCTGACTCATATAATCAACTGAAAAAAACTAGCATTTATTGTTCTTTCCTTATTTGGATCTACATATTTATGCGAACAATCATTTTCAAGCATGAACCTTATCAAGAGTAAATTGAGAAGTCGTCTTATTGATGAGAACCTGGAATCATGACTGAAATTAAAAACAACAACATACAAACCTGACTTACCCAAACTTTTCAAGGAGATGCAAGGCCATTGTTCACATTAGTGTTTGTCAGCCATTGTCATGATTTAATTTTATGGATATTGTAAGGAATTTAATTTTATCAATAAATAATATTGTTATTAAGTATGATATCAAGTTTTATTCAACATACTTATAGTTTAACTAAGACTTAAAACTTTAAGTAAAGTTTATTAAGTTAATCTTAGGGAACGTTGTGGAGTGAAAGAAGATGTAGTGTCGAGGATTGAGAAAGGTATGTTGAGATGGTTTGGACATATAGAGAGGATGAACAAAAGGAGATAGACGAAACAAGTATACAAGACGAGTGTGGATGGGAGAGTTGGAAGGGGTCGACCTCAGCGAACGTACCTCAATCAGATTGAGGACGTTTTTAGCAAAGGCCAGCTTAGGAGTACCCTGATTAAGTTAATAACAATGTACCTACCTATATAGTTTAAGTTTAAAAAATTTGGCTCTCAAAAGAAATTTCAATTGTTGCACTGTTGATATTTAGCTCAGTTGACTAATGAGTTTGCCAACCACTGTGCTAGGCTACAGAGAGGTGGGAACAGTGGGCACAATTCTGTCATCTTCAGGAGGCAAAATTCTGAGAACGCAGGGGCACGGGATCTGGTTTCAACTTGTCATTGACCTTAGGCAAGAAATATGACTTTTATAGGCCTGTGATTCCCCTTCTCTAAAGTAAAGACAAAAAAGACTTATCCACATCATATCCCTTATATGTTAAGATCCCACCATGAGGTAAGAAAGCAAGTGTCTGTGAAGCTGGGAAAGTGATTTAAGTAAGTGCATGCCATTTTCATTACCATCATCATAGTAATGCTACGATACAGCCTGATGACTTTGGGAAACTATTTATAAGAGTTTTAGAGAAAAAAAACAAAGACTAGAGGGAGATGGATGGGAAGGGGTAGGAGAGGCAGAATGATAAAATCCTATATAATAAAGAGATAATATGCAAATGGTTGCCACACCCTCACCTTAACGGCTCAGACACTCAACACTGGGGAAAGAGGAAGTGGGACCAGCCAGGCACAAATGAGCTCGATAGAAAGGAATGGGGACCAGCCAGGCTGCGACCCGGGAAAGGGAAAAGCCGCTCGCCCCACCTGGGTGCCAGTGGCTGTGCCTGTGGCCCGGTAGAGGGACAAGCCACCCGCCCCGTGGTCCTGGGCGCCAGCACCTGTGGATGCAGCCCAGGAGAGGGACAAGCTGCTCGCCCTGCAGTCCTGGGCACCTGTGGCTGTGGCCCAGGCGAAGCCACCTGCCCACGGTCTCCTGCAGCTGCGACTGTCCTGGGCGAAGTTGGCCTGGGTCCTGGGTGTCTGCGGCTGGCCAGAGGGAGGGAAGCCCGGGTCCCGGGTGCCTGTGACCAGCTGGAGGAGGGAATCCTGGGTCCCAGGTGTGGGGCGAGGCAGAGGCAGTTAGGGGTGATTAGGCCAGCAGGGGAGCAGTTAGGGGAGATTAGGCTGGTAGGGGAGCAGTTAGGGGTGATCAGGCAGGCAGGCAGAGGGGTTAGGGGCGATCAGGCAGGCAGGTGAGCAGTTAGGAGCCAGCGGTCCCGGATTGTGAGAGGCAGTTGGACATCCCCCGAGGGATCCTGGACTGGAGAGGGTGTAGGCTGGGCTGAGGGATCCCCCCCCCCCTCCCATGCATGAATTTCGTGCACTGGGCCTCTAGTGTATACATAAGAGCATAGTAAGAGGCCCTAAGATCTGCTCAAATGGAAAAAAGGGCCCTAAGTTCAGTTTCTAAGTATGGCCTCAAGTAAAACAGACTCACCATCCTCGATGTCATAGGCATAGGCTGAGAGGCGCAGTGTGGTAGCACAGTACTCGCATTTGAAACAGCTCCGATGGAAGAACTTGCCCTCGGCACTCAGTCTCTCCATCACGTAGACCCGCTTCTGGCAAAAATAGCACGTGTCGCTGCCTCCCAAGTTCTGTGGAAACTCCTTCTTTATTGAGCCCTATAAAGGGGTGTGGGGCACACATGTCAGGGCAATGTCTCTCGGGCTCACCTCCAGGAGGTGCATGACCCTTTCTGTAGCTGAAACCAACCCTCACTAAGGGATTTTCTTCTGAGTCTGACTAAGATGCTCACTTTGCTCTTGGCTCTCCAAAAGAGCAGCTGCATTACTACAGTGGCTGTCACATGCGTCCCACATAGCATGCAGCACCAGTGGATTCTGAATCCATGTGATTCAAGACAAGAGGAAACATGAGTCTGTTTTATTGAATTTTATAAAAATCAAACCAAGTTATTTTGACACAACTGTTTTTGAAGGTAACATAAAAATATATATTAAGTGTTCATGTAGTTCTACATGGATGTGGGTACGCTGGACTCTAGAGCAATCACTTTTAGAGATATTAAGTATGCTTTCCCACACAACATTCTAATTAAAACAACTACAGTGGGGCCTTGACTTACGAGTTTAATTCGTTCCGTGACGGAACTCGTAACTCAAATTACTCGTATGTCAAATCTTAAAGTGAACAAGTGAGACATGTGATGCTGGGCTGATGTTATGGCGTTCCCTGTGACGTTCGCTGCGCCAACTAGCGGTGGGGTATCTGAAGCTGGCTCGTAACCCGAATTTTAGCTCGCAACTCAAAGCAAAAAATCAGCCGAGAGATGGCTCATATCTAGAAAAACTCGTTAGTCGGGATGCTTGTAAGTCAAGGCCCCACTGTATCACAATCCTAGGAATTCAGATACAAAATTCAGACAACCTCAAAAAAAATTACCATTTGGCACATAGTGTGTTACTATACTACTTAGAATGAAGCAGGTTTGTTTACCACAGCTGTCTTATATCTAGAGACAGTGTCCTTAGTATATATCTTACCAGTTCCTTCTTGTCTAGAAGGGTTTTGGGCTGTTCTTTCCTTTGAAGCTGATTGGCTATCTGCTCAGCCAATGAGCTCACTCCACCCGTGTACATCTTTATATACTTCTATTGGTTGGAGATTATAAAATGACCAGAATGAAGGGAAATGAGAAGGAAAAAAATAAATAAATTAAGAAGACAGGAAAAAACTCTTTGAAAGGTATAAAGTGAATACAGGGTGCAGCAGCAAACCATGCCCACACAGTGTACAGACAAGGAAACATGGTGGTAAGAAACACAGGTGTCAATGTCCACACAGAGCATCAGCAGAGGCAGGAGCAATTAAATCCATTAAGGAAGAACATAGTCTTTCATGTCTTTTTGGAATATACAGTGCTGTGGAATGGGGAGGTGGGAAGTTGGGATGGATGCAAATACAGAAGAGAGTAAGAAGGGCCTATATCCTGGTGACTCTAATTACATATAGAGAACTTGAATGATGCCCATCCAAACACCAGATGTCAGACTGTTGACAGCATGATTCAAGGATCTGGAGGGCTTTCGAAGTTATTTCCTCATTTAGAAAGCTCGTTCTTGCAAAGGCTGACTCTCTACTTGGCTAATAACTTCCTTCCTTATTGTTAATATTTAACTCATAAGCCCTGTCACATACCTAAAATATTCCTGAGCTTAATCTGAAAGACCCCTTCTCAGCCTATTCCCATTGTTGATTTTGTGTTCCACCCAAGCACTAACGCCAAAGCCTTCCAGACTGGGTTGGGCATTTTAGACACAGCTGCAGGATGCTAACACCTGTAGCATATAGACAAGTTGCTCAGTTTAGTGTTGGGTAGTCAGAATATGTTTCTATTCCACAGGATTTTTTTTTATAGGTTGAAACAAGATAAAAAACCCAATCTACTCAATCCTTTCCCTAACAATGTTGAAGAAGTAACAGGAAGAAACTAACAAATTTCCATTGTAAACTTTCCTGCTAGGAAACCTAACTTCAAGCCTGTCCCCAGGGAAAGATGTCAAAGTCTTGCTAGCAGTCCTTTAGAGACTCCATGCCAGGGTTACCCTTCTATGTGGAGATGGCCAAGACACCTAATGTGTGACACTTCTCTCATAAACTATGTGGAATAGGTTCTGCCTACCAAGTGTGAGGAGCCCGACTCTAATTATGACTTAGAGAACCCCAGAGCAGTTGTCTTGGGGATGCCTATAACTCTTGTTAGAAATTGGTTTGCATGGTCAAACACAAAGCCATGTGTGAGGGAATCACTGGCCTGAGCAATGGCATGCCTTGGGCTAGCAGGAACCAACAAGAGAAGCACAGTAGGAGAAAACTAACTTTATGTAAATACGGGCAAACAATTCTCTAAGGTTTAGCTAGAACTGAGGAGTGAGTTATATTTTTTGATTTAAGTTAAGGAGATTTTCAAGAATTGTTGCTATTTGCTCTTTAATGCTATAGCATTATAGTGGTTGAGAATAACAAGTGGCTTAAGTTAAACTTTCTTCAGATTAAAGTCCTTAGGAGAGCTGAGGCCTGGAACAGACAGACACCAGGCAGAGTTGAGCAGATTGTTTAACAGCTTCATTAATTTTGCAACAGGTAAGTGAGGGCATGGGACAGACGTCAAATTTGAGGCTGGGAAACTGAGCAAGCCCTTTTCTTGCACCAGAAACCAGCACTGTCATTACATCCTATAATCAGCAAAGACAGTTTAGAGCTGCCAGCCTGCAAAGGCATTTGTCACATTCAGTTCTCAGTGATGTGATAATACTGACAAGCATCCCCCCAAGAGAACTTCTATTTGCTTTTGGCATAAAAAGCAGATGGTTTCCTTCTTCCTATTCTTAGGAAATAGTGACAACATAGCAATCCCTGGCTTTATACTATTTCTGCCACACATGCACATGCTTCCACACATGATCTGCTACAGGCACGAGAATAAGAAACAAATAGGAAAGGCAAAGAGACCCTCTGTTCTCTGTAAACTATTGTACAATATAGCTGTTTCAGGTCCACTGTAGGACATAGCAGGGTTCATTCCTTAAATGATCACAATTCATGAGGCACCCAGGACACTGCATATTCACGACTCCATTTAAAAGATTTAATTACACTGTAGTTCATATTTTGTAACACATATTAGTATAAAGACATTTGGAGTTAAAAAAGCTAATGGCTGAAAAAGTTACAATTTTTTGGTATAGTTGAAATATAATGAAAGTGGGTTTATGTCAATAGAACTTGATGCAATGAAAGCTAGTAGCCTCTTCAACTTTGTTGATGCTTACAAACCCCAAATGTAAAACAGACTGATGTGTGACACACACACACACACACACTGTATTCCTACAGGAGTCAAGCAAAGTTCAGAGCTCTGCAACATCCCTGGGGCCCGGTGGCATTTGTGTAGGTTAAGTGAGTAGAGGCTTAAGAGGAAACACAGCTTTGCCAATTTCCAGGCCTGCTACCTGTCGGAGGGAGTCAGAGGAAGGAGAGGCAGGGCGGCTGGAGGAGCGAAGATTAAGAGAAAGCTCCCACTGGTGGACAAAAAATCGCCGAGAAGGTTCAGGCCCTGGCTATAAAATACAAGATGGAGAAAAAAAAAATCAAAGGAAATGTTTTAAGTAAGTTATACATTGACCTGAACATAAAGAACCTGGCAGTTTTGGGTCTTTTTAAACTTTAGACTGTTATTTAAATACAAATGTAGTAAAGACATATCCTTAGTACCCAGAAGCATGAGTGGCTCAATCAAGGCTTGCATTTTGCTTTTAATTCACCCTTCCCTCCTGCTTCCAGGGATGCTTGTGCTAGAATATGATCACCATAGCCACGAACACCCTGAAAGCCCATCTTCTCTTGGTGCTTACTTCATTTGTCCCATGTGGATAAGGCTGTCAGCCACAAGGTGGCCAGAGGCAGAGACGATGTCCTGCTCACTCACATACTCTGCTCTGTAGTCTTTTACCAGCCTGAGCTGGGATTTCTCCTGGGCAGGAGATACTACCACCTATCACTCCACTAGCCTTATAAATAGCAGACAGTAGAGACAACAAATTTAGAGTGAAGCTTGCTACTTCTACATAAAGCCTAGGGATATTGCTTTTCCTCCTCCTATTGCTAGTGCTCAGAGAAACTCTGCTCACCAAGGAGCCAGCCAAATCCCAGAAATTATCCGGAGAAAAAACTTGAGCCCCCAAGTCCTCTGCAGATTGCATGCAGTGTGTGTACAAAAGTGGGTCAGGATCTGCCTCAGTGAGAGGCCCATGCAGTCCCTTGACACTGAAGGTGGCCAAGGGCATTAACAAACAATGACTGTTTAGTTTCCTAGCAGGTTCAGGGTGAAATATTTGCAGGGAAGAGAAGAGTACTACCATGGTGAGGAGACCCTCTGCCGCGCCACCTCCATCCCCCCAGCTCTAAGCAGACCTCTTGCGCTGCTACTTCAGCCCATACTAACTTCATAGCTTAGAGGGGTGACAATATGAATGTCACCAGCCTCTGCTCAGCCAGCTCATAGACTCTCAACTCAGCCAGCACTCACAGGCCCAAGGAGGAGCATGGGGAGATCACTGTAGAGGAGTGTGACCCAGTAGAAAAAAGACAAAGCTTTCCCAGGGGTGGCAGAGCAATGGAAGCTAATGGGGGAAGGGAGGAGTTGAGAAGATGGTGGGGCAGAGGGCAGGTGAGTGCACAGGCACAATTAGGGGATAGTGGAAAGTCCTGCAAGAGAACATAAATGACCCTTAAAAACATCTAGACAGGAGCCTGCACTAAAGAATCTGGAAACCAGCCTTTTGGTAAAATGAAGAAAAAAACTCCCTGCAATTTTGCTATCTTTCCTCCTGTGCACCGCAGCCCTAGACTTCTAATATTCTCTCCTTGCCCACATCTCCTTTTATTCAACGTACTTCTCTCCATTCTTCATTTCACAGTTTCAGTAAAAATTAAAACCTCATTAAATATGTATTCCCTAAAATGTAGGTATTGCTCCGCTCAGTGAAAATGGCTAGTTTTCTTTTTGAGAAGTATATAGCCTGGGAAAAAGGAAGACAGAGGCTAGAGTAGACACACACAGAGCTCATGAGAGGAAGCAGTCCCAAGATTGAACAAAGCAGAGCTGGGCTGTGGGTGAGGAGATGAAAAGGACCCCACTCTCCACTTCAGAAAGTCTCCTTCCTGCTGCCGCAGCACCTGGTACCAAGTGCTCTTGGCAGTCCAGACCGCCTGCTTTTGGCTCAGTGACAAGGCACAGGAAGATAGCACTACGGCTAACTTCCCAATAGATCTGAGAAGTAACTAGATTTGCTGCTGAGCGGTAATTATACTTCTCAGAGAGCAAAGGCAAAAGGGGAGGTAAAAGTTTTTAAGAGACCCATGTGAAATTAGCAGCTGCACAGCTACAGCCACTCATAGGTCATCTTTACGGGTAATAATAACAACCAAAAAAGTTTCATAAAATAAGCAGGCTTTTAAAAATGGGCCATCTCTGCTTTTCATCAAATTATACAATGGCCAGGTATAAACAGTAACCCCCCCCCCCCCCCGCCTTTAGTTTTTCAGGAAAGACTGGCTAAACCCTTTTATTTGCAACCCCATCTTGTTATCACCTTCTTTCCCCTCTGTCGTCTTCATACTTGAGAAATCCCCACATCAGTAAGAATTCTCTCAGTATTTTTACCTCAAGTTACTCCACTGTCAAAAGAGCTAAGCAAATGCCTCCTGCCTTTTGACCTAGAGCAGCGGTTCTCAACCTGTGGGTCACGACCCCTTTGGCAGTCGAACGACCCTTTCACAGGGGTCGCCTAAGACCATCCTGCATATCAGATATTTACATTACAATTCATAACAGTAGCAATATTACAGTTATGAAGTAGCAATGAAAATAATTTTATGGTTGGGACACAACATGAGGAACTGTATTTAAAGGGCCAGAAGGTTGAGAACCACTGATCTAGAGCTTTGCTCTAAGTCATACCTGGTAGTCAAATGCTATTCTGCCACTGACACATATATTGGAATGAGAAAGGTGGGCAGAAATGGGAAGTCACTGGGCTTTTTAGAACAATACAGACTTTCAGGATCCATACCTTATCTGAACTCTGGGTGGGTGAATGCTACCTGCAAGGGTCAACACTGTTAGCAAAAACAAAACAAAACTGGCTCTTGGCTGGGTGACAAAAGAATGCAAAAAGCAAAAGGAGAAGGGACCATCCTCATCCTCCCCCTGCCCCCCCCCCCATCCCTCCAGCGTGTTCCATCTGTGTGGCTCTCAGCAGCATCCCATGCCATGGTTCATGCTCTTTTACCCTCTCATGATGGGGACTCTGCTTGCCACAGCTGTCAGCATCAAGATCCCTGTATGTCTGTTGGCAACAAAGTAGAAATTTAAGCTCCTTCAAAATGCTCTATTTGGAACTACTAAGTGACAGTGCCAGAAGTTTAGAGTTCATTTCAACACAAATCCCCTGCCTCCCACTAAGCCCCATTCCAAGGAACCACAATCCTATCTATATCAAACCCGGTGACCCAAGGACAATTTTTGGTACAGCTATTTTGCCCACCTGGGCTCCCATGAGGTCAGCTACACAATAAATAAAGAACTAGTTAGTATAGCCCTGGCCGGTGTGACTCAATTGGTTGGGCATCGTCCTGTGCACTGAAAGGTTGCCAGTTTGATTCCCAGTCAGGGCACATGCCCGAGTTGCAGGCTCAATCCCGGGTAGGGCATGCAGGAGGCAGCTGATTGCTGTTGCTCTCACATCGATGTTTCTCTCTCTTCCACTCCCTTCCTCTCTCTCTAAAAATAAATAAAAAATCTTTTTTTTTTTTAAACGAACTACTTAGTACCAAGGTGGAACACACATATTTCTTTCACAGGGTGGTACAAGATCAGAGGCATTAAGTGGGAGGTTTAAAAGGAGAGTTAGGTTAGAAGGGTGAAGCTTTCCATAAGACAGCATAAAGGGAAGGTGGGAGGTGAAAACTGGCTGGAATACATGACTGCTAGAAAAATCCAGAGGGAAGTGCAGGATGGGGAGTGGTTCCTTCATAGGAACATGGGACAAACGCATACTTTTGTCAAGGGAGAAGAGGACAAAGACTAGAAGTATTTTCAGTAAGCAGGAAAATACACATGACTGGGTAGGAACCTGTAAGATAGGAACATGGCTGCCTCCGCTGACCTGAGGCAACCACTCAAGCAGCAATCCTGGGGATAGGGGGACAGGAATTGCTGCTCCTATCACTCTTTGGATAACTGAAAATTCACCTATGGCCTCGTACTGGTGGGAAACTGATCCAAAGCTTCCGGTATGGCTACTCTTGTCCAGAGCTCATGAGCATATATTGTCTCCACAGGCAGGATGAGGCCAGAGTTTGGGCTCCAGAGTCACACCACCCAGAATCTGTTTCTGGACCCATCTGTGTGACCTTGTACAAATTACCTCCCTACTCTATGACTCAGTCTCCTCATTTATAAAATAGAGATAATAGTACCAGACTTGTAAGGTTATAGAAAGAACTGCTTAATGTTACATGTAAAAAGAGCCTAGAATACTACCTGGGTCACAGTGAATGCTCCTAAATATTAGCTCTTATGTAGAGATAAGGGACAGGGTAGCACTACACCTACAGCAGCTTAGTTCTTAGATCTAGGGGCACAGGCTGGGCCTTTAAAAATCAGACACATTATGGAGGAGTCACTTTTAAAATAGGCCACCTTAGTTGAGAAATGCCTTCCCATAGATCCTACATTTAAAATTTGTATTTTATTTTATAGCAATATACTACAAAGGTCAACAAAGCGATTCTGTAAATATGCTTTATGTAAGTGTATTTGCCACAAATGTATGCTTGTCATCCTTGTTAACCTTGTTGCTCCAGTTAACTCTGCTATAAAGCAGTTTTGAATGATCTGCCTGAGTGTTAATGGGGTGGATGGGAAGGGCAGGTGTTTGTTGGGAGAAATTGGATAAGCAAGAGGCAGGGTTCTCAAAATCAGAAGGAAGCAAACTCATAGAGTGAAGCCCTATTAAAAGCTTCCAAAGTTCATCTTAGCTCAATCTCCTTGGGTAGCAAGGCAAAAATGGCTGCTTTACGTAGGGTTATATAAAAATATGTTGCTCTCCAGGTTTTTTGGATGTCATGTCTGTGACAAATATAGTTTAAATTTTAGTTTGTGATTGTATGGTTGTATTCCCATTACATGCGACTAGGTTAAACCACCCAGGGTTTGAATGTAATTTGTACTCTTCTGAGGTCCAATCAGGAATTTGCCCATTTGTAGCAATAAAGGTTGCTACTGCTACAAAAATGTTTTCTACAAATGGTTTTTCTATTTTTTTAAGTTATAATTGGAAGCAGGGAGTCCTGATTTAGTCTCTACCCTAGCTACCTACAAAGGCAGGCAGGAAGACACAGATAGGACAATGGAACATGCGGAGGAGGTCACCTGCTGGCCGCCACGTGCCCGACAGGGAGGTGGAGTAGGGGGTGGAGAGAGTGCAATCACTTTTTTGGGGCAGGTCCGAGAATGCTCCTTTTCCCGTCGCTTTTATACCAACAGACACAAACAGAAAGAAGATTGGTAAAACAGTGGCCACATTTAGGCTGGTTCTGGAAGGATGAAAGGGTATTTGTAAAAAACATATCAGAGGCCCCCTTCCCTGCCCCTCCATCCTCAACAGCAAGTCACTGCATGGTAAGGGAGGGTGGCGTGTCACAGTTTGTCACTGGTCTCCAGGTCAGACTCCCGCTGTTTGTTAGGTGCAGCTGGTCTTGGGGACAGACTTGCAGTGTAGTACTTTCTAAACACCAGGGATCAAGACTATATATCATCAAAGTTGGAGAACTGAAGAAATGAGTTTCGTTATAAGTAGAGAGAAAGGGCACCCTTCCAATGGCTTATCACCTGCCACCCAACAGGAGCAGAGCAGCACTCTCCCTCGGGACCAACTATGAGAAAATCCTGCCATTATTTCCTCTTCTGAGTCCCCTCATACTCAAAAGGTTCTGGAAAACTACCCAAAAAATGCAAGAAAGTACAGGAAATAGGATATAAAAATTAAATATCTTCCACTACCTGAAAACCATACCTATGTCTACAGATTATCTCCCTATCTTATCACTCTCCAATCTTGTCCCATCTTTTTCCTTGAGAAACTATGATTGAGAGAACCCTGCAGGACTTAGTAAATAATCACATACTCCTAGGTCAGAGGAATCCTTGCTTCGAGCCCAGAAAGACTATGTGGGGCCAGCACACAGGTCTGAGAGAACTAGTGGGACTAGGGAAGCAGTTCCCCTGTCTGTTCCCACTTCTCATGACAACCTTCTTGTAAACTAAGGATGGATAATGAGGAGTTTGCCTGTAGGAGGCACTTCTGAGATCAAAAGACAAAAGGGTGGAGAGGGAAGAGCCAAAGTGTTTACACAGGGAGGTAAAAAACAGAAGTCACTGGTAAGCAGCATTATTATTCATTTCTCTCTCATACTATGACCTAAGTAAAAACTGGCCCTGGTGCTAACTCAGCCATCACTACTGTGCTTGCCATACCCTCCTGCCTCTCTTGAGCCACTTCAAGAGAAGCACAAAGTGAGTCATGATAAGGTGCTGCCAGTCAGCCCCTGCCCAATTCCTAAAGGGTGTTAAATGGGGTCAGCAGTCAGGGTGAGTCAGAAGCAGAGGGCCCCAATGCACCACTGGAGTCCCTCTGTCCCCAGGTTTCTGTAGCATCTGGCATTGCCTTCCAATGTTTTATCTTTTTAGAGAGAAATTTACAAGGCCAAGATTCATGAAAACATTCCTGCTTTAGTGTTGAGAAAAAAAAATTATATGTGAATACAATACATTTCACATGGATGTAAGAACTGTGAATTATAGTTCTTTCACAGCCAAGTAAATTTACAATTCCCAACTCTAAATAACATGAAGCACACAGGATCTCACAGGATTTTCATTGCTCATAGTTTCTCACTTTTTCACCCAGGTGCTCTAACTGTCATCTCTGGGACCCACTCCACAGAACCCATGTTTGAATTTAATGGCTCTAGTCTGCTGCCTGCACAGCTCAGCAGTATTCTACTTCACTAATTTTGACCATCTATTTACCCAGGTGACAAGCTAGCTGTTCATCTCCACGTAGCACTGTGCATGAGGCTAGAGGGGCCAGATCCTTCACAAACATGAAAAACACAAGAAAGCCCATAAACACTAAGCTCCTGATATCCCTCAGGATAGCTGCATCAGGCAGTGAGCTGATGTGCCAGTCTTCACCAGGACAGAGGCCTCAGCTGGGCCAGGCTCCTCGGGTCACACACATCTTGCCCCTGAGACTTCCTCGCAAGCTCACCCACAGTGACCCAAACACATGCTATTGAGTCATTTATTCACCCCTCTGCATGTATTTAAGTTACCCTCCTTTCCTCTCCGCTCTCCCTCTCTGCTGCCTTTGTGAGTACTGTGAGAATCTGAAGTTCAGGAAGTCTAGGTTGGAGTTCATGTTCCCCTTCTGCAGATCCTCTACTGAAGATTACCTTTTTATTATACCTTCCACTTAGACTTTAAGGAAAGGGTGAGGAAAGAAAATGGCAGTAAATTTCTAATGAGCACTCCTGCACAAATCTCCCCCAAGCAGAGGGAAAGAGGCAGCTTGGCTTCATGAGTTTGGACACTGTTCCCAAGCTTCCATCTCAGCCTCATGAGCTTGCTTTTAATGCAGCATATTATTAAAAGAAAGGTTAGAAAAAAACATTACCCACCCAGTCAGTGCTTCCCAGCAATAGCTGTCACTCTATAACATAAGAAGGAATTGAAGGCCTATTCCTTTGACCTCTCAGAATCTTAGTCTTAAATGATACCAACCCACAAGACAAGTCCAGTGCACTCACTGGAGCAAAAACTTGTCAGCTGTGATGTGGAGGAGGTACAGTAGAGGCCTCCAGTTCCTTTGATGTTTCCTATTATCAACCAGTGCCATTCCTCCTCTTTCTGTCCTATTCTGTACTGCTTATGAGAAGCAGCTTTCTAGGAGATCCTACAACTAACTACTTTAGTGAAAATTTCTAAAAAGAGTATTTTAAATATATACAAAACACCAAGAAAACGCCCATTTTTTTCGACCTAGTTCAAGGAGAGCCTAGGAAAGTCATCTACAACACACAAAAGCAGCTTTATAACAAGAATCTTTGTCTAGGTTCTGAACCAAATAAAAATTATAGTTCAAGATGATTTCTTGGATAACATTTTCCTATTAACATGGTCATAAGCACACATATGAACAAGAAGTCAACTTGGAATAAACGCTGTAATAGCAAAACCCCAAAGGTTAGGGTACCTGAACAATTAACCATATAGCTTCAGCTAGTTTCATAAAATTCACAGCCCACCCTGCTAACTGGTTTCTCAAATCCTAAGGAGTTAAATAAATCATGCAATACAAACAGTATTGTTTATTATACTTTTACTAGAGTCATTACTCAAATGGGAACAGAGATGTCCTACGCTTGAGCTGGGATTCCAGAGTGCAGGCCTCTACCTTGGCTGGCTCAGAAGAAGGAACAGGGTGGGAAGGCCTGGGGATGCAGCACCCATTCTGGTCTTTGAGCAGTTCCTTTACCTGTTTCCACTGTGGGGTGGGAGCAGGGAGACCCTGCTCAGGTAGGCACCAGGACGGCTGGCTGACCCCACGCTCTTGTGTTGGCTGTGACACACAGGCCAAGTATGGGTGGGGGACAGGACATGGAGACAAAACAAAATAAAATATATTAAAGTAGAAGACAGAAAAAAGATACTTGTGGAGGATGGCATACATCTATATACTGGGGTGGTGGTGAAGAATAGAATTCTTAGAAAGCTTTGCTTATAAAGGAAGCAAATACCCTGCTCCCCAAACCAAAAACAAATGTAAACAAATAATAAAAAAAAGAAAAACAGAAGCTGTAATTATCATTATCCTTTTCCCCAACTCAATGTTATGAGCCTAAACTACTAATTCTGATTTGGAAAACTAATCTTTCACTCAAAATGAGGAAGCAACTATCTCTTAGAGGCAAACTTCCTCTAATGGAAAATAATTCCAGCCTTCCCAAGGTGGGTGGGACCTGGGCTGCCAGAGTCAACAGGGAATGAGTATCATCATCTTCTCTGTGAGCCATAACCAATGGCTAGATGTGAGAAGTTGATTAAGGCCAGACTCCAAGCACAGTCAGTATGTCAGTGCCTATCCTAGTCTGTCCACAGGAACATTAATGCATGTGGAGAAGATGAAGAAAGAGGGAAAGGATGCAGAGGATGGGCTCTCTCAAATCACCAGGGAGTTTTACAAGAAACTTTCCGTGTAAACTTCAAAAACCCAGCATCTCCTCTTGCAAGAAGTCTTAGTGACTTTTAGATAAGCGGGAGGAGAGACAAGGCTCCTGTCCAGCACTCTCAGGCATGACTTAGAGGAATGCAAGTCAGTATCCATGAAGAATCTTTAAAATGTTCATATTCTCAACCTAGTTCAAGGAGAACCTAGTAAAGTCACCTGCAATACACAAAAGCAGTTTATAAAAACGTTTGTTGAAGAGAAACGACTGAATATCTAGCACTAGAGGAGAGTTAAGAGAAGCATGGCACACACTAAAGGAGCTTGTAAAGAGTTTGAAATGATGTGGGAATATGACCAAAGTTACATGAAAAAAAGCAGAATGGAAAAGTGTATGTTAAGAAAGACCTCAGCCCTAACCAGTTTGGCTCAGTGGATAGAGTGTCGGCCTGTGGACTGAAAGGTCCCAGGTTTGATTCCGGCCAAGGGCATGTACCTTGGATGCGGGCACATCCCCAGTGGGAGGTGTGCAGGAGGCAGCTGATCGATGTTCCTCTCTCATTGATGTTTCTAACTCTCTATCCCTCTTCTTCCGCTCAGTGAAAAATCAATAAAATATATATATAAAAAGAATGACCTCAACTATGAAAACAAGAATGCACTAAAGAAAAAAAGATCAGAAAGAACTATAACGAAATATTAACAGAATTAGAGATATTTTAATTACCCTTTATCATACTTTTAAGCATTTTCCTTAATAAGCATGTATGTTTTTTATAATTTAAATGTGAACATACACATATGAATAGGTATATAGATATAAATTTAAAAATCCCTCTGCTGAATTTTGTCACAGATACCTCAGACCTGAATGGTGAGGATAAAGCAGTACTGAAAGCTTGAGGAGCTTCTGAAATGTTCTCTTCTGCCACAGTCAGACATGGGGAGAATCAAACACCAGTCTCAAGCCCATGAGTCCTCGGGTCTGTAACATATCCCATCTCATTCAGCTGAAAAGCTACCTCATTCCTATGTAGTCAGATCAAGTGTGGATGAGCAAGGCGTGAGATGGGTTTACCTGTCTCCTTATGCCAGTGGACTGTGGAGGTGCATTCTCTTCAAACTTGGCGAGCAGCTGGGTTGCCATGTACTTCACTTTGTTCTGGTTGCTGAGTGTGACATCAGTCCTCCTGTCAGGCAGAGTGCTCACTAATGTGGATCTTCCTCTGCACACCCGGGGCACTTCCTCCTGATCAATATCGACACCCAAAAACCAGCCTCTGTTAGCGAAGCCCCCAAATGCCCTTACCTCAAAGGAAAAGTACAGCTAGGACATGGCATGGTGGCTGGTATTTCTGCTTTAGGTTGAGCTTAACAGCTCTCTTCAAAGTTCTAATCTCAAGATGGAGTTCAAAGAGGTACTCAGACTTTTACTGGGATTATCACACCCCAGGAAACCCAATGCCCTTTGCCAGATGTGTGATTCCAAAAAGACAGGCAAGCTCTGGTGCACATGTGTGTGTGTTCCCTTGGACACTCTCCAAAAAATTAAAGGCAAAAGCCCACAGAAAAAGCATCTGCTCACAAAAATTCTCATAAAGGGTGAATATAAAAAGACCTAGTAACACCAATTTGAAAATTAAGGTTTTAAGACAAAAAGGGCAATTGAGTATAATCATTCTAACAAATCCCATATAATTCTCACCTCTTCTGATTGACTGGTCTTTCTCCTCTTTCCAGCACCATCCAAGTCCTTTTCCTTCTTATCCTATACCAAGAGAGTAGCCAAACTGCATTATTCTAGTCACTATAGTGACTAGATATATCTTGCCATTGGGTTTGCAGCTGGTAAAAAACAACAATCTTTTCCACTTACCTTGGGAGAACGCTTCCGAGAGATGGTCTGCCCAAGTTTGCTTAGGAAGGAGATGGGAGATTTCGTGCTGGCTATCAGGACTGCTTTCTCCTCAGCATTCAGGTCCAAGGCATCTGTGAACAGAAAGCAATGTTCGATGATAGCATTAGAGGTGGCCTCAAAGTACTGACCAGAACTACCTTGCCTGCAGGTGGCTCCCAGAACCTCCAAAAGCTCTAAAGCAGCAGTTCTCAACCTGTGGGTCGCAACCCCTTTGGGAGTCGAACGACCTTTTCACAGGGGTCGCCTAAGACCATCAGAAAACACACATATAATTACATATTGTTTTTGTGATTAATCACTATGCTTTAATTATGTTCAATTTGTAACAATGAAAATACATCCTGCATATCAGATATTTACATTACGATTCATAACAGTAGCAAAATTACAGTTATGAAGTAGCAACGAAAATAATTTTATGGTTGGGGGTCACCACAACATGAGGAACTATATTAAAGGGTTGTGGCATTAGGAAGGTTGAGAACCACTGCTCTAAAGGTTCATTTGCTCAGACAAAAGTATGAGGAACTTAGCAGGAAATTTCACAAAGAAAAGCCATTCTTAGGTTTATACACTGAGCTTTCTTTTTTCCATCAACATAAACAATAACAATTCTTTCCCCAACCACGCCAGTCACAAAAACCTCCACTTTTGCTTTTCAAAAGTTGGAATTCACCCGTGATACGAATTACAGTAGAGTGCTGAAACCTCACCTTTGTGATAAAACTTTAGGGCAGAGAGAAAGGGAGGGAGGACAGGCAGCTCAGGGTCCCTGGTTTGGTGTATGCATACCCCATGCACTTGGCTGCACACTGAGGTGGCTCTCCCTGAATGTGTACACTGATGTTAGAGTTGTGGACTTCTGTTGTAAAGACTGTGTATCTAATCGGAAAAAGCTATAAACATCTATGAGAGTACATGGGCTGGAAGACACTGGTGAGTCACAAACTGTGGATTCCAATGTTTTATTAGTAATAATAGTAATTTTTAAAATAATTGAAACTAATAATATATTAACATTTATTAAGTGCTTCCGTTTTGCAAACGTTCCTCTTAGCATTATCACAATCTGTATATAGAAAAAGCCCCATTTTACAGATGGGGAAACTGAGGCACAGGAAAACTGAGTAACTAGCCTAAGGTTTAACAGGTGTTAGTACTGGGAATATAAACCCAGGTCAACACTCTTAATCATTATGCTATTCCAAGAGATGACAACAGAAATATTTTTTGTAGCATGCTGACAGACTGAGATATTGGGCTGAGGGGAAAGGAAGATTTTTGGAAAACACTAAAATGTAGAAGAAAGAGAAGCCAGAGAAGGAACAGTTACCAAAAGAAGAGAATGAGGCCAGTCCAGTGCAGGATCACAGAAGCCAAGGAAAAGAGAGTTTCAGAAAAAAAGTTGCCATTCCACAGTGCTGAACAATGCAAAAAGCCAAGGGCATAAGAGATGAGAAGTGAAAAAATATGGATTTGGCAATTCTTCATGAACAAGGAGAGCAATCTAGCAGAGGAATAATGGTAGAAGCCAGGTTGCAAAGTGTACAAAGTTTAGGCAACTGAGGAAGTAGCCCACTTTTTAAAAAAAAAAAAGGTGGTTCAGCCAGGCCAGTGTGGCTCAGTGGTTGAGTGTTGACCTATGAATCTGGAGGTCACAGTTTGATTCTGGGTTTTGGACTCGATCCCCAGTGGGGGGCATGCAGGAGGCAGCCGACAGATAATTCTTTCTCATCACTGATGTTTCTATCTATCGCTCCCTCTCTCTTCCTCTCTGAAAACAATTTTTTAAAAAAGTGTATATATATTTTTAAAAGGCTGGATCAGAAAGAAAGAGTATGAAAAAATAATAGTCAAGAAAACAATTCTGGATAGGAATGATTTTTACATATTTATAGATATAGTGAGAAAGATTTGGGTAAGAATGAGTGGTTGAGAAGGAAAAAAACAATGGAGCAAAATCCCAGGGACTTACCCTGATAGCTGGCCAGTAAAAACAGAGTAAGTACAAGTTTGCTTTTGTGGGTGCTCATGTAGGATACAGGGAAAGAAAGAAAGCCAGGCAACAACAGAGAACACGAAAGACTCCCACACCAGAGGCCTCAGTCCTTACCGCTGGAGGGGAGTGAGTCCTTGAACATCTCGTAGAACTGGGTCAGGTACATCACCATGGACAGCTTGTCAGGCTCCCCCACCGAGGCCATCTCTTTGCCTGTCATGATGGGAGAAATGCCCAGTTCCTTTTCAGCAATATCAAAGGCCAGTTGGTTATTCTTCTCCACATTTTGTTCATCCAAAGAATCAAAATCTCTGAGAAACAGGATAAGGAAAACATATCAAGATGGAGTACTTGTCCCCACACCAGAAAACAGTATCAAGAAGTCACTTCATTTCTTTGTTGCTCAGCTAAAATCCTATGTGCAGTGCTTCACTGAAATCTGAGAGCAAACTTGAAATATAAATCATTCTCAAAGGAGAAAAAGTGATTAAAGAAAAAATGATAAAGAAAAAAACAGAGGGAAAGTTAAACTATCCTCATTTTTCCAATTACAGAAATTTCTTATTAGGATGTCCAGTCTAATTAGCATATAACCCTTTTATTATTATAGATGTTAAATAATGCTAAAAATCCTATTTGGATCAGACTATTTTTAAAGTCTTGGGACTATTATGCATAGTGTCCTTTGGACCTGACAAGCTATTATAGATGTGCTGAATCACCTCTGATAAACCTTACTCAGCCTTCTACTTGAAGGGAAATTCCAAAACTTTCCTCAAAAGATTTTTCCATTGCTAAATGTCTTAAAATTTCCCAAGTATTTAGATGAACAAACATTTTCCACCGGATTTCAAGCTTCTTACTACTCAATCGTAAGTAACAACTGAGAGCGTTCTTCTTCAGGTGATTTCAGATTAACTGGTCAGGCCTTACATTGTGCTAACTCCATTTCAAAAAATTCCGTAAGTCTCATAATCTACAGGCTCATCTTGAATGAAGTTATTGTGGTCTAAACAGTGCCAAATTACCTACTCACTGCTCTGCCTTCTGTTACAAGAAAATACCCTAGGTCAGGGGTGGGCAACCCCTGGCATGCATGCCAAACATGGCACGCCAGTAACTTTTGCTGGCACGCGAAACCCTCTCTTATAATCTTCCATTTACAATTATTTTCTTATTATTGACTTTTTTATTTTTCAGATAAATTCAGTGTAGGTGCATCTTAGATAAATAAATAATTTTACATAACAAGTTATCTTAAAGACCACAGACATGGATTGATGAGAGAGGGGAAGAGCAATTTCTATGCCTCTGCCTTAACTCTCCCTGCCTTCCTAGATCCGACCAGTGTTTTGGTTTCATCCACATATGCTTGTGAATCTTTGTTCTCAGTGATGAATTTTGTTAAGTCTCATAATAGGAGTAGCCTGATGGATGAAAGTAGTAGCTCGTGCATATCTCTGAAGGTCACAAAATATAAACATGATGTAAAATCTCTGTCATCAGTGATGCAGCAGCAAAAGTCCCACTGATAATATCAAACGGAGTCATAAAGTTTTCTGCCGGACTATCGGTGTACATGTATACATTAAAAATAAATGTATTTTTCATCATCATATTCTGTTTTTGTCGCTCGAATGAATTTTATCATTTCTTCGAGGTTCTTCACATAGTACACCTTAAGAGATATCAAGTAGGCGTAACATGTTCTCAAAAAATTAGGGTTGGCATGCAGAAGAATTTTGAGTCAGAGATTTTGCTGCTTTTGGCACGCACTCACAAAAAGGTTGCCCACCCCTGCCCTAGGTCTTCTCCAGACAGCCTTTGGTATATTCCAACAGGGATGTGTCCCTCACCCTACACTCACCCCTCCACCCCACCTCTCCCTGAGTTTTGTGGGATTGACAAAGTATCTTAACAGAAAGTGCAATCCTTAACATAAGAGAATACCGATGAACCATTATAAAGCAGGGAAGCACTAATTGTTTTGTTGGTAGTGCCTGGCATATTTGCCATCAGCCAGCCAAATGTTCTAGCCAGGTTTTCCTTATGACCAATAACATTTGAGAGATAGCTGGCTGAAACGAAGAGTTCAACCTGTGGCCAATAAATCGAGTTTTGTATTACATGAAGTTAATATACCCTGATGGGTGTTAAAACCAATTTTTGAAGTCAATTACTTCTGATTTCATCCTTTTTTTACTGCCTTCCCTAGGGAATAGAACTGATTCACCTGGCCCTTCTTTAAGCACTTCTTTGCCATTTATCACAATCTTTCTCAAGCTCTCCCTCTTCCTCCTGAAAGGCCAGCAGAGGACATTTGGCTCAGGCAGACTAGAAAGTCCTGAAGGAGAAAGTGGCCCCAGCCTCATTTCATGGAACAGCCTGCGGTCACCCTATCCGGCACAACAGGAGGCAGCCGCACCTGAGGGTGAGACAGCAGGCCAATGATAACAACGGCCACCTACAGCCCACAGCCTCAACGGCCAGCACTAATCAGTCTGAAGGACAATAAACTCCATCTAATCAGACTAGAACACTTACATCCCCCAGCCTCCAACCCTTGTGATTTTTGCGTATAAA
This sequence comes from Myotis daubentonii, assembly GCF_963259705.1. Taxonomy (NCBI): domain Eukaryota; kingdom Metazoa; phylum Chordata; class Mammalia; order Chiroptera; family Vespertilionidae; genus Myotis; species Myotis daubentonii. Next base: position 112,906,116 of record NC_081841.1, read on the forward strand.
ATTCAACCCCAAGAACAGAGGAGGCTGAATCCTAACCTTCCCTGGTTGTGCCTCCATTCCCCATTCCCTCTAATAAACTTCCCTCCTGCTTGCTCGCTGCGTCAGCCTACTAGGTGTACCAGTTAATAATGGCGGATTTTGTAATCAAAGAAAACACGATAATTTCAAGAGAAACATCAAAAGTGCTTTATTCAAAGTAATGTCCATCGCTAGCTACACATTTCCCCCATCTTTCAGGTAATTTGTGGATACCGTCCCAATAGAACTTTTCTTGTTTTGAGGCAAACCATTCAGAGACCCAATTTTCCACTTGCTCATATGTTTTGAAATGCTGCTCAGAAAGTGTGTGTGCCATCAATCGGAACAAGTGGTAATCTGAAGGAGCAAGGTCTGGTGAATACAGCAGGTGGGTTAATACTTCCCAGGCAAGACCTTTCAACGTGTCTTTAACTGGTTTTGAAGTGTGTGATGGTGCATCATCATGAAGCAAAATTACTTTGGCGTGTCTTCTGGAACATTCTGGTCATTTCACGATCAAAGCGTGGTTCAAATTGATTATTTGTTGTCGGTAGCGATAAGTATTAATGGTTTCACCTGGTTTTAGAAGCTCATAATACATCACACCTTCCTGATCCCACCAAACACAGAGCATTGTCTTTCTGAATTGATCTGGCCTTGCAATCGATGTTGATGGTTGACCTGGATCAACCCATGATTTTGTGCATTTGGGATTCTCAAAATAAATCCACTTTTCATTACCAGTCACAATTTGATGCAAAAAAGACTTTCTGGTGCTGTTGAAGCAACATTTTACTGATGACTTTTCAGTTTTCCCATTTGTCTTTCGTTCAGTTGACGTGGCAACCATTTTCCTTCCTTTAAAATCTTTCCCATTGCTTGTAAATGATCAGAAATTATTTGCCGAGCAACGTTTAATCTTTCTGCAAGTTGTTTTTGAGTTTGACACGCATCTTCATTCAATAATGCTTGTAATTGTTGGTCTTCAAACTTTTTCGGTTGACCTGGACGTTCTTTGTCTTTCACATCGAAATCATCACGTTTAATGCGTTTAAACCAGCGTTCACAAGTATCTTGAGATGGAGCATGTTCACCATAAGTTTCCTGAAGTATTCAGCAGCACTTTTCTTCAAAATAAAGTAATGAATTAAAACTTCCTGCGAATGCTCTTTTTTTGGCACGAAATTCAACATTTTTAAGCGTAAAAATATCTACGAAGTTAACATCTTCAGAAAATTTGGCAATATGAAGTTTTGAAAGCTTGTTGTCAATACAACAAAATAGCATACATATCAAATTGCATATATATATCAACATATGTGTAACTCCATTTATTGAAAAAAAAAATCCGCATTATTAACCAGTTCACCTAGTAAATCCTTGAGCAACTCCAATTTTACACCTCGTCACCCCCTTTTTTTCTGGTGGGGTAAGCCCTACTGTCATCTGTGCATAAGCTAAGGTAGAAGAGCATAGAGGTCAGAAATTCCCATTCTTAAATCACATTATACAAGGCTGTTTTTACAGCTCTTGCCTCATTAACTCACAACCTAATATAAAGGAACTATGTCCTTTAGGATTTCTTAAGGAATCATTAAAATAAACACACCAAAATTGGGCCCTTAAGTGAACGTCCTGGTCAACCGAAAAAGTTTGAAGACCAACAATTACAAGCATTATTGAATGAAGATGCCTATCAAACTCAAAAACAACTTGCAGAAAGATTAAACGTTGCTCGGCAAATAATTTCTGATCATTTACAAGCAATGGGAAAGATTTTAAAGGAAGGAAAATGGCAAATGTGTCAGGCACTACCAATAAAACAAAACAGTCAGTGCTTCCCCACTTTATAATGGTTCATCGGTATTCTCTTATGTTAAGGATTGCACTTTCTGCTAAGATACTTTGTGAATCCCACAAAACTAAGGTTACCTCACCCACCTACACCAGTAACATCTCCTCTTTTGACCATTAGTGACTCACCCAAGGGCAGAATCAGTACAACAGGATGACCCTATTATTAACCAGTACACCTAGATATTATTAACCAGTATACCTATTATTAACCAGTACACCAAAACACCAGTAAACAGAGTTTTCCATTATGTGAAGTTAATACACCCAAGTGGGTGTTAAAACCAATATCTAACTTCGTAGATACTTTTATGTTTAAAAATGTTGAATTTCGTGCCAAAAAAAGAGCATTCGCAGGAAGTTTTAATTCATTACTTTATTTTGAAGAAAAGTGCTGCTGAATACTTAAGTGAACCTAATAATAAAAGAACAGGCAGCCAAAATAATTCAACATGTTCTGCTTCTGTTTCCAAATACAGTGGGGCCTTGACTTACGAGTGTCCCGACTAACGAGTTTTTTGAGATACCAGCTGTCTCTCGGCAGATTTTTTGCATTGAGTTGATAGAGTAATTTGAGTTAACGAGCTCCTTAACATCGGTCTCTGAACGAATTAAACTCGTAAGTCAAGGCCCCACTGTATTCTTGTTTGGGAGAATGCCCGTGGTGGAAACCTGAGTGCACTAGTGTCCGCAGGTGACCTGGGGTCATCCTATTGTACTGATTCTGCCCTTGGGTGGGTCACTAATGGTCAAAAGAGGAGATGTTACTGGTGTAGGTGGGTGAGGTGACCTCAGTTTTGTGGGATTCACAAAGTATCTTAGCAGAAAGTGCAATCCTTAACATAAGAGAATACCGATGAACCATTATAAAGCAGGGAAGCACTAATTGTTTTGTTGGTAGTGCCTGACATATTTGCCATCAGCCAGCCAAATGTTCTAGCCAGGTTTTCCTTATGACCAGTAACATTTGAGAGATAGTTGGCTGAAATGAAGAGTTCAACCTGTGGCCAGTAAACAGTTTTCCATTATGTGAAGTTAATACACCCAAGTGGGTGTTAAAACCAATTTTTGACCCTTTGAGTGCTGTTAAAAACTCAGCTAATCATTTCTTTGTTGAGCTACATAATACTTAACATTCAGAGTTTTAAATGTAATTAAGTCGAAATTAATCATTGCTTTCTAGAGAAAGTTTCTTACTAGAAAAAAAAAAGTACAAATTTGGCTACTTGCTAGCAGGGTACTCTAAGATCCTTAGGGAATATAAAATGAAACAGAAAGTCTGGTCACAACTTACATCAGATCAGGGCGGTATCTATGGATAATTGCACATAGAGCCAGGCCACTTTTCCAAGACATAGTGAGATCTGTCACATTGACCCCTGTGTAGCCATCTGTCTGCCTTTGGCACCAACCAAGCAGTTTGCTTGAACGAGGTACAGACTCTAAAAGAACAAAAATAATATTAATGATAGTGTTGTCACTTGGTAGCATTAATATGGGATCCTCTTTGTAGTACACATATCCAGTTAAAAAAATTATTGAAGGTAGGAAGAACACAGTTGTCAGGCATCGTGATAAACCAGCTATGTATGTCACGGAATCCTCATAACCATAATGTGAGGTAGGTGTTGTTACCCTCATTTCATAGTAAGGAACTGAAGTTCAGAGATACTATATAACCTGCTCATGACCACACACTTCACAAATGGCAAAGACTGGACTAGGACCCAGTTGTACCTGACTCCAATGTGAGATTTCTTCTAATTATGGTCTACTTTCCTCTTTCCATCCTCAATATCAATACCAGATTTAGGCCTTTACAACTGTTAGCTGACAATTGTAATGGCATTTGCCTTTTCCATCCCATCTTACATGTAGAGGTATACTCATATCACTCTCCTTTAAAACAAATCTTTAGGGACCTTTCAATACACACAAAATATGAAATGGCCTTTGTCTCTGTCACTGTATCCTGGCAATATCATAGTACTCAGTTAAAATGCCACTATTTCTCCCATAAAGCCTTACCCCCAAAACCTTAGCTGGCGTGTGTATGTGCCCACATGCTGCCCTTTTCTCTTTCTCAATAGCATCTCTATCTGGTTTCTCTTTATTTCCTCATAATACCTTAAATCAAGGTTTCTTAACCTTGACACACTGATATTTTTGGCTGGGAGCTGATTTGTGTACAGTAGGAGGTTTAGCTGCATCCTTGGATGTCAGTTAACATCCTCTTCAACTCAAGACAATAAAAAATGTCCCCAGAAACTACCAAATGTCCTCTAAGGGGCAAAATCATGTCTGGTTGAGAACCACTGCCTTACGCAGTACTATGTACACTAAGAGCTCAATAAATAATTACAGACTTCTCTGAATAGGTTACCTACATTTCAAAAGAGCATTATCAGAACTCACCATTGCGAGTCAACTTTGGGGTAGTTTGGGAATTCACCAGGTTCTCCATTTCCAGATGAATATCTTTTGTTTCTCCAGTATCATATAAATGGCGCACCTGGCAGAAATGTAAAAAGTTGTAAAGAAGGAAAATCAAACAAGTAACAAAAAGAGAATGACAGATGAAAGATTGTGATAGCAGACTGGGCAAAGTTTAGACAGAAGTTATGATGATGACCTAGGTTACATATAAACAAATACATAAATTGTGCTAAAAATTCACTACTCAGCTACAGAAGTCCTTCTGATAATCTCTATTGGACCTATTTTGAAAAAAAAATTTATTTAAAAAATTTTTTTTATTGATTTCAGAAAGGAAGGCAGGAGAGACAGAAATATCAATGATGACAGAGAATCATCAATCAGCTGCTTCCTGCATGCCCCCTACTGGGGATCAAGCCTGCAGCCTGGAAATGTGCCTGGACCTGGAATTGAACCATGACCTCGTGGTTCATAGGTCTACGCTCAACCACTGAGCCACACTAGCCGGGCAAAATCTACTTTTTAATTGATAATACATATAGTAAAATGATACATTTTTATAAATGAATATCCTATATAATAAAAGCCTAATATGCTAAGTGTCCAGTCGTACATTCAACCAGTCAAAGGGTAATATGCTAATGATATGCTAAGGCTGCTCAACCGCTCACTATGATGTACACTGACCACCAGGGGGATGAAGCTCTGACCGGTAGGTTAGCTTGCTGCTGGGGTCAGGCCAATTGGGACTGAGCAAGATGGGCCAGACACGCCCTGAAGCCCTCCCAAGTCCCTCCCTGGCCCCGATCGTGCACCGGTGGGGTCCCTCAGCCTGGCCTGCGCCCTCTCACAATCTGGGAACCCTCGGGGGATATTGGAGAGCTGGTTTCGGCCCCATCCCACAGGCCAGGCCGAGGGACCCCACTGGTGCATGAATTCATGCACCCGGCCTTGAGTACCCATATAACAACCCAGATCAAACTTTACAACATCTCCAGGCTTGCAGTCAGTATTCTGATCCCAAAGGTGACCAATATTCTGATTTCTATCACCAAGAATTAATTTTGCTTGTTTTTGAACTTTATGTAAATGAAATTATAAAGTACATATTCTTTTGTATGTGGATTTTGTTTGCACAGTTAATGACTCTGAGATTCATTCATGTTGAATGTAACAAATATTTTAGCCTTTCTCATGACTGTACATGTTCGATTGTAAAATATACTACAATTAATTTATTATACTGCTGATGGATGTTGAGGTTGTTTCTGGTTTCTGCATGTTATGAATAAAGCCTATTATATGTTTTTTGGTGTTGTTATACACTTGTTTTGTTGGGTATGTTGGACCCCTAGTGCTGCCCTCTATTAGCAGGTTTCATGGATGTCTTATAGACTTACCACACGTAAGTATAAAAAGCCTAAAGGTGTCAACTTCAGGTAGAAAGTGAATAAACAATTACTCTACAACATTGGCAAATATGTTGAATAGACTACTTTCTGAAAACTGATGGGCTCTTTGGGATAATTGTGCTCTGCAAATTATCATAACTTCTGTCTAAACTATGTCATTCTTAAAGTAGTTATAAGGCTTTAGACATTCTAAGAAATAACTCAGTACAAAAATGACCTACAATATTTTTTAATTGTAGAGAGTGTCTTATCTTTTAAAGTTCTTTCCAGTGAATAATCTCAGTTGTCCTCACAATGATCCTGTCTGTGAGTAGCAGGGATGATCACCTTCATTTTACAAATAAAGAAACTGAGGTTCAGAGAAAGTGAAATGACCAGTCCAAGTTACAAGAGACTGTTCGTGATAATGCAAGTAGAAGTCACATTTCTTGACTAGTGAACAAGTGCTCTTTCCCTACAAAATACAATTTGAATCAGGAGACCTGGGATAAATCCCTGGATGCATCATTTTTGTCACGTCTGATCTTCTGGCAAGTTATTCAACAACTCTCTGCCTTAGCTGCTCAATTTGTTGATGGACAATAATATCTACTTCAACCAACTCAGAGAGACATCTACTTGAATCTACTTGAGGGAAAGGTTGTATATATGTTTGTTATTAATAGGCAAATTTCAAAGGACCCAGATATGGAGCACTGACTAGAAGACACTTACCTGGGTTGGCCGGAGAAAGTTGATGTTAATATTGGGATATCTGGTGACAGGGTCTATGCTGTATTGGCTGAAGTTTTTACTCACATTCTCAGGGGTTGTCTGAGGCAGTAACCTATAAATGCTTTCCCTGCAATAACACAGTAATATACTCAGAGCACGACAAGGACCACGAACATCTCCTTCTACTTTGAGAATATTTCTATTTTTTGACAGTCCCCAAATTATCTGAAGGATGATAAATCTTCATCCTTGACTGGTTTCCTCCAATCCTACATCAGCTCTTGCTTCCCATTCCCACCAGCTCAATAATTCCACAGGCCTCGTTAAGGGCCAACGAGAATAGCAAAGACATTGCTGTGGGCAGAGATAAAAAGTATGACCTTAATTTAAAAGGCAAGTAATTTACTGCTTTGTTTTTTCAAGTATGCCAATATTTAATATGTAAGAGAATCACAGATGAATAAAGAACTTGTCATCGAATTACCCAGAGTGCCTTAAGTAAGAGACTTAAAATGACATCAACCACCAATTTCATACAGGAAATCTTTCTCTAGTTTTTCAGGTTAAGGTATTTGTTCTTTATCAGCGAATACCAAGATTCTTACCTTATTTGCAATAATCTGCTTCAAAATATCTGACATTTTAAAACTTGAGAAATGTTTACAAGCAGTTTGGTATTTTCCTTTGAATTCAAAGTCACTTTTAATCTCATCTCTTATTTGAGTATGTCCCCTATTACGACATTGATTTCATTAGTTTACACCTTTCTAGTTTAAGAACGAGAGGATTTAATGTACTATTTTTATGTATTTGTTTATGTGACTGTCATAAAGGACTCAGATACCATCTTTCGAAGGTATACAAAGATTCAGATACCATTAGTCCACAACAAATTGAGTTTGGACAGGGATAAGAGAAAAACACTTAGATAATCTTTACATTTTATAATTTCTTGAATAAATATCTTGCCTTTCTTCTCTTGAATAAGAAAACATCTTTAATTAAAGCAGGAAGAGAGATAGAAGGAAGAATGAACCTGTGTTTTGTCTTAAGAGCAAAACACTCACCACTCCCAGTTTCTCACAAAAGGAACCCCTGGTTACTTCCCATTACCTCTCTGCCAGGACTTCCAAGGGACTTGTTCCTAGAGACCAACTTCGTACCATCCAGGCGGAGTCCATAGCAGCCAGAAAGCCCCGGGCAATTCCGGTTCCCATTGGCCAAAAAGGCTATCAAGGAGATATAAAACAATTAAAATAACTTACATTTTAAAAGAGAGAAACTAAACTAAGTAACTAAGAAAAAGATTACTATTGAAAGTAGTCTTTGGCAACTGTTCAGATACTGGACTTCTCTGCTTCACAAACTGGTAGAAGGACAAGTTAAGGAAGTTTCTGCTTCATAAATTGGTAGAAGGGCAAGTCAAGGATTTTGTAGCATTTCCATTGCTACTTAGCAAGTCTGGGTTCCCCGTGGCCTGTGATGCTTCCCTATATCAGGAAATATAACTCCTACAGGGAGTTCACTTATGAGGTATAATGTTGTAGACACTCCACAATCAAAGCACCTAGGTTTGTTTCCAACTATATTAAGTGCCGTCATCCTTAATACTCACCTCTAGGAGGCTGTCCCCAACCAGAGCCACTAGTAACTGGTGTCCATTCTGCTCTCGCACCAAGGCAGCATTCTCAGAGGCGTACATACAAGTGAAGTCGAACATGGCCACATCGGGCTGCCCATAGTGATTGATGGCAAAATCCAGAGATGGTAGCTGTTGCTGGGTGGAGAAGTCTGCTGCTTCCCTGGCATAGTTCAGCAGAGCCTCTTGGTCCACATTCTCCCGGGAAAGCAAGAGCTCTGTGTCGGCATAGTCCTAGCTCCAGAAATGGAAGAGGCTCGGTGGAAAAGTCTAGGTACAAGTCTAACTGGCTCAAGCCACAATACACATATCGGACATAACCGAGTTTTTCACCGCTTTTCCCATTCCCCTAAAGTGATTTCATATTCCAAAACAAGTCTTTTAAACATATTACAAAGGAAAAGGGGAAGGCTAAGTGGGAATAGAGGGATCATACCTCAATATAATAAAAGCCTTATATGACAAACCTATAGCCAACATCATACTCAGTGGGCAAACACTAAAACCATTTCACCTAAGAACAGGGAACAAGACAGGGATGCCCACTTTCACCACTCCTGTTTGATATAGTACTGGAAGTTCTAGCCATAGTAATTAGGCAAGAAGAAGAAATAAAAGGTATCCAAATTGGAAAAGAAGAAGTAAAACTGTCATTATTTGCAGATGACATGATACTGTACAGAGAAAACCCTAAAGAATCCATCAAAAAATTATTAGACTTAATAAATGAATTCGGCAATGTAGCAGGATACAAAATTAACACCAAGAAATCTATGGCATTTTTATACACCAATAATGAACTTACAGAAAGAGAGATTAAAATAACAATTCCATTTACCATCGCACCAAAAAAATTAAGATGACTAGGAATAAACTTAACTAAGGAGGTATAAAACCTGTACTCGGAAAACTATAGGACACAGAAAAAAGAGATAGAGGAAGACATAAACAGATGGAAGATCATACCATGTTCACGGATTGGTAGAATCAACATCATTAAAATGTCCATACTACCCAAAGCAATCTATAGATTCAATGCACTCCCCATTAAAATACCAACGGCGTATATCACAGACCTAGAACGAACTCTCCAAAAATTCATCTGGAATAAAAAAAGACTCCGAATAGCTACAGCGATCCTGAGAAAGAAGAACAAAGTAGGAGGGATCTCAATGCCAGATATCAAGCTGTATTACAAAGCCACTGTTCTCAAAACTTCTTGGTACTGGCACAAGAACAGACCAATGGAATAGAATAGAGAACCCAGAAATCGACCCAAACCACTATGCTCAATTAATATTTGACAAAAGAGGCAAGAACATACAATGGAGTCAAGACAGTCTCTTCAATAAATGGTGTTGGGAAAATTGGACAGATATATGGAAAAAAAAAAAAAAGAAAGAAAGAAAGAAAGAAACTAGGCCACCCACTTACACCATACACAAAAATAAACTCAAAATGGATAAAAGACTTAAACGTAAGATGGGAAACCATAAAAATCTTAGAGGAATCCACAGGCAGCAAAATCTCAGACATATGTTGAAGCAATATCTTCACCGATACAGCCCCTAGGGCAATGGAAACTAAAGAGAAAATAAACAAATGGGAGTACATCAAAATAAAAAGCTGGGTGGGAGCTGGGTGGAGGGGAGTTATGGGGGGGAAAAAGAGGAACAAATATAATAATCTGAACAATAAGGATTTAATTAATAAAAATAAAAATAAAAAGCATCTGTACAGCAAAAGAAACCATCAATAAAACAACAAGAGAGCCCACTGCATGGGAGAACATATTTGCCAATGTTATATCCGATAAGGGTTTAATCTCCAACATTTACAGGGAACTCATACAACTTATCAAAAGAAAGATAAACAACCCAATCAAAAAAATGGGGAACAGACCTAAATAGATACTTTTCGAAAGAGGACATACAGAAGGATAAGAAACATATGAAAACATGCTCAAAGCCACTAATCATCCGAGAGATGTAAATCAAAATGACAATGAGGTACCATCTCACACCTGTCAGAATGCTATCATCAACAAATCAACAAATGACAAGTGCTGGTGAGGATGCGGAGAAAAGGGAACACTCGTGCACTGCTGGTGGGAATGCAGACTGGTGCAGCCACTGTGGAGAACAGTATGGAGTTTCCTCAAAAAACTAAAAATGGAACTCCCATTTGACCAAGTGATCCCACTTCTAGGAATATATCCCAAGAAACCAGAAACACCAATCAGAAAGGATATATGCACCCCTATGTTCATAGCAGCACAATTTATAATAGCTAAGATTTGGAAACAGCCTAAGTGCCCATTAGCAGTTGAGTGGATTAAAAAACTGTGGTACATCTACACAATGGAATACTACGCTGCAAAAGGGAAGGAACTCCTACCATTTGCAACAGCATGGATGGAGCTGGAGAGCATTGTGCAAAGTGAAATAAGTCAGTCAGAGAAAAATAAATATCACGAACAACATAAACTGATGAACAAAAACAGATCCAGAGACAGAGAAGCATCGATCAGACCGTCAAACCTCAGAGGGATGGCAGGGGAGCATCGGGGGAAGGGGGAGAGATCAACCGAAGGACTTGTATACATGCATATTAGCATAACCAATAGACACAGACACTAGGGGGGTGAGGGCATGAACAGGGGTGTGTGTGGGGGGGATCGAGGGATAAGGACACATATGTAATACCTTAATCAATAAAGAATAAAAAAAGGGGGGGAGCTGTTTCTAAAAGAGGCCAGGCTTTGCTGTTTAGTGCTGGCTTTTCCATGTACTTGGAGCAAATTACTACTTCTTTGATACTGTCCAATCCACTTCATAGAGTTATTCTGAATACTAAATAAAATAACTTATGTGATAGTGCTGGTAAACTGATAAAACACTTTATAGTTTATGTTACTATCAGCAATTATTACCTTCTGGGTAGCAAATAGCTTTTGGCAACTGGGACCACATGGAACACTTAACTTGTATAACTCCACAAACCCAAAAGTTTCAGTGCCAAAAGGTTTTGGAGGTGGGAGCAATAGCAGTCCAGGGGACTGGGAAGAAATATATTCAAAATGGAACAGAGGTTTAAAAATTAATAATAAGATTCTTAAAGGCTCTATAGAACCTCCCAACAAAGAAAAACAATAATGAGAGAAAAGGGGTTTTCCACATAAATGGCTGAAAAACTACTTTTCTATTTTGGAGGTTCCTGGCATACTGAGCCAAATCTTTATTCTCCTGAAGTGGGGCCTATGGTTTCCAAGTGTCCCTGATGGTACTTTCAGTTACCACTACAAGATGTTAAAAGCCAAAACACAAATACTCAAATTGGCCCTTGAAACAGTTTGTTCACCATTAAGTAAGTGGTCAGAATGAATTTAGTGTTTAGCAGCACACACAGAAGGGATGGCTCTTGCCCTCTATAAAAAATAAGTAAATAAAAAGGAAAAATAAATCAGAGTCTTGACATTCCAGATCGTTCCTACATAATTTCGACTGATAACAATGGGCACACTGCCTATTTCTTACTGATAAAACATTCAAATACATCTTGTTTATGCTCTTGGCAGAATGGGCTGCACACACTGCTTGGTCCTGTTTCTCCTCATAGACATAAAGGACCACAAGGTTAAGAAGCAGATACAAGGTAACAAGTGGAAAGAGGCTGTGCTGCAGGTACATGTTCATATGCTCACCCCTACCACTGCTCTCAGATAAGGCTACAGTATACTGCAGATTAAAGTGACCGGATTCATTAGTATCCTGCAGAGACAGAGGACACCCTCAAATTCAGCCGTGAGTCTGTGGTGGGAATTGTACATGTGGGGATAGTAATTCTCACATTGAGACCATATCAGACTTAAGAAATTCTCCTTAAGGAACCCTCTACCCTGTGGTTTTCTGATTTCCTATTCAGATCATCATCTCAGGGAATGTCATACATTTAGTCATCTAAACAAAGGCTGAGCAGGACCTGGCTAAGGATGAATAAGAAGCCTTTACTGTTAGGTTATGCAGAGGTTTCAATACACCCTGACCGAGTCAGGGTTCCCTGGACTTCTGACAGCCACATCTAGAGTAAAACCAGAACCATTTTCTCAGGCTCCCATAAACACCAACTATTGCTTCTTGGTCAAACTCCATTCCCTCTAGCACCCCTTCCAAAAGATGACCTAACCAATAATTGGTCATACATGAAATTCTCTAGAACCACAAATCAAATCACCTAAAATTAAACTGAATATTTATTCCTGAATTATCTGAGATTTGCTTTGGAACAATCCAATTGCAGGAATGGGGAGTGAGTTGGGTACTAACGAAACAATATTGGTCATGTGTTGATAATTCTGAAAGCCAGATAATGGACACATGGGGGTTCATCAGATAATCCTCTCTACTTTTGTTTATATTAGAAAATTTCCATAATAAACAGTACTTTTTTAAGTTTAACTAAAAAACATTAGAGTACATTTTACCAGATGAGTTAGGGGGCTTGTTTTCATTCCCTTGCAGGAAAACTCATCTGACAATAAAATTCTTTCTCTTGGTGATCATACTAACCAGTACAACATAAAAAGAGGTTTAAAAGAAATCTATCACTTACATGCAGTATCACCCCTTTGTCCAGTAAACTCTGCTTTTTGGCCGTCATTACAAAATAGTGTGTGTCATCTTTGTAGTAGACGATGTTCTCCAAGTCAATACCTGCAAAACAAAAATGTTGAAGGTATATTAGGGCAGCCAGAGAGATTGTATGCGGGTCCACAGAGACCAGGGTTGTAAAACCCTAAGCAGGAAAAGAGAAAGCAAAAAAGATGTCTGAGTCCAGATTCTCACTTCCGGAACATTCAGTTCATAAAAAGAGGGGGAACTTTGTTTATCTTTGTACTGCTCTGTAACTCACTTGACACTCTAAGTTATCCTAAAAACAATGATCAATAGTAAGCAGAAATATATAAAGATTGAAAGAAAAAGAAAGATTTAACCCTTAGTAAGACGGTCTGGGTTAGTTATCGGGTTAAACCTCTTTTTATAGTCATCAAGGCAACTGGGGGAATCTCCTAGAACTGGAAGCAGAGAGTGAACTACTGGCTTTTAATTTCAATTAATCTAAAAAAATAGATGTAATGGAAAGAAATCATGTTCTAGAAAACAGAGAATTAGAATCTGCTGTACATTTTTGTTGCATCGAAACATCTAAGTTAATTTATTCAAAAGCTATCATATAAGAAAATCTCATTCCTATCTAGCATATGGTTTACTTTCAGACCAAAGTAGAACTTAGTAGACAAAGTAGTACACTCAATACCTAAAGTCAGGTACTCAATAAACCAGAGAACTACCAGCCAATAGGTTACTGCATTAAACCACTTAGAGCAGTGGTTCTCAACCTTCCTAATGCTGTGACCCTTTAATACAGTTCCTCATGTTGTGGTGACCCCCAATTTCATTGTTACAAATTGAACATAATTAAAGCACAGTGATTAATCACAAAAACAATATGTTATATTATATGTGTTTTCTGATGGTCTTAGGCGACCGCCCAAAGGGGTCGCGACCCACAGGTTGAGAACCACTGACTTAGAGCCACAGTGTAGAGGAAGGGGTAGAAGAAGAGTTGATAAAAGACAGCACGAACACTTAAAAACAAACACACAAATATAGTAAAAACCCAATCCAGAGTATCTCAGTCCCTGTGATGAGGATAAAGAACATTAGAGTAGCAATCAGTGATGGAAAGCATTACACTCAGAACAAAGCATGCGAGTGAGGAAGGAGCAACGGGTAAATGACACAGTAACACCAATGATTACCCACCCACCAAACTATCCAAGAGAAAGCCACAAGTAGTTATTTAAAATTCTATCCTTGTTGTTTTCAAGGCACTGATACCAACCTGTAGCTTCCCTGAGCTCCTGGAAAAATTTTTGGTTGAATATGAAAGCCACTCCACTGATTTCTTCCACTTTGGCTTCTGCTGTTGTATTTCGGTTGATAAAATTTGCTGTAATGGCAATGGCCAGTTTGCCTCGAAATTCTTTCCGACGAAATCCTGAAGGGAAAGAAATTTTCAGATGTGGCAGCAGTTGGCTAGAGAGGAAGGAAGGTCACTTCAGACAGGAAGCGGGTATTGATGATGACATTTGGGAACATAGGTGATAAAAATCAATGGAAAAATTTTAGGGCAGCTCTTCTCAACCTGAAAATAAGGTGTTTACCCATCAAAGAATATAACAATCCAGAAAAGAAGTCAAAGTCTCCCACACTAACAAAAAATTTGAAATCTGACTAACCAGAATGTTACTTAATACTAGGAATTCCATTTTTTTTTTTTAAAAAAAGGGAAGCCATCTTTTTATTAAGCTGAGATTTAATCCTGTAGTGCCAACTGCTCAACGTATAGCTTGTCTCTTAGTACCCTAACAAGAGTACCCTGTAAGAAGTAAACCAAGTACCACTTGGCTAGGGAAGGCTGGGGCTGCCATTAAATTAGAGTAGGTAGCACACATATGTAGATCCTCTCTGATGACACAAATTCTCACCCCAGGGTTTGGAGAAGGTCACCCTTCACTCTGCAATAAACCAGGAAAAGGAATAATGACCAATACCTTCCAAGGTGTTCCTACGGCCATCCCCTCCAATGATCACTTCAAATTCATATTCTGACACAGGATGGGTTTTAGGGTGAACCAGTGCCCGCCAACCTATCCCTGTAGACCAAAGTAAAATTGAAGGTTGTCACCCAGATCACATTCATACCCCTAAGACATTTCAAGATACCCAGGTAGGCAGATACCAAGCCAAAAACAGGTTTAAAAGCATGGGGTACAAACCACAGAAAGAAAGAGGCCTCACAAAGAAACGTTCCCACCATACAATTTTCTATAATGAATACAAGTGCCTGCAATGTCTAATACTATCTCAAAGGCCTCTTCATTAAATCAAAAGTTCCTCAAAAGATACTGGCTATACAGAGATGCCCTTTTTAAGTAGTTCTGAAAACAACCCACAGATTCCTATAGTTTTCTGCTTTGATCTCACCTTTTCTCACCCATTTGATGCCCTTTTATCCCTACTCCCCCCTTTTCCAATTCAACTCACGTTCATTTTCTTGGTCCTCAGGAGGGTGTACAAGTCCTTGGAATTCTACACTGACATGAATTTCAATACCTAGGATCAATGCTACTTTCAAAAGTATTAGTTGAAGCTGACGGATACCTGGGTAAACAAAACGATAACACAAGTTAGGGCACATTGAAAAAAAGAGTACCAGTTAGCAGTCACTGCTCAGGTTTCCACCTGTCCACCTATGCAGAGTTTATCCAGATTCTCAACGTTTCCTATAACAGGAGACATTTTCCAAGCCATGTTCCACAGCCTCTTTCTTTACTAAGGGCAAGAAATGCTCTAGAGCAGTGGTTCTCAACCTTGGCTGCACATTAGAATCACCTGGGAATCTTTTTAAAATCCTGATTTCTGGGCTTCATCCTCCGGAAATTCTGTTTCTTTGTTACTAATGTTGTGGCCCCACCCCATAACAAAGAAACAGAATTTCCGGAGGATGAGGCCCAGAAATCAGGATTTTAAAAAGATTCCCAGGTGATTCTAATGTGCAGCCAAGGTTGAGAACCACTGCTCCAGAGAGACACACAAGCCCACTCCCACCTCTTGGGTGAGATACAGTGGGGCCTTGACTTACGAGTTTAATTTGTTCTGAGACCGAGCTCGTTAAGGAGCTGATTAACTCAAATTACTCTATCAACTCAATGCAAAAAATCGGCGGAGAGACAGCTGGTATCTCAAAAAACTCGTTAGTCGGGACACTCGTAAGTCAAGGCCCCACTGTATTTAAAATAAGCAAAAGCTCTGAGATAACACAAAATTGTGGCCAACAGGAGACTCTCCTTTCTATGCTCTCCTGATTCAGTTAGAGCCACAATTATTTAGCAGAACCTACAATACTTACAGGACATGGTAGTTACCAGAAGAGGCAGAAGATATGCACCCACAAGTATGCTTTCCAGTTAGATCCAAAGGGGGCTGTACTACTTCCTGGGATTCCAGATAGTTCTCCTTCATCTTATTACCTCACTGATCTTCACAGATGCTTAGAGGTGAGAAGGGGAACTTCAATGCAAGTTTAGTAGTCTCTTACCATCCCTCCTCCCACTACTGGTCTATAGTTGCAGAAGCTAAGGTTCAAAATGAATGAAAATCTTGCTCATTATTCTAGTGAGATTTATTTATTTAACCAGTTAACTGCCATGATATTTTGAATTTAATTAAAAAAGGTCCCCTGCTTGCATCTATAGACGATTATGGCGTACAAATGGTTAATATTCAGTGAGTACCTGCCAGATGCCAGACACACTAGATAAAAATCTAGTCCCTGATGTAGGACACAGTTCCAAGACATATCCTGCCATACATAAGGCAGACAAATCCACTGAATGAATGACCTTTGGTCCTCTCTTAAGACCAGTCCTATCTGCAGCCTCTGGCTAATGTGCTAGGAGTGCATGCAAATCCTCCTCTAGATCATCTGGTTATTTTCCCCAGGTTTTACAACCTGGCTCATTCAGAGTCACACATGCAGTGACTCATTAAATCCCATGTTAGCACACATTTTATATTTGCAGACACTGGATTCCAAGATGCTTTAAACATTACAGCCCAATAGGTGGGCAGAGTGCTTCTTCTGCCTAGGGAATGTGGCAGCTGTGGCCAGTGTTTGGTAAACTGGCACAGCCACTTCAAACAGCAAAAGGTTTAATAGTTGACTGTATTTACAGGACACACCTGAAGGAGCTCAGAACAAAAGTTCCTTGATAAGGTTTCTCTGGAATTAATGATCACACTTCAACCTCATAATGTAGACACTGTTTTCATGAACACACACAGTAATTAAAACAAAATCACTGACTGCATTAACTTGTATTTACTTCAAAGCTTGAATATGACAAGAGTATAGCAAAAACTCCCTGGGCTGTAGACCTCATGAGAAACATCTAACCCAGCGGTTCTCAACCTGTGGGTCGCGACCCATTTGGGAGTCGAACAACCCTTTCACAGGGGTCGCCTAAGACCACCGGAAAACACATATATAACTACATATTGTTTTTGTGATTAATCACTATGCTTTAATTATGTTCAATTTGTAACAATGAAAATACATCCTGCATATCAGAAATTTCATTACGATTCATAACAGTAGCAAAATTACAGTTATGAAGTAGCAACGAAAATAATTTTATGGTTGGGGGTCACCACAACATGAGGAACTGTATTAAAGGGTCGCGGCATTAGGAAGGTTGAGAACCACTGATCTAACCAAAGAACTCACATTATCAACTTGCCATTCACCAAAACTAGGTAGGAGTCTGCTTCTTCTATAACCATGGTTTCCCCAGCTGTGTCCTCATAGCTTTTGTTCTTATACTAATACAGCATCTTTCATATCACATTCCAAAGAACTGCATGCTTTGTTCTGCTTCTACTGGACTAAGAATCACCAGAGTCTAATCAAGGCCCACACTGGTCATCCTATTTCCTAGCCTGGCCCCAGTGTCTATCCCACCATTGTAAGTGCTAAATAAGAGTCCAAGATCTAACTTAGAAATCCCTAAGCTAAATTCTGTGTAGTTAAATCTTTCTAGGTTACAGAACAACACATGGAACAATACAACAGATACTAAAAGAACTGGTTTTACTTACTGATATGGTCAATGGCTCCAGCACAGAACTTGCCATAGAACTTCTTGGCACCCAAACCTCGCAGATCATGTATGGTGAATGGCCAGAGATGCAAGACATTGTTGCGGGAGAAGGCATCTCGTTTCTCAATAACAACTACCTTAGCTCCCAGTAAGGATAAGTCGATGGCTGTGCGGAGACCACAGGGGCCAGCTCCAATGATGAGACACTGAAAAACACAGCTGTTTTTAGGGCAAAGGCAGCATCTCTTGAGAAAGCTCACATTTCTAGAAAAGTTTCATGATCTCATAACCATCATTCCCTAAAGCCCCAAAATAGGGCTATTCTCTCCACTTCCAACCAATCTGGGCCACAACAGAACATTTGCAATGGTTTGAAGAAAAGCTGGTGGTGGCTATGAATAAAGAAGACATAATTGTCAGTGCCGGATACAAACTTAGCACATGTTCACCCTGTAGATCTGCAACATATTTAAATGGGTCATAGTTTCAACAAATGATTTAAAATCACATCTCATTTTCATCAAAAGGAGAGAATCTTTTGTTTTTTGTTTTTAAATATATTTTTATTAGAGGCCCAGTGCTCAAATTCATGCACCAGTTAGATCCCTTGGCCTTTCCTGTGGGATGGGGCAGAAACCGGCTCTCTGACATCCCCCGAGGGGTCCCAGATTGTGAGAGGGTGCAGGCCAGGCCGAAGGACCCCACCAGTGCACAATCTGGGCAGGGGAGAGACACGGGAGGTTGGCCAGCCGGGGAGGGACCGTGGGAGGGCTCCAGGGTGTGTCTGGCCCATCTCCTTCAGTCTTTATCAGCCAGACCCCAGCAGTAAGCTAACCTACTGGTCAGAGCATCTGCCCCCGGTGGTCAGTGCACATCATAGTGAGCAGTTGAGTGGCCTTAGCATATCATTAGTATATTATGCTTTGATTGGTTGAACAGCTGACCGGTCAACCAGACACTTAGCATATTAGGCTTTTATTATGTAGGATTGATTTCATAGAGGAAGGGAGAGAGAGAGAGAGATAGAAACATCAATGATGAGAGAGAATCATTGATCCTTTCCTTTTGATGAAAATGAGAATCATGCTCCCCACTAGGGATCGAGCCTGCAACCCAGGCATGTGCCTTGACCAGCAATCAAACAATGACCACCTGGTTCATAGGTAGATGATCAACCACTGACCCACACTGGCTGGGCAGGAGAGGCTCTTTTGGAAGGTTTCTAAGTCAAACAGATTTCTGTTCAAGGAGACATAGATTATTAAATACATAGTCCTCGCAACCTTAGAATCCTGGAATGGGTCTTCCACTCAAATGATTCCCAGGAGGTAACTTCCAAGAGCCAAAGTTTTATGTGCTGAAAAACGTTCTTAAATCATACTTTAGACTGAAAGTCCAGGAAAAGGATCTTGAAAATCCATATTTTATAGAAGTATTTAGGGTGAGACTGGACACAACGAATTTGCATTGCATGTGCAGAAGAAAAAAACAGAACATGCAATATTTTGGCTTTGAATTCCTTTTATCCTTAATAAAACTCCCGAACTCACTCATAAAAGTCATGCCTTTGAATTTCTTGAATTTTGCTGATAAATATCTAACTAAATGGCCCAGCCAGCGTGGGTCAGTGGTTGAGAGTAGACCTATGGACCAGAAGATCACGGTTCGATTCCCGGTCAGGGCACATGCCCAGGTTGCAGGCTTGATCCCCAGTGTGGGTGTGCAGGAGGCAGCTAATCAATGATTCCCTTTCATCACTGATGTTTGTATCTCTCTCCTTTTCCCTTCCTCTCTGAAATTAATAAAAATATAAAAAATGTAACCAAATGCAAATCCACTGGGGATGGGTCTCTAAGTACCTATACTAGGCAAATTAAAGTTCATGAAAGAGCATTAATGACATAATCATGAAGTCATTTGCAACTTTATTTATTAGCCTTCTCCCAGAAGATGTGTTCTTATATAAGCAGGAAAGGCATTGTTTCTCTATTTCCTCATACCTACCCTTCCTGACTGAATAGCTCAGGTCTTTGCCCAGGTCTACCTTTTTCATGAAAACACTGTTTCTATATATTGTGAAGAAACCAAAAGAAATAATTTGGTTCATAAGGCCCTTGCTTAAGAAAACAGACTTTTGAAATATGGATAAAAAGAGGTCTGAAGCCTGTGGCAAATTCCCAAGTTGGCAGATACTATCTCTACCTTACCAGTTACTGAGTATAGAACAATGACTTTGTAAAGTTGATATGCCAAACACCATGAAGCTGTGTTTGTACAGGATGCTAATAGGGCCTGGCTACTTCTTGGCTAAATGACCTGCATCCACGATCCCCAGTGTGGGGGGGGGGGGGGGGGGAGGGGAGATGAGGACGGTGTGTGTGTGTGTGTGTGTGTGTGTGTGCAAGAGGCAGCTGATCAATGTGAGATTCAAAACAAAGCCTCAGCAAAACAAAGCCTCAGCAAAAGAATGAAGTTGCTACACCATTAAAGTTATTCTGAAATAGTTGAAACCCTGAATGTTCAATATATGAGTACATGAAATAAGAATAAAGTTTGGCACATGAAACAGTCAAATGAACATAAATAATGGCTCCACAAACCTTCACAAGGTATAAGATTTGACTTCCTATACTAGATCATGGCTGACTTGGCCTAGTTTTCACCCAGTCAGCTTCTACTTGATCCTTTTTTCAAGGCCTACCCCTACTCAAAAATCTTTTCTTTTCTATCTTTTCAATGACCCCAAGGCCTCAGAATAGCCAAAGCTTACCTTGGTGTTAGTACATGCTTTTCCCTTTTTGTAGTCTTTGTGGCTGCCCCGTTTGTCCAGCTTTGCCCAGAGGGCTTTGGCTTTCCAGTAGTTGAGTTTGGACTTGAGCTTGTGATAAAAGGAGCGATAGTCCTTAGGCTTCAGTTCAAGATGGTCACAGAGCTCTTGGAAGGCCTTAAGAGTCCCCTTGCAGGTGGTAGCCTGCACAAACTGGTCAAAGAGGGTGTGTGCTTGATTCATTGTCTCATTCTTACTCTCCTCCATGCTTCCCCACCCTCAGCACCCCAGACAAAGGGGGCAGTGGGATGGCTGTTGGTCCACTTGACACTGTCAGATTAAACTAACAAAAATAAAGAAAAAGGAATGGTCAATCCAAATTATATCTACAAACATTTTCTAGGAGACATAACTCTTTTTCAATGGAATTCCTAAGCATTCTAGTCATTCATTCAATAAATGTATATTGCATTCCTTCTATACTCCAGGCACTGAGGTATTGGGGAAGGAAATATTAGTACAACAAAGGATTTGCAGTTTAGTGGGTGAGACAGATTCATAAACAGAATGTTAAATGTACTATGCTAAGTGTCATTAGTGAAAGAGGCACAAGGGATTTGGGAACATTAAGGCAGAGTACCTAAGTCATAGGGAGAGAATCCTCATTGAAGATGAATTTGTGAGAAGTGACAGCTGAGTCTTTCAGGGTAAATAAGTGTTAGCAGGTATGGAAGAAATGTAGGACCTGGGAAAAGAAGTGAAACAGGAAGGCTTGTGAGTGACTCTTAAGGTAAAAGAGTCAAAAATGATCCCCAGGTTTCCTGGCCACTGAGTGAAAGACATCAGGCCAGTGAATTAAAAGCAGAAGAACTCATTTGTGAGGGCGGGGTGGTGAGTTACCTTTTAGACCTGATATGTTTTGTGCTGCCTTTGTGGAGGTGCTCACTAAGCAGGTAGGTATGAATCTGAAGCTTCGGGAGTAGCTAGGGACACAGCCCTAGATTTAGGCATCATTAGCATACAGGTGGTAGCTGAACCAATGATAGCTGAACACAAGGAGAGTCTGTGGTAAAAGAGCCATGGGCTTCCAGTAAGACCTGGGACTCATAAACTTGTAAGGAGCTGGCAGAGATAGATGAGCTCTCTAGAAAAAGATTATGAGGCACAGTGAAGAGAGGTCTGAAGAGAACCAAAGGGTAGTGTCATAGCAGTCTAAAAAGCACAAAGTTCAGAAGTATCAAAGTCAACAGCGATTTAAAGACTGAAGAAGTCCTGCCACTGCATATAGTATATGGCAGGGTGGGAAGATCTTATAGCCATTCCACTTTGCCCACAGATATATTTGACAGTAATAATGATGATGTCTATACCTTCCACTTATCAAAAACATCTATCCATACACCCACCAACCTGTGTTTGCTTGGAAGAAGCTTTAAGATGAGAGATGGTATGTTAGGTGCTACTTTATCCACTCACTCCCTTGGGTCTTTTTCATAATTTTTGTACCATGTTTTATTTATCATCACTCTTTAGAAGTATAATGGGGGTGAGGGGGAAGGGGAAGGAGGCAAAGGGCCAAAGACCAAAACTAATCCATAGGAAGAACAGAAAGGGAGGGCAAGGCAGTAAGACTCTCTTCTAATTCTGAATTTTTCTAATTTTAGTGCTAAGAATACCTTCATGGTCACAGTACTCATTTCTGGTGCTGTAGTCATGATGATCCACCACAGGAGCATCACCAATTTACCACTAGTGTGAGAAAAGCAGAAGAACTCATTTCTACACTGGAACTTTGCTTTAAAGAGGATTTACTATTGGAGATGGGGGCAGGTGGAAGGAGTTGTTGATCCACTGTGTTCAGGTGTAGAAGTAACCCACTGTTAATGAAAAAACCCAAGGGTAGTGGGAGCCACCAAACTGTATGTGCTAATAAAATCAATTCTCAGAAGACAGGCACCAAATTCCAGACTGAGAACACGGGAAGAGATCCATGTTCTCTCCTGAAGCTCTTACACTGAGTAGGCCTCTGAGGAACAGAATCCCCTTTTGTGAGGTAGAAGTAACATACTGCTTCTCTCCAAAGCTAACCATGATATCATAAGGTTAACCAAATCAACTGAAAATGCATCTTAAGTTTCATGAGTGAAAGTTAATAACTGAACACAAGGAACAGCCATTTCCCTCTGTTTTCTATGTCAACAGATGCATACTCTTTAAGTACTGTGGAGGACAAGTCAAAGACGGTAATCCTTTTTGTTTTTAGGCATCTTCTTTTTTATTTTTTTTTTAATTAAATCTTTATTGTTCAGATTTTTACAGTTGTTCCTCTTTTTCCCCCCATAGCTCCCCTCCACCCAGTTCCCACCCCACCCTCTGCCATTACTCCCCACCACTGTCCTCATCCATAGGTGTACGATTTTTCTCCAGTCTCTTCCCGCACTCCCCAAACCCCTTTTCTCCCAAAAATTGTCAGTCCACTCCCTTTCTATGCCCCTGATTCTATTATATTCAGCAGTTTATTCTATTCATCAGATTACTTATTCACTTGATTTTTAGATTCACTTGTTGATAGATGTGTATTTGTTGTTCATAACTTTTATCTTTACCTTTTTCTTCTTCCTCCTCTTCTTAAATGATACCTTTCAGCATTTCATAAATACTGGTTTGGTGGTGATGAACTCCTTTAGCTTTCTCTTATCTGTGAAGCTCTTTATCTGACCTTCAATTCTGAATGATAGCTTTGCTGGGTAAAGTAATCTTGGTTGTAGGTTCTTGCTATTCATCACTTTGAATATTTCTTGCCACTCCCTTCTGGCCTGCATAGTTTCTATTCAGAAATCAGCTGACAGTCGTATGGGTATTCCCTTGTAGGTAACTGTCTTTCTCTTGCTGCTTTTAAGATTCTCTCTTTGTCTTTTGCTCTTGGCATTTTAATAATGATGTGTCTTGGTGTGGTCCTCTTTGGATTCCTTTTGTTTGGGGTTCTCGGCACTTCCTGGACTTGTAAGTTTATTTCTTTCACCAAGTAGGGGAAGTTTTCTGATATTATTTCTTCAAATAGGTTTTCAATATCTTGCTCTCTCTCTTCTTCTGGCACACCCATAATTCGGATGTTGGTACACTTGAAGTTGTCCCAGAGGCTCCTTACACTATGTTCATATTTTTGGATTCTTTTTTCTTTTTGTTTTTTCCAGTTGGGTGTTTTTTGCTTCTTCGTATTTCAAATCTTTGACTTGATTCTTGCGATCCTCTAGTCTGCTGTTGAATCTCTGAATGTTATTCTTTATTTCAGTCAGTGTATGCTTAATCTCTAGTTGGTCCTTGTTCATATCCTTGAGGTCTCACTAGATTTATCGAGGGTCTCACTAAATTTATCGGCGGTTTCTAGAAAATTCTTGAAAAACCTTATAACCGTGGTTTTGAACTCTATATCCAGTAGTTTGCCTTCCTCCATTTCTCTCATTTGTGACCTTTATCTTTGTCTCCACATTTTGGCTGCTTCCCTGTGTTGATAGAGTGGGTTTCTGTGCTGGGTGTCCTATAGGGTCCAGTGGCTCAGCCTCTCCAATTACCTGAGGTGGACACTCTTGGTGCACCCCTTTGTGGGCTTTGTGCACAGTCTTGTTGTAGCTAAGCCTTAATTGTTGTAGGTATCACTGGGAGGAATTGACCTTGAGGCCAACTGGCTGTGAGAATCAGCTGTGTTTACGGTGGGAGAACTTCTGTGCTGGAGACACCCTTCTGGGGCAAGACTTGCTTCAGTGGGGCTTTGGTGCTCATTGAGTCTGCCCCCTGAGTGTGTCCCTTATGGATCTGAGGAGTTGTAATCTGGATGGTCCCACTCTGAACACTGGGTACACTGGCTCTTGGATCTCTAAGGAGGTGCTAATTTAGCCTCTACCTGAGGCTACCCAGCAGGAGCTACAGAGAGACCTGCAGATTCCTCTTCTTTGTTTGGGGTTTGGAGGTGCCCAGATGAGGCCCAGCTGTGAAGCAATGCAAGCTGCTGTGGGGCCCTGGGCCTTCTTTTGGATGTTCTGGGTCTCTCTGACCCAGCTGCAGTCTGTTAGGTAATTTTAGATTGCATAGGTCCAGGCCATTCATATGCTAAAGCCTCTGCACACAGCTTGGGTGGGGTGGGGTCTCTGGGAATCAACAGTGTGGAGCAAACTGCTATGGCTGATCCTCAGCCCTGCCCTAAAAGGCCCCAGGTCTCAGTGTCCCGTGGTAATCGCTGCAAGCACCTCTAAGAGAAAGCCGCCCTTGAGTTCCACCCAATGCCAGACAGTCCAGTTTCTCCCCGTATGAGTCTGGGTCCCCAGAGACTCGCCTGGAACTGGAGTTCAGAGCAGTTGGGAGCTTGAGACTCCCTCCGATTGAAAAAGACCACCATGTCCTTAGTTGCCAGCCCTTTCCGCGTGCGCCTCTGTACCTCTGCACTTTACTTCCACACCTCCTCTGAGTCTCAGTGTGCTTTTCTCTTTCCTTCTAGTTGTAGAATTTCCACTCAGCCAGCCTTCCTGTGGTTCTGGATGATGTCCGTTTTGTCTTTTAGTTGTATTTTTTAAGTGGTTGTGTGAGGCAGCAATTTCAGGTGTTTACCTATGCCGCCATCTTGGTTTCTCCAAGACAGTAATTCTTTACCCAAAATACACTGACTTGGCTTCTCCTCCCAAATATATCACTTACTCAACAACCCCTTTAGCTTTGGATATAAAAACTACACTATTAAGAAACTTCCAATATCTACCTGGCCAAGAATCCAGTAAGGAGTGGAATTAACTGGAATTCATCTCCAATTTCCCCTAAATAAAAGTTTATTCTAGGTAGACATAACAGAAAGAGAAATACTTTAAAGTTCCTCTAAAGAGTCCATTCTTTTTCTTACAAATCAAGGCTTATCTTAGAAATGACAATCAATAGATGGCTGTAGGGGCAGGAAAAAAACAAGTGTTTGCCCAAAGGTAGAAGGGTGACAGGTCATAACTAAGGACTAGAAACAAAGGTCCTAGAGTGTTTGCTCTGCCAAGGGCCCTCTCTGTGGATATTTCTGTAGCTTTATTTGCTGTTCTGGCAAGCAGACAGCACTCTGTAAGCCACTTGCATACCCTACCTGTGTACATCATTAACTTTAACTCCACCAGAGTCACAATGTTTGGAAAGCTTTAATACACCTGGTCTAATCTCTCTGCCTTGTGTCAAGAAAGAAAATAATTTGTTGTTGTTGTTGTTGTTCCTAAGTAGCAGCCACCTTCCACTCCTTGCCAGAATTGGAGCACTCAGTACTATAATTTTCTTGCTAAAACCAACACATTAAAGATCCTACAATATGTGTTTCCAAAAGCCCTTCCTCCTGTCATAAGGCCCACTTTATGCTCACACCTCCCTAAAAGAGTCTCACACTTTTGTTTTCAGAGAAGCATTTGCCTATGTAGGCTAACACCTTTTGGTTGGCTATCGCCCACTCTGTTTGAAATAAATATTCACTTCCAAAGAGTTGCTAACCACCACAGAGAGTACAAATCAAATGCCAGCACAGATGAACACCTCCACTGATAACTGGTCCCTAACCCTTCTGTTGATATAACAGACTTTGAAATTTACAGGTTTCGGCCACAGCTCCCAGACAGCTGAGCAAGGGCCTGCTTCCAAGCGGCAGGCAAGTATTAAGTGCCCAGCTGAAGGGATTTCGACCTGCGGGTCACTAATGACAACAGATAAATAGAGGTAAGTTGTTTCCTGGAACAATGTGACAGGCACCCAAGGTAAGACTACACTAGAGTTATTCCCTCGGGCTGCCTCACTTTTCCTACTTTGCAAGCCAAATGACAGCAGTGGGAAGATACTCAGGGTGGAACAGTTGTTCTGTAGATCTACAGACTCAGATGTCTCATTTATCAAAGGGACTCATCTGGCATTCTGACTCACTCTTAGAGCAGCTGGGGAAAATTGAAGGGCCATTCCTGTTATCTCCCTCATTTCCCTCATTCCTGAAAGACAAACCTTGATCATGCCCTAAATGAACAACCCCTGTGTATGCTATATCCCAATATCCTGGGAAAATCAACATTCATAATCATAGGAACCTACAGACTAGGAAACATGGCTGGAAGGTATCAGAAATCCTGGGGACTGAAACCCAACATGTGGAAGGAAGGGATAAGAGAAGTGAGGAGCCTGAGTAGGCAAGAGGAAGAGATGAATGCCAGGTTTCCAGGGCATCAGTGCAATTTCTACCAGTTGACAACATCCTGCATGCTCTGTCCTGTAGCAGCTGACTGCTGACTCAGAATTCGTGCACATCCGTTGGCAGTGGAGAAAAGTGCTGGAGAGGCTGTCTATAAAGTAAATGCAGGAGCAGTGTTTATGTTTCTATTTACAACAGAAGCAAAAAGTCAGTTGTCACTGACTCATGGCTGGTTATGTGAACACTCAATCTCTAGCTCTTAGAATAGAAGGGTGGTTATTTGTGGGACGGGGGAGAATTATACTTAAAAATAGAAAAAGAAAAAAGAAACAAAACAACAAAGTAAGAATTATACTTTAAGAGTATAAAATCAGAGTCGAGTTCAGTCAATTTTCTCCCTAGCCACTACACCATTAAACCAGGCAATGTGCAAAATCTTTGAATCTTATTTTAAATATTAAACGCTTCTTTCCCAGCTCATTCAGTCAGAAGTCTGACTTGTCTAAATAGATCTTAGAAGTAGACATATAGGAAGCATATTTTGGAATGTCACTGGGAGGGAATTTAGATGATAAATGCCTTCAGATTATAGAGTTATGTCTCTGAAACAAGGGCTGTTCAGGTCACTATCATCTGTGGATGGGGATACTGAGGCCCTCCGCTCAAGGGAGCAATGGACTACTGAATCAGATCATCTGGGAATAAGATTGCTTGTTGCCTTCCCAGCTCCTGTACCAACAGCTTCTCATCTCTGTCTTTCACAGCCCTTAAATAAGGTCCACTGGGTACCTAGGAAGAGAGCTCAAAATACAATAAGGAAAGCAATCTTCCTCGTATATTCTTAATTCTCTAGTTTCTTAGGTATTCCACCCTCAGCTCTTTCCAGATTTTCCGTTTAATTTTACACCAAACTAACACTCAGTAGGATGCCCAGGTAATGGGAAAACAGCCCCACCCTCACCTGCATGTCCCTTCCATTCCACTGAGCTGCTCT
Organism: Myotis daubentonii; assembly: GCF_963259705.1. Classification (NCBI taxonomy): domain Eukaryota; kingdom Metazoa; phylum Chordata; class Mammalia; order Chiroptera; family Vespertilionidae; genus Myotis; species Myotis daubentonii. Next base: position 112,933,861 of record NC_081841.1, read on the forward strand.
TTAATCATCAGAGCTCCTCAGAACCTGCATTTCTACAAGGACAGAGCTGCCTGGGGGACCAGGTCTCTGGAGCTACAACCTGACATACAGTGGAAATGTACTGTTCCTGTGGAGTTGATGAGGGGAACAGAACCCCATCTCAGGTTTCTATATGGGAACCCAGCAGCCCCATACTGGACCAATCCTGGGGCGATGCATTAGCTTTGGCCTATTTGGCTGGGGGAGTGGAGGAGAATGGGAGATATGTGACAGAGGAGATTCCTAATATGCTACCAAAAAGTGGTATCTGGCAATGTTATGGTCAACCTGGGCAGGGAGTGATATTCTTTCTTTTAAAATCTGACAGCAATAAATTTTTAAGTATTCTCCCCCCCATCCCCTGCTCCCCAATATGAACACAAACCAGAAAAAAAAAAAAAATTTCAGGCCCAGAGCTGATAGAGTAGAGACAAATGAGTGACACAAAAATGGAAATGACCTATGGTGGGAAGACAGAGATGAGTGCCATAAATACTGAGGGACGCTAGAAGTACTAGGCGAGACTGGGGTGGCATCAGTGGCTACATGGCTCTAGGCCAGCCGTGGGCAAACTACGGCCCGTGGGCCGGATCCAGCCCATTTGAAATGAATAAAACTAAAAAAAAAGAAAGACCGTACCCTTTTATGTAATGATGTTTACTTTGAATTTATATTAGTTCTCACAAACACTCCATCCATGCTTTTGTTCCGGCCCTCCAGTCCAGTTTAAGAACCCATTGTGGCCCTCGAGTCAAAAAGTTTGCCCACGCCTGCTCTAGGCCCTGGCCCTCCAGGTGCTTCACTTGGGGTCCTGGGTCTTGGACTCCGCCTCATGGTCTTCATATATCTCGCCCTTCTTCTGGGCCATGGTGTCCTGGTACTGCTGGTACTCGGACACCAGGTCGTTCATGTTGTTCTTGGCCTCAGTGAGCTCCATTTCATTCATGTCCTCAACCGTGTACCAGTGCAGGAAGGCCTTGTGCCAAAACATGACTGTGAACTGCTCTGAGATGCATTTGAATAGCTCCTAGATGGCTATGCTATTGCTGATGAAGGTGGAGGACATCTTGAGCCTGTGGGGCAGGATGTCACACATAGCCATCTTCACATTGTTGGGGATCCACTCCATGAAGTAAGCAGCTGTTCTTGCTCTGGATGGCCATCATCTGCTTGTCCACCTCCTTCATGGACATGCAATGCGATCATGGAAAACAGTGGACACGGTCAGGTAGTGGCTGTGGCAGAGGTTGCAGGCAGCCATCATGTTCTAGGCATCGAGCATCTGCTGGTTGAGCTCAGGCACTGTCTGGGCCTGGTCTTGCTGGCTGCACTGGACGGTGAGCTGGCGAAGCCAGGCATGAAGAAGTGTAGGTGGGGCCTGTCTGGCATGGCTTGTGGTTGACCATCGACCTATGAACTAGGAGGTCATGGTTCAATTCCTGATCAGGGCACATGCCCAGGTTTCAAGCTCGATCCCCAGTAGGGGGCATGCAGGAGGCAGCCGATCAATGATTCTCTCTCCTCAATGATGTTTCTATCACCCTCTTCCTTCCTCTCTTAAAAAAAACACAAAAAAACATTATATATATATATATATATCTCCTAATAAAAGAAAAACATGGTAATTAGCGTACGACCGCTACCTTTCCCATTGGCTAATCAGCAAGATATGCAAATTAACAGCCAGCCAAGATGGCGGCCGGCAGCCAGGCAGCTTAAACTGAACATGAGGTTGCTTGCTTCAGTGACGGAGGAAACCAACGTTCCCTGCCTGCCTTGCTGGCCTCTGAGCCTGCAGTTTGAAACATAGTTACAAATATAGAAGCTAAACAAAACCCCAGAAACCAGCTCTGAGTGAGCTGGGATCTCAGAGCTGGAGTTGATACAGAGTTTCGATTATAGAACCTAAACAAACCAGATACCTGCTTTCAGCAGCAGAAGCCTCAGAACTGGAGCCAGGCTAACGCTGGCCCAGAATAAAAAAATTTTTTTTTAAAAAAAGGAGCAGTTGGGAGCTTCAGTCCCAGCCTGAAAACAGCCCTCAGCCTCTTACCCAGACTGGCCAGGCACCCCAGTGGGGACCCCCACCCTGAAGGGTGTGTGACCAGCTGCAAACAGCCATCATCCCCTCTACCAGGCTGGGCAGGCACCCCAGTGGGGACCCCCACCCTGATCCAGGACACACTTCAGGTCAAACCAGCCAGCCCCACCCATGCACCAGGCCTCTATTCTATATAGTAAAAGGGTAATATGCCTCCCAGCACCGGGATCAGCGGAGCCGTGAGGCCGCCCAGCATCGGGATCAGCGGAGCCGCGAGGCCTCCCGGCACCAGGATCAGCGTGACAGGGGGCAGCGCCCAAACCCCCTGATCGCCCTGTGGCTCTGTGGGTGACAGGGGGCGGGGCCAGAACCTCCCTATGGGCCCTGCTCTGTTCCTGACAGGGGAAGGCGCTCCAACCCCCTGATCGGCCCTGCTCTGTGCCTGATTGGGGGGAGCTCCCCAACCCCCTGATCGCCCTGCGGCTCTGTGTGTGACAGGGTGCGGCGCCCCAACCCCCCCACCCCCTGGGCCCTGCTCTGTGTGTGACGGGGTAGAGCCATAACCTCCCCATCGGCCCTGCCCTGAGTGTGACAGTGGCGGTGCCCCAACTCCCCTATCAGCCCTCCTGTGTGAGTGACAGGGGGGAGCTCCTCAATGCCCTGAAGGGCCCTGCTCTGTGCGTGACAGGGGGGAGCTCCCCAACCCCCTGATGGGCCCTGCTCTGTGCGTGACAGGCGGGAGCTCCCCAACCCCCTGATCGACCCTGCTCCTTGCATGACAGGGGGGAGCTACCCAACCCCCTGATCGGCCCTACTCTGTTCGTGACAGGGGGTGGTGCCGCAACCTCCCCATCGACCCTGCCTTGAGTGTGACAGGGGGCGGTGCCCCAACCCCCCAATTGGCCCTACCCTGAGCGTGACTGAGGGTGGCATAGCAACCTCCCAATCCGCCCTGCTCTGTGCATGACAGGGGGCGGTGTCCCAACTCCCCCTCTGCCATCCGGGAGCAGGCCTCAGCCAGCAGGTTGTTATCTCCCGGAAGGTCCCAGACTGCGAGAGGGCACAGGCCGGGCTGAGGGACCAGCCCCCCCACCCCCCCCGAGTGCACAAATTTTTGTGCACCGGGCCTCTACTGTGTGTGTGTGTGTGTGTGTGTGTGTGTGTGTGTGTGTGTATATATATATATATATATATATATATATATATATATATACACACACACTAGAGGTCCGGTGCACAAAAATTTGTGCACTCGGGGGGAAGAGGGGGCCCCTCAGCCTGGCCTGTGCCCTCTCGCAGTCTGGGACCCCTCAGGAGATAACGACCTGCTGGCTTAGGCCTGCTCCCGGGTGGCAGAGGACAGGCCCAATCCCTAGGTGCAGCCCCTGGTCAGGATCAGAGCAGGGCCGATTGGGGAGTTGGGGCGCCGCCCCCTGTCATGCACAGAGCAGGGTGGATTGGGAGGTTGCGATGCCACCCTCAGTCACGCTCAGGGTAGGGCCGATTGGGGGGTTGGGGCACCGCCCCCTGTCACACTCAAGGCAGGGTAGATGGGGAGGTTGTGGCGCCACCCCCTGTCATGCACAGAGCAGGGCCCATCAGGGGGTTGGGGCACTGCCCTCTGTCACGCACAAAGCAGGGCCCAACAGGGAGGTTGGGCCTCCTTACCCTGTCACGCACAGAGCATGGTCGATCAGGGGGTTGGGGAGCTCCACCCGTCACGCACAGAGCAGGGCCCATCAGGGGGGTTGGGGAGCTCCCCCCTGTCATGCACAGAGCAGGGCCCATCAGGGGGGTTGGGGCTCCTTACCCTGTCACACACAGAGCAGGGCCCATCAGGGGGGTTGGGGAGCTCCCCCCTGTCATGCACAGAGCAGGGCCCATCAGGGGGGTTGGGGAGCTCCCCCCTGTCATGCACAGAGCAGGGCCCATCAGGGGGGTTGGGGCTCCTTACCCTGTCACACACAGAGCAGGGTCGGTCAGGGGGTTGGGGAGCTCCCCCCTGTCATGCACAGAGCAGGGCCCATCAGGGGGTTGAGGAGCTCCCCCCTGTCACTCACAGAGTAGGGCCAATAGGGGAGTTGGGGCACCCCCCCTGTCACACACAGAGTAGGGCGGATCAGGGGGTTGGGGCGCCACCCTCTATCACCCACAGAGCAGGGCCGATTAGGGGGTTGGGGTGCCGCCACTGTCACACTCAGGGCAGGGCCGATGGGGAGGTTATGGCTCTACCCCGTCACACACAGAGCAGGGCCCGTGGAGGGGAGGGGAGTTGGGGTGCCGCAGCCTGTCAACACAGAGCTGCAGGGCAATCAGGGGGTTGGGGAGCTCCCCCGTATCAGGCACAGAGCAGGGCTGATCAGGAGGTCGGGGCGCCTTCCCCTGTCACGAACAGAGCAGGGCGGATAGGGAGGTTGTGGCCCTGCCCCCTGTCACACACAGAGCCACAGGGCGATCAGGGGGTTTGGGCGCTGCCCCCTGTAACGCTAATCCCGGTGCCGGGAGGCCTCTTGGCTCCGCTGATCCTGGTGCTGGGAGGCATATTACCCTTTTACTATATAGGATAGAGGCCTGGTGCATGGATGGGGCTTGCTGGTTTGCCCTGAAGGGTGTCCTGGATCAGGGTGGGGGTCCCCACTAGGGTGCCTGGCCAGCCTGGGTGAGGGGATGATGGCTGTTTGCAGCTGGTCACACACACTTCAGGGTGGGAGTCCCCACTGGGGTGCCTGGCCAGCCTGGGTGAGGGGATGATGGCTGTTTGCAGCTGGTCACACACCCTTCAGGGTGGGGGTCCCCACTGGGGTGCCTGGCCAGTCTGGGTGAGGGGCTGAGGGCTGAAGCTCCCAACTGCTCCCTTTTTTTCTTTTTTTTTAATTCTGGGCCAGCTTTAGCTCTGGCTCCAGCTCTGAGGCCTCTGCTGCTGAAAGCAGGTATCTGGTTTGTTTGGGTTCTATAATCGAAACAATGTATAACTCCAGCTCTGAGATCCCGGCTGGCTGAAAGCAGGTTTCTGGGGTTTTGTTTAGCTTCTATATTTGTTACAATGTTTCAAACTGCAGGCTCAGAGGCCAGCAAGGCAGGCAGGGAACGTTGATTTCCTCCGTCACTGAAGCAAGTAAGCCTCATGTTAGTTTCAAGCTGCCTGGCTGCCGGCCGCCATCTTGGCTGGCAGTTAATTTGCATATTGCCCTGATTAGCCAATGGGAAGGGTAGCGGTCGTACGCTAATTACCATGTTTCTCTTTTATTAGATAGGATATATATATATATATATATATATATACATACAGGTGGGGAAGGGCACCATGTTCATGGCCAGCTTGCACAGGTCTGTGTTCAGCTGGCCAGGAAGGAGCTGGTGACTCTCTGCTCATCAGGTCCCTGTAGGTGGGCACAGCCAGCTTGAGGGTGCTGAAGCAGATGTCATAGATGGCCTTGTTGTTGATGCAGGATGTCTTGTAGGTGTTCTTCACCAGCTGGTGGATGGACAGCATGGCGTTGTAGGGCTTCACTGCTGTTTGATACTTTGGGCGAGAGCATCACACTGAAGGTATTCATGATGTGGTTGGATACTCCTTGTGCATCTTGATGATGAGAAGTGTGCCCATCTAGACCCCATGCCCTCATCCAGCGGGGTCATCTGGAAGCCCTGCAGGCATTCACAATTCTCACGCCCATTCTGCACCATGTCCAGGACAGTCGACCAGCTTAGCACCCTTCATGGAGTGACCCTTGGCCCAGCTATTGCTGGGGCCCACTCTGACCAAAAATGAAGTTGTCAGGCCTGAAGAGGTGCCTGAAAGCCCCATATCAAACACCGTCCATGGTTCCAGGCTCTAAGTCCATCAGGATGGCCCAAGGTACATACTTGTGAGAGGAGGCCTTGTTGTAGTAGACACTAATGCACTCCAACTGCAGGTCCAGTCCCCCATATAGTTGCCACTGGGGTCTATACCCTGCTCATTGCTGATGACTTCCCAGAACTTAGCCCTGGATCTGGTTGCCACATTACCTGGCCTGGATGTGCATAATCTCCCTCAAGCTCTATGCTGTGGAGGGTAGCTGTGGGAAGCAAGGCAGGGGTGTCTGGTATTTGAATAAGTGCAACTAGCAAGAACATAGCATAGCACTTTTGTTATGAATTCTCATACAACCTTACTCTTGGTTGTGGAATGGCCCTCTATAGAGGGCTCTGGGGTGAGCTTGGACCACATTGGCCCTGCGTTCTCTTCCAAGTTTCCAATTCTGAAAGACACTGGTATAACCCTATGCTAAATCTTCTCTAACTTTTTATTTTACTCTCTTTGCTAACAACTTATTTCTTTTCTTTTTGTCTTTGTTTTTTTTTTCTTTTTTAACAACCTATTACTTCACAACAGAGAAATGAAGTGAATCAGAAATGAAGTGATCTTTGCTTTGTGATTGTCACCAAGTCAGAACCAAACACCCAGTAAACATAATGGCTGATGCTGTTGCCCCAGATAACCTGGAGAAACAAGAAGTCAAAAAGAGCACTGCAGAGCCAAGTGTCATATAAATAGTTTCCTCATCTATGAAATAAATCACAAGAATTAAGGTCATGGATATAAATTATTTAGCAGTACCAGATACATAGCAAGTGGTAGTATTGTTATTACTATCTAGTAGTTTATTGTCCCAGCAACAAAAGGTCTAAACAAATGGCCACTTATATAAAAGAATGAGAGAGCTCAGATAGTTGTTTTCTGAAGGAAAGAAAAATGTTTTTAAAACTTTCTTTGTCCCATCATCACGCTTTACCCTTTCCATTCCATCTGTTCTGAAAGGTGTGGCATTGGGTGGGAGGGGCTCAAGAAATAAGATCTATGTTAATAAGTTCCTGCCAAACTTAGATGTTAAAACAAGAAAAAGGACTTTCATCAATAACAGCAAAAATAACTAAGATACCAACAAGTTATGAGCTGTTAGATCCATACCTCATCTCACTGAATCTTCACCATAGCCCCATGAGGTAGAATCTATGGGGAGACTGCAGCTTAAAGAAGCTGAAATGTCACACAGTAAGAAAACAGTGCCGCCATGTTTTGTTACCACCTGAGAACACAGAGAGAGAAATAAAAGCACATCAGGATGCATGCTCCAAGCCCCTTGCTGCCTGAGAGCCAGAATCTGTAGTCAATAGATCACAGACAGACCTTGTCTGCTAGGAAGATAACTGCCCCCGTTATCAATGGATATATAGTTTCAAGTAAATTTAGGAAAGACACACAATACAGGATTATTTTTTCTTCTCATGATTTATCCCTACATCTGCTCCTTTGAAATGGAGACTTTTCATAAATAAAAGGGTGGTCTTGTTTCAAAGTAATTCTTCCTACTGGCTGCTGAAAGGCAACTGAAACCCATCTCATCTGTCTTCCCTCCTATGACAAGGAACAAACAACTATCCACATGCCTACCTGAAGCAACCATCACTTGTATACCTGATCCCATCCCCCCTTTCTTCCTCAACCACACTGCCTCTTCACTGGTCCCCTTCTGCAGCAATCCTTTCCCTACAAACTGAACTATCACTATCAACATAAATGATCACGTCTTCCCATCCCCTCTGACTAGTTTACTCCCTGAAAGAACTATCTGTGCTCGTGGTCATGACTTTCTCTTCTCTCACTATCTTCAAACTTATAACAATTAGGCTTCATCCCCACCGCTTCAAAGTAATGCCTCCTCAAAGATATCCTCAAGGACATGCATGACTTGCACATTGTCAAATACAATGGTCAATATGCAACCCTAGTTTCTTCAACCCATCTACACACAGCACAAGTCACAGCTCATCACACATCTTCTTGGCCTCTAGGATACCACACTCTTGCCTTGCTAGCCACTTCCTGTGTCCTTTGCTGGTCCCTTACATATCTCCAACCTCTGTATGTTGAGTCATGGGTCATTTGGGTCTCTTTTTAGTCTACATCCACTCACTAAACATCAGTGGCTTTCAAACTTTTGAAATCATACATACAGTTCTCTTCCTATATATGTATATAAGTGGAATTTTAAACAACTTTCACAAAATAAACTTACCTTTACTACTGAGATATTCTGATATTCTCTGTTCTATTTCATTTTTTAAAATTGCTGGTCCCCACTGTATTGATTTCATGAGCTATTAATGAGACACAGCCCACTTAGAAAAAAACTCTGCTTTATGAATTCTTCCAGTCCCATGTCTTTAAGTACCATTTTATAGTAGAGATAGTCAATAGCACCCAAATATTTGTTTTCTCTTTTCTGAACCAATTGCTTACTTGGAATTTGACAGGCATACACAAAAGCTTAACATATAAAACCAAGTTCTTGATTCCATTCCTACCTCCCGCCTGCTTCTTATTTAATATTATGCATCTCGGCAAGGGCACCACCATCCACCTAGTTGCTCAATGCAAATACCTTGGAATTATCCTAATTTCTGTCACATCCCATAATCAATTTTTCAGAAACTTCTGTCTGTTGTATCTTCAAAATATAGCCCACGTCCAACCACTTTTCACCATGTCTTCCTTTACCAGCCTCATCAAAGTTACCATCTTCACTCAGCACCATCATTAGATTACTTCAAGAACCTCTCTCTCTCTCTCTCTCTCTTTGCTTCCACTGTCAAATCCCTCCATCCCAACCCTGAATATTTTCCATACAGCAGCCTGAGCATTCACTTAAATGTTAGTCAAATCAGTTCATGCCTCTGCTCAAATGCTCCAATGGCTTCCCATCTCAGAGTTAAATACAACAATCTTACTATGGCCTATATGCCTCCAAGTGACCTGCCCCTCTCCCATTTCTTGTTCATGCCTTACCACCTTCTCTTATGCTCCAGCCAGACTGGCTTCCTTCCTGACCATCAAGCAGCCCCAGCAGGCTGCGCACTTGGGTCTTTGCCCTTCCTAGTCTCTCTGCCTGATGCTCTCCACCCAGATGGTCACATCTTTTTTTTCCTCACTGTATTCAGGTCTTTGCTCAAATACCATCTTGTTAGAGAAAACTTTCCTAATCACTTATATGAAAGAGCACAAGCCTTCCCCTCACCTTGCATTATTTTTCCTCTTGCATTTGTTACCCCTGGCACAGTATATATGATTTGTTTGCTTATTGTCTATCTACTCCAATAGAACATAAGCCCCATTTAGAAAAGAGCTTTCTGGGATGTGCCCCTAGCTGCTGACACACATGCTACAGAAAACTCCAAAGTCCTCTTTTTACTAATGTGTTACCTCTAAAACAAAGGTCCCTATATATCTCCCCTTTTTTCCAGATATATAGGGACCTTTTTTGAAAAATAAAAACCTTCACTAAATTTCTTCTTGTATGATTCAGCCAGAGCCATGGCTACGGCTCCCCATCCTATATAATAAAAGCCTAATATGCTAAGTGCCTGGTCATCCATTCAACCAATCAAAGTGTAATATGCTAATGATATGCTAAGGCCACTCAACCGCTTGCTATTATGTGCACTGACCACCAGGGGGCAGACAGTTGACCAGTCGACCAGTCACTATGACGTGCACTAACCACCAGAGGGCAGACGCTCTGACCAGTAGGTGAGCTTGCTGCTGGGGTCTGGCCAATTAGGACTGAGCGAGATGGGCTGGACACACCCTGGAGCCCTCCCGCAGTCCCTCCCCTGCTGGTCAACCTCCTGCATCCTTCCCCAGCCCTGATTGTGCACCAGTGGGGTCCCTCGGCCTGGCCTGTGCCCTCTCACAATCCAGGACCCTTTGGGGGATGTCAGAGAGCCGGTTTCGGCCTGATCCCGCAGGCCAGGCCGAGGGACCAAACTGATGCACAAAAATGTGCACTGGGCCTCTAGTGTTAACGTAAAAGCAGATATTTCACAATGGCCTAGAAGGCCAAATAATAAAGTTCTACAAAATTTTGGTGACAGGGCTTCTTTATACTCTTAAAAATATTGAGGGACCAAAGATATATCAATACTTACAATATCTGAAGTTAAAACTAAAAAAAGTCAGTATTTATTAATTCCTTTAAAAATAACAATTTATTAATAGTAACATCCTATCTAATAAAAGAGAAACATGGTAAATAGCTTACGACCGCTACCCTTCCCATTGGCTAATCAGGGTGATATGCAAATTAACTGCCAGCCAACATGGTGGCCGGCAGCCAGGCAGTTTGAAACTGAACATGAGGCTTGCTTGCTTCAGTGACGGAGGAATCCAATGTTTCCTGCCTGCCTTGCCGGCCTCTGAGCTTGCAGTTTGAAACATTGTAACAAATATAGAAGCTAAACAAAACCCCAGAAACCTGCTTTCAGCTAGCCGGGATCTCAGAGCTGGAGTTATACATTGTTTCGATTATAGAACCCAAACAAACCAGATACCTGCTTTCAGCAGCAGAGGCCTCAGAGCTGGAGCCATAGCTAAAGCTGGCCCAGAATAAAAAAAGAAAAAAGAAAAAAAGGAGCAGTTGGGAGCTTCAGTCACTCGCCAGCCTGAAAACAGCCCTCAGCCCCTCACCCAGCCTGGCCAGGCACCCCAGTGGGGACCCGCACCCTGAAGGGTGTGTGACAAGCTGTAAACAGCCATCATCCCCTCACCCAGGTTGGCCAGGCACCCTAGTGGGGACCCCCACCCTGATCCAGGACACCCTTCAGGGCAAACCAGCCGGCCCCCACCCATGCACCAGGCAGGCCTCTAACCTGTATATTAAAGGGTAATATGCCTCCCAGCACCGGGATCAGCGGAACCGCAAGGCCTCCCAGCACCGGGATAAGTGGAGCCAAGCGGCCTCCCGGCACCGGGATCAGCGTGACAGGGGGCAGTGCCCAAACCCCCTGATCGCCCTATGGCTCTGTGTGTGACGGGGGGCGGGGCCACAACCTCCCTATCCGCCCTGCTTTGTTCGTGACAGGGGAAGGCGCCCCAGCCCCCTGATCAGCCCTGCTCTGTGCCTGATAGGGGGTAGCTCCCCAACCCCCTGATCGCCCTGCGGCTCTGTGTGTGACAGGGTGCGGCGCCTCAACCCCTTGATCGGCCCTGCTCTGTGTGTGACGGGGTAGAGCTATAACCTCCCCATCGGCCCTGCCCTGAGTGTGAGAGTGACGGCGCCCCAACCCCCTGACTGGCCCTGCTCTGTGGGTGATAGAGTGCAGCGCCCCAATCTCCCCCCCCCGCCACGGGCCCTGCTCTGTGTGTGATGGGGTAGAGCCATAACCTCCCCATCGGCCCTGTACTGAGTGTGACAGTGGCGGCGCCCCAACCCCCTGATCCGCTCTGCTCTGTGTGTGACAGGGGGCGGTGTCCCAACTCCCCTATCGGCCCTACTCTGTGAGTGACGGGGGGAGCTCCCAAACCCCCAGATGGGCCATGCTCTGTGCGTGACAGGGTACGGAGCCCCAACCCCCCTGATGGGCCCTGCTCTGTGCGTGACAGGGGGCAGCACCCCAACCCCCTGATTGGCCCTGCTCTGTGCGTGACAGGGTACGGAGCCCCAACCCCCCTGATGGGCCCTGCTCTGTGAGTGAAAGGGGGCAGCGCCCAACCCCCTGATTGACCCTGCTCTGTGCGTGACAGGTGGGAGCTCCCCAACCCCCTGATCGACCCTGCTCTGTGGGTGATAGAGGGCAGAGCCCCAACCACCCCCCATGGGCCCTGCTCTGTGTGTGACGGGGTAGAGCCATAACCTCCCCATCGGCCCTGCGATGAGTGTTACAGGGTGTGGCGCCCCAACCCCCTGATCCGCCCTGCTCTGTGTGTGACGGGGGCGGTGCCCCAACTCTCCTATCGGCCCTACTCTGTGAGTGATGGGGGGAGCTCCTCAACCCCCTGATGGGCCCTGCTCTGTGTGTGACAGGGGGGAGCTCCCCAAACCCCTGATCGACCCTGCTCTGTGCGTGACAGGGTACAGAGCCCCAACCCCCCTGATGGGCCCTGCTCTGTGAGTGACGGGGGCAGCGCCCCAACCCCCTGATTGGCCCTGCTCTGTGCGTGACAGGGGGTGGCACCGCAATCTCCCCATCGACCCTGCCTTGAGTGTGACAGAGGGTGGTGCCCCAACCCCCCAATCGGCCCTACCCTGAGCGTGACTGAGGGTGGCATAGCAACCTCCCGATCCGCCCTGCTCTGTGCATGACAGGGGGCGGCGCCCCAACTCCCCAATCGGCCCTGCTCTGAGCCTGACCAGGGGCTGCACCTAGGGATTGGGCCTGCCCTCTGCCACCCGGGACCAGGCCTAAGCCAGCAGGTCGTTATCTCCCGAGGGGTCCCAAACTGCGAGAGGGCACAGGCTGGGCTGAGGGACCTCCCCTCCCCCCCGAGTGCACAAATTTTTGTGCACCGGGCCTCTAGTATTTTATGAAAAAACATTTTCCAAAACAAAATTTTAGTGAGAAGAATAAACTTGTTTTACATTTTTGCAATTCTCCTTAATGTCTGGCTTAAGAAGACAACTGGATTCTCATATCTGCCTTTTGCATTCCTTCTGTTACAAGATCACATATCATGTAGCCTCTAGAAAACTCCACTGTACACATGAGCATATGTGAGTGAAAAAGGAAAATAACATTACCTTAGTATTGTGAAAGTAGTTTTGACCTCATGGACCCCTAAAAAATCCTCAGGGAGCCCTAGCCAGTTTGGCTCAGTGGACAGAATGTCAGCCCATGGACAGAAGGGTCCACTTGAGGGCAGGTACCTCGGTTGTAGGCTCGATCCCTGACCCTGGTTGGGGCACATATGGGAAGCAACTAATTGATGTGTCTCTTTCACATTAATATTTTTCTCTCTCTGTTTCTTGCCGGGAGCCAGTCCATCCTTGCTGTTTCAAGGGACCTGGCATATATGGCATATGGTTCTTAATATGTTTGCTCACCTTCTTGGCACTATGTGTTTTAACCAAGGTCTCCTCTCTGAGAAAGGTTGTTTCCCCAGGTAGGGATTTTCCCCTGAAGTTAGGGAGGGAATAAAACCCCTCAACTAAGTGCCAGGCGGGTAATTAATCACTTTAACTATGAACAATCATGCTTAAGCTACATAATCTTTACTTCCTGGAATGGAGATAAGAAACGCCCTAATCTTTGTAATAGAGATTGATAGGATTGAATCAACTGGTATAAATACAGATGTAACAAGACAGAACTTAGAACACAGAACTTAGAAGTCAGAACTCAGAAGACAGGACCAAGAGAGACAGAACCTACAGGGAACCAGGAGATGGAGGAGCTTCACTGGAGAGAACATGGCAAGGGATCCTGTACTGAACCTGACTGCAGAGGTTGGCAAGAGAGCCTGACTAGAACCTGGTGACTGAACCTGGCTGGAGAACCTAGCAAGAGAACATGGACACAGAACCTCTCTGGAGATCCAGACCAGAACTTGGCTGGAGATCCGGGCTAGAGATCCTGGCTAGGCTGCTGATCAACTGAACACTGTCTCCGTGTCCTTCCTTCTTCGCCGACTCCGTCCACACCTTTGGGGACCCCTGGACCCGCTGGGGTTGGACCCCGGCAGTTTCTCCCCTTCCCTTCCACTCTCTCTAAAGATCAATGGAAAAATATCCTCGGGTGAAGATTAACAACAACAACAACAAAGTTCTCAGGGAACCCCTACAAGATCTGTACCCCATACACACCCTACCTCTGTCACCTCCTTCTGCTGCTCCCCTCACTCACCCTTCAGCCACACTGCTCTTTGCTGCTTCTTGTACACACTGGACACACATTCTCTCACTTCACCCTTTGTACTTGCTGCTCCTTTTGTTTGAAAATATTCTTCTCCCAAATCCATTCATGCATTCAAAAAATATTATTGAGCATCTATCTAGGCTCTAATACAATAACAGAGAGAAAAAGCCTCTCCCTACCTCTAAGAGCGCTAGCCTTCTAGTGGAGATGACATGTGCATGACTCCTCACCACCTTTGGGTGTTTATTTGACTATCACCTCAGTGTGACCTTCCATGACCTTGCCATTAAAAACAGACTCCCTGATTTTCCCCAAAGCACGTACCACAACTTGACATACTATCAATGTTATTCATTTGTTTGCTTTCCTCTCTAGAATGAATCTAAGCCCTATGAGGGTAAGGATTTTTGACAGTTTGTTCATTGCTGTACTATCGCACCTAGAATGTGTTCCTGATTCAAAGCAGATACACAATAACTGCCTCTTGAATTAATGAATGAATAGATAAGTGAATTTCTGTAGCCTGCCCAGAAGATGGGAAATTCAGGCAAAATTCTGTTAGGATCTGAGGCAGAATTCAAATCAAATGCAAATGGATTGAGTGTCTTCAGGCAAGTGCCACCAGGGTGGGAGAAGGAACATATACACAGAGATCCAGAAATCTTACAAGGGGAATCCAGATGGTTTCTGCCCTCTGGTTTCCTGGAGACCTGTTCCTTCTCATGACCACTACCTGTTCTGTATTTGCCTTACATATGCTCCGCCTCGCAGGCTCCTGTATCCAGTTCCAGACAGGAGCCAGACCTGGAAGCATCTTTGTTTTCAATAGCCAGATTGTTTCAGAGTATCTGTCCCTTATAAAACACACACACACACACACACACACACACACACACACACACAAACTCGTTTCTGAAAGAAGAGCGGTATCAGTGTCATGAAATGCTATACGACAGCCCCAGCCCTCCTCAGAGATAATTGAAGGACCCATAATATTTCTAAATCCAAGTTGTGTGTTTTTAAAATCTGCATCAGAAAACCACAAAACTATCATAAGCCCAGGGTGTCTGAAAAGGCAACACTTCTTTATTCAAGGCAGGATGAAAAAGGGGAGCCAAAAGGTTATTGTGCATTTTACTCTTCACCAGAGATTAGGTGGAAAGAGAGAGAGGCAAATAGAGATAGATCACTAGACACCTGAAATACCAGCTTCAGAAGTGAAATGGGGATGGAGATGAGACAAAAACAACTTTTCTGAACTGCTGGAGGGAAAAAAGTTAGTAGTGCAGATTGATGTGGCTATACCACACCATCACCTCCAACCATAGGTAGGGCCTCAATGCTGCCCAGCAATTCTTTTATAGAACCCAAACTGGTTCCTATAAACCTGGTTCTGCATTCTCAGGCCTCCAGTTCCATTCTCACCTCTTCTGCTGTCAATACCTTTGCCTCTCACATGGCCCAGAGGAGAGGCAAGATCGGGAGACCTTCTGGACATCCTTCCAGACAAAGCCACGGTGGTGGGGCCAAGGCAGAGGCAGTTAGGGGTGATCAGGCTGGCGCGCGGGGGTGGGGGGGGCAGCTGGGGGCAACCATGCCAGCGGGGGGAGCAGTTGGGAGTGAGCAGGCCAGCGGGGGTGGGGTGGGGGTGGGGGTGGGGAGCAGTTGGGGGCAAGCAGGCCAGCATGGGGGGGGGGGCAGTTGGGGGCAAGGGCAATCAGGCAGGTAGGCAGGCGAGCAGTTAGGAGCCAGCAGTCCCGGATTACAAGAGGGATGTCCAACTGCTGGTTTAGGCCCGATCCCAGAGGCAGTAGGACATCTCCCAAGGGGTCCCAGATTGGAGAGGGTGCAGGCCAGGCTGAGGGACATCCCCCCTCCCATGCACGAATTTCGTGCACCAGGCCACTAGTACTATTATAAAATGGTTTCTATTTCAACCATTTTTTAAGTGTATAGTTCAGTGGCATTTAAGTATATTCACCTGTTGTGCATTACCACCACTGTCCATCTGTCATACATTTTAAACTTCCTCCTCACTATAATTTACTTTTCCCTTAGTCTACTGGTATTCTGGGGTCTCATCTTTAATCTCTCTCTTTAAACTGTGTTCTCCATGCTACTACTGGCTACCCCGCTTGCTTTCCTGAAAGAGCAGTCTACTCTTGCTATCAATACTTTTAAGATCTCCTAATGACCTCATTCTGTTCATCTTTCATTCCCTCTACAATCAGGTTTCTGTCTCCATCACTCTACTGAGGTCAATAACATTTTAATTGTGAAAGGTTCAGACGCTTTAAAAATATTTTTTTAATTGATTTCTGAGAGGTAGGGAAAGGGAGAGATAGATAAAAACATCAATGATGAGAGAGAATCATTGATTGGCTGCCTCCTGCATGCCCCTAACTGGGGACCGAGCCTGCAACCCAGCATGTGCCCTGACCGGGAATCGAACAGTTGACCTCCTAGTTCAGAGGTCGATGCTCAAACACTGAGCCACTGGCTGGGCCAGACACTTTTTAACCCTTCTCTTAGTTGTTCCCACTCTGTGGCTATTCCTAAAAACTCTCCCTTCCTTGGCTCTGACTCCTGCTTTTCCTACCACTGTTCTCACTGCTGCTCAGTTCTCTGAAAAGGCTCCAATTAGTTCATCTGCCTCTCTCCTTCATAAAATGGATAACCCCTCAACTTTTATCATTTTTGACCTTGCTCCTGAGATCCAGATGCTACTAAACTACTTCATCTAGACATCCCACAGGTACCTCAAACAGCAGTCCAAAATGGAATACTTCTGTTCTCTTCCACCAATTCATATAGTCATACAGCCATCACCATGCAGCTACCAAATGGAAATCTAGGGTCATCCAAGACCTTCTCTGTCTCCACCCCTCAATCCAATCAACCAAAAGCAAAGTCCTGTTGAGGACTTCTATCTTATAAAAGTCATCTCCCTGCCATTATCTTGATGGAAGCACCTGTGATTTCTAGCCTGGACTATCTAATAGCCTCTGAATCTTAATTCTTGTCCAATCCATCCCCCACCTGAGTGCCAGAGTGTTCTTTTTTAAGAGCAAATGTGATCTTGTTACAGCCCTCCATTGCCTTTAAGGAATAATCTAAACCCTCAGCAAGGTTCAAAATGTCCATCAAAATTTAGCATCGACCTTATTTCCTATACATCCAAACACAAACCATTTTCTTAGCTCATACTTTGTCTCAAGGATGTACCACAGTCTTAGGAGCCTCCTCGATTTTGTTTATGCTGTTCCCTTTGTCTAATATGTCCTTCCTCCCTGTCCACTTGAGACTTCTACTACTTATTCCAGACTGCACTGAAATGACCCCACCTCCCCAACACCAGGCAAAGCTAATCACTCCCTCTTCTACATTCTTCTCACCTTGCTACACACCTCCCTTTCAACACTTCCCACTTGCTCTAGAATGACAGTCTTGACTGTCTACCCATCAAGTTAAGTGGCACTGGTTAGCAGAAGGGTGATTCATGTTTATACCTGTAGTCAGTGCACATGCCCATGGAAAAGGAGGCGCCAGGGAAAAAGGAAAAGACAAATAAAAGGCTTACTTGGGCCACAATGTCTAATTTCACAGAAGTATAGGAAAGGAGAAAAGGTATTTGTGTAATGTTTAGTTCGTTATTAACTTGTTATTAATTTAGGGGGATGAGAAAAGAACAAAGAAGTAGCCAAAACTGAGGTCCCAAAGGCATCTCTGTACAGGTACCAATTATGAAAAGGACAACTGTTTTTGATTCACTTTCCAGGATGATATTTACCTTTTTGAGATACCAGAAGATCCCTAAGTTACTAGTATTGTGATTTCAAAGTACGCAAGTGTCAAATAGTCCAAAAGGAAAAGACTCACCAGATGCTACACAGGGTTCCTACATGGAAATCGGGGAGGAAGGGGATAAAGCCAAGGACAAGTATGCAATCTTTGGAGAGGACTGGCTGCAAAACAGGACTGGTAAGAAGAAGCTGTTTCAAGAGGCTGACAGCTAACAAAGGAAAAAGATCTTAATTTCCAGTAAGGTAGAGGTTCCCACTCCACCTCCATCCATGCACCAAGCGAACTGATAGCTCTGCCTTGACTCCAGGCCACAGGAGGGAGTAGGGCTAGTTGGTTCCAAGGCCCTGATTATTTCAACAATTTTCATGGAGAAAACCTCACTTGTCTCCACAACAGAAAGAAACCAAAAGGGCCAATCTTAAACCAGCTCTACAGAATATACAGTGGTTGGCAAAAGTAGTTGTGAATATGTGAAACACAAAGTTAATTCTTGTATTATTTATTCATTAACTATTGTTTTATTTATTTGTTTATTATTAACCTATTTCTGCCCACCCCTGTACTTTCCCTCCAAAATTAGCTTAAAAGGGTATAGGACTCAGGCAAAATTTTCCCATAGAAATAGGTTTTCTCTGGATCAAATGCTTCTCAATGCCCACTCTCTTACTCTATTTTGATTCCTGTTGTGCTCTGACTCTGATAATCATTCTTGCAGCTAACCCCTTCACACTGAAAAGAGTCCATTTGGTTAGAAATGAAACATCCAAAGAAAGGGAATAACAACAAGTGTTTCTTTCTTATGCTTAAAGAATATTGCAAATTCTCCAAGCTGTACCCTGACAGGCTCTTGAAAGTGTATAATCCACAACTTCTACTTATACCACTCCCTTGCCATATGGATGACCTCCCACCCTATGTAAGAGGGTGCTGAAGTACAGCCAAAACTTTAGTTTCTTTTCTTCTAAAACCAATATCCAACAATTAACTGCCATGAGACATTTGGGCTCCCAAATTCCAATTACTCTGGGCTCAAAGCCAGTAATCTACCAAAGTTTTTCTACAGAAGACTAACTAATCTTTGCTCAATTCAGCACCAATGAGATTAGATGGAATAACCCAAAAGGGCACATGCACCCTCATCCTACAATGCCAACACCTGATGTCCAAGGGACTCAGTGCCACCTTCAGACATTCTTCTCCAGTCCAGCAATAGCATTTCATGTTACAAGCTATTCCTTGCCCACCACCTGATTTTCTAAACCCTTGCCTAATTTATTACAGGCACAGGACTACTGTTAATTGACCTGCTGGCTGTGGTACACAGAAGGCAAATGCTTTGGCTTGCTCAGTGGACTGAAATCTAAAATCTGAGTGAGCCCAGTGCTCCGTAGGGGATAGTACACAGTGTACATACTTCTTGACCCTCTCACCAGCTATGGCTTAGGCAAGTCTGACTCCATGGAAACCATCCTTACCAGGAAGGCAACCAAAGGATGCCATCTGCTCTCTCACGAACTGAAGGACTTCTATGCCTGCAGTCATGACTAAGGACTGCTCAATGCCAAGCATGACCAAACTGACCTGGATGCATCCCACCCTACCAGGTTCCCCCTTTGGGTACGGACTGAGTATACCGACTTTTAGAAATATCGCCCACTTCAGGACAGGGAAAAGTGAATGTAAATAGATATTTGATGCAGATACTAAACATTATAAAGACTTTGTTGAAGGGCCTTAGTTTGTGTATCAGGAAACATCTGATCAGAAGCCCCAGAGCACCTCAAACTACAGTGTGAAGGCAATAGGAATTCTTGCTAGAATGACATTTAAAAGGGCAGCCTCTCCCTGGCCGGCGTGGCTCAGTGGTTGAACGTCAACCTGTGAACCAGGAGGTCATGGTTCGATTCTTGGTCAGGGCACATGCCTGGGTTGCAAGCTCAATCCCCAGTAGGGAGTGTACAGGACGCAACCGATTAATGATTCTTTCTCATCACTAATTTCTTTATCTCACTCTCCCTTTCCCTTCCTCTCTGAAATAAATAAAAATATATTGGGGAAAGAAAAGGGCAGCCTCTGAATGGGACAATTTAACTCATTTGTTCATATTAAAGTTTCAATCTGGAGAAACTAAGATGGCAGCATAGGTACACACCAGAAATTGCTGCCTCCCACAACAACTTCAAAAGTACAACAAAAAGACAAAACAGACATCATCCAGAACTATAGGAAGGCTGGCTGAGTGGAAATTCTACAACTAGAAGGAAAGAGAAAAGCACACTGAGAGCCAGAGGAGCTGCAGAAGTAAAGTGCAGAGGTACGGAGGCTCTCTCTTGCGCGCGCGCATGCGCACGGAAAGGGGCTGGCACCTGAGGACACGGCTGTCTTTTTGAGTCACAAGCTCCCAACTGCTCTGAACTCCGGTTCCGGGAAGTCTCTGGGGACCCAGGACTCATACGGAGAGAAACTGGACTGTCTGGCAGCAGGCAGAACACTGAACTTGAGGGTGGCTTTCCCTCAGAGGTGCTTGCAGCAATTATCGGGACACTGAGAAGCGTGGCCCCTTAGGGCAGGGCTGAGGACCAGCCATAGCTGCTTGCTCCACCCTTTGATCCCTGAGACCCCGCCCCACCCAAGCTGCAGCAGAGGCTTTTGCATATGAATGCCCTGGCCCTTTGCAACCTGAAAATTACCTAACAAATTGCAGCTGGGCCAGACAGACCCAGAACTTCCAAGAGAAGGCCCAAGGCCCCACAGCGGCTTGCATTGCTTCACAGCTGGGCCTCATTTGGGCACCTCCAAACCCCAAACAAGGAAGGGGAATCTGCAGTTCTCTTGTAGCTCCTGCTGGGTAACCTCAGGCAGAGGCTAAATTAGCACCTCCTTAGATCCAAGAGCCAGTGTACCCAGTGTTCAGAGTGGGACCATCCAGATTACAACTCCTCAGATCCATAAGGGACACACTCAGGGTGCAGACTCAGTGAGCACCAAAGCCCCACTGAAGCAAGTCTTGCCCCAGAAGAGTGTCTCCAGCACAGAAGTTCTCCCACTGTAGACACAGCTGATTCTCACTGCCAATTGGCCTGGAGGTCAATTCCTCCCAGTGATCCTACAACAATCAAGGCATAACTACAACAAGACTGTGCACAAAGCCCACAAGGGGGTGCACCAAGAGTGTCCACCTCAGGTAACTGGGGAGGCTGAGCCACTGGGCCCTACAGGACACCTAGCACACAAAACCACTCTACCAACACAGGGAAGCATAAAAAATGCGGAGACAAAGAACCAGGTCACAAATGACAGAAATGGAGGAAAGCAAACGACTGGATGTAGAGTTCAAGGCCACGTTTGTAAGGTTTTTCAAGAATTTTATGGAAACCACCAATAAATTTAGTGAGACCCTGGAGGATATGAAAAAAAGACCAACTAGAAATTAAGCATACACTGACTGAAATAAAGAATAATATACAGAGATCCAACAGCAGACAAGAGGATCCCAAGAATAAAGTTAAAGATTTGAAATACGAAAAAACAAAAAATACCCAACCGAAAAAGAAAAAAGAAAAAAGATTCCAAAAATATGAAGATAGTGTAAGGAGCCTCTGGGACAACTTCAAGCGTACCAACATCAGAATTATAGGGGTACCAGAAGAAGAGAGAGGGCAAGATATTGAAAACCTATTTGAAGAAATAATGGCAGAAAACTTCCCTTACCTGGTCAAAGAAATAGACTTACAAGTCCAGGAAGCGCAGAGAACCCCAAACAAAAGGAACCCAAAGAGGACCACACCAAGACACATCATAATTAAAATGCCAAGAGCAAAAGACAAAGAGAGAATCTTAAAAGCAGCAAGAAAAAGACAGTCAGTTACCTACAAGGGAGTATCCATATGTCTGTCAGCTGATTTCTCAACAGAAACCATGCAGGCCAGAAGAGAGTGGCAAGAAATATTCAAAGTGATGAATACCAAGAACCAAGATTACTTTATCCAGCAAAGCTATCACTCAGAATAGAAGGTCAGATAAAGAGCTTCACAGATAAGAAAAAGCTAAAGGAGTTCATCACCACCAAATCAGCATTATATGAAATGCTGAAAGGTATTCTTTAAGAAGAGGAAGAAGAAAAAGGAACTCTTACCATTTGCCATAGCATGGATTGAACTAGAGAGTGGATAAATACCACATGATCTCACTCATTTGTGGAATATAATGAACAACATAAACTGATGAACAAGGACTGATCCAGAGACGGAGAGGCATTGATTGGACTGTCGGGCCTTGGAGGGAAGGTAGGGGAGGGTGGGGGTAAGGGGGAAAGATCAACCAAAGGACTTATATGCAAGCATATAGGCCTAACCAATGGACACGAACAAC
Source organism: Myotis daubentonii (assembly GCF_963259705.1). Lineage (NCBI taxonomy): Eukaryota > Metazoa > Chordata > Mammalia > Chiroptera > Vespertilionidae > Myotis > Myotis daubentonii. Next base: position 112,955,768 of record NC_081841.1, read on the forward strand.
GGGGGGTGAGGGCATGAGTGGGGGCGGGGGGGGGGGGTAAGGGGTAACGTGGGGATAAGGACACATATGTCATATCTTAATCAATAAAAAATATATTTAAAAAATTTTTTTAAACCACCTGGTGTTTGACAAACACACAGAAACAGTGAAGGTGGATAAGCTCTTTGCTATCATAAGGTTATGGTTTCTGAAGAGAAAATTAGTAGTAATTAGTGAACCAGACTTGTTCCATATTACTGCAGGCCAACTGGATAGAGCGGCACTTGGGGTGAAGGCAGGGAAAATTTTTTTACATCAATTTCAATCATCTAGATAATTTTGGGGGGGAAAGCAGAAGAGAATGAAGAGGTTAGCAAATATATACACGACAGGAATAATTAACTTCCTCTTCTACTGAATTTTCAAATGGAACTGTTGAGAAATGGCCATACTGTGAAATTTAGCTTTCCAGAAATTCCCTCCTTAATTTGTAACCTGAGTATTAACAGAACAAAAAGCAAGGGGGGGAAGAGAGTCCATGGGATCTGAATAAACCAGAAACTGGATAACTGGCACCTAGGCCCTGGAGAACCTGAGCTTTTCATCGGATAGCCTCAAAATATACTAGTAAATGGGCTTGACTTATTCATGGTAGATATGCCAACCAGATTAGGTACCAGACATCCTGGAAAGACCAAGTGGAGAGCATCTGGGTGAGAGCCGCAAGCTGTGCCAAATTCTTGACATCAGAACTCTACAGTACTTCACCAAGAACTATGACTTCAAGCAGGGTTCTAGCTGCCCATGAAGACTAGCACCCAGGCAGGAGAGGTGGTTACAGTGTCAAGGGCTGGAGGGGATGCATAGTTTACATACAATATGATCCATCTGTTTTAAGTGTACAAGTCAATAATTTTTAGTAAATTTACCAAGCTATGCAACCATCATCACAATCTAGTTTAAGAACATTTCCAACACTCAGAGGGGATTTTTACTAACTCCCAAATCTGAAGATGAGTATGGTTTAGTCAGGTGTAAGGGGCTGATGGATATGAAGAAAGAAGTTTGTATCCATTTGCTGTTGGTGTCAAGTTGGCAACAGGAAGAACTCAGAACATAGGCCACAGAAAAAAGTCACAGCCATCTTGCCTCTGCATGAGTAGCACATGGCTGGGTTTGGCTTGGGGACCTGGAAATTTTTTTAAGGTAACTACTGCTGAAAATAGAGCTACCCAAACTAAAACGAAGAAATCCTTAATCTGCTTATAACTCCTGGCATCCTCCCCACAACAATGTCTCAGTAGTACTCTTGCATAAATCTCTCTTCATTATGACAGACTTAAGTACTAGAGCCAAGGAATCAAATATATTTCAGTTAAATCTTGAAACGCATTGTTCCTTCCTCATGACAGCTGTGTGATTTCCAAAGCACAATGGAAAGCAATGGGTTATGAATCTCAAACCTAATAATCTTCTAAATTACTGCTCAAACAATAAAAGAAATGAAATGTATGAAAAAAAATGCTTTGACCTTTAATAAATGCATAGGCATCTTAATTGATGTTACCCATGGGACTGTAGGGTTGCAGATGCCTTTTATCCTGAGACTGATGTTGGCCAAAAGCTATCAAATATTTTTTTTTAATCCTCACCCAAGGATTTTTTTTAAAAATATATTTTATTGATTTTTTACAGAGAGGAAGGGAGAGGTTTAGAGAGTTAGAAACATCGATGAGAGAGAAACATCGATCAGCTGCCTCCTGCACACCTCCCACTGGGGATGTGCCCGCAACCAAGGTACATGCCCTTGACTGGAATCGAACCTGGGACCCTTCAGTCCGCAGGCTGACACTCTACCCACTGAGCCAAACCAGTCAGGGCCCAAGGATATTTTTTCCATTGATTTCTAGAGAGACTGGAAGGGGGGGGGAGAGAGAGAAAGAGAGAGAGAGAGAGAGAGAGAGAGAGAGAGAGAGAGAGAGAAAGAGAGAGAGAAAGAGAGAGAGAGAAACATCAATGTGAGAGAGACACTTTGACTGGCTGCCTCCCACATGTGCCCCCACCAGGGCTAGGGAACCTGCAACTCAGGTACATGCCCTTGACAGGGAATTGAACTCTTGACCCTTTGGTCCATGGGCTGACATTTTAACCACTGAGCAAACTAGCCATGGCAAAAAGTTTTTAATTTTTATTTAACCCATTGTACGCCATAAGTGTCTGTAGACACAAGCAGTGGATCTCCCCTACACGCCACACTAAAAAAAAATGTTTTCCCTAAGTGGCAGCCCTGACCAAATTTAAAATAATTTTCCATGAAAATTTTCAGCTAAAAATATTCAAGAACACACAAATTATGTTTATTTTTATAATATTCATTGCAAATTGATTTTTTAAATTAAATTCAAAATATCGTGGCATGTGGGGATGGTTTCCATTTTGGACGCGTGGCAGTTAACTGGTTAAAGGTAGAATGTAAGCAAAAGAAGCAATAAAGGGATAGTGAAATCAGAAAATTAGCACAGGTTAGAAGATTAAAGGTCTAGAAATTCCCAATACACAGCTTAAAAGTTTGGAAATTAATCCATTTTACCTCACTTATCTCAGCACTCCAAGATGCTTGTGCCCAACTAGGACAGTCTGGCTTGGAGAGGGAACACCCCAAGAAAGAAAGTCTGACTTTACTAGGAGCAACCAAAAGTCAATCTGGCAAAGGACAAAGGATTATACAACTGAAGTCTCCTCCTCTGTTTTTTCTCTGGACACTCCTCTGACTTCCGCCACACTGATAAATAATGAGGGCTCCCAGGGTTCTTCTGTCCTTGGCCGACTTTTTAAAAATTTCATTCTGCACTATTCCCTAACTGTCTCCTGGACATCTCTATTTAAATATATGAGGGCACCTCCAAGTCAGGTTACTTAAAACTGAACTAATTTTCTTATTGCTTCCCCTGGATTACAACCCTAGTAAAACTGCCATCCACCCAAGCCAGAATTCCAGGTCTTGGCCTCCAACATTACTTCCACCTTCTTTTCATTGCCAAAAAAGGGAGGTCAGGGACCGCACTGTGTTAAGTACTGGAGGGAGTGAAGAACATACAGGATGCACTCCCCATTTGTTCTTCCCTCCCAACCCCGCCTTCCAGCCTCAATGCCTTGAACTTCTTATCTCTACCTGCACCCTTGCAATGGCCAAGATCTACATTTACTTCTCCTACACATGGATCCTGCCTCATGGTGGGTTTTTTTATTTTTATGGTAAGATATAATTTACTAATTAAGCCATTTTTAAGTATACAGTTCAGTAGCATTAAGTACATTCACAATGTTGTGTAATAATTACCACTATCTCCAGAACATTTTCATCACCCCCAACAGAAACTCTGTCCCCATTAAACAATGTCCCCGAACTCCCCTCCCCTCTATCTTCTGATAACCACCATTCTACTTACTATCCCTATGAATTTGCCTATTCTAGGTACCTCACATAAGTGGAATCATATAATATTTATCCTTTTATATCTGGCCTGTTTCACTTAGCACAATGTTTTCAATGTTTATCGGTAATGTAACATGTACCAGAACTTCATTCCTTTTTATTGCTGAATAATAGTCCATAGTATGTACATATTCATCCATTGGTGGACATTTGGGTTATTTTCATCTTTTGGTTATGAGGAATAATGCTATTTTATAGATTCTGCCTCAAGTTTAAAATTCCAATTCATATACCATGTTTCTTTCAAAGTGATTTTTCTAAACAAATCTAATTATGCCACTCCCCTATTTATACACTTAAAAAACACACACAACACCAGTTTTTATTGATTTGAGAGATGAAGGGAAAGAGAGAAACATCTATCGGCTACCTCTTCCATGGCCCATACCGGGAAACCAGGCCGCAACCCAGGTATGTGCCCTAACCAGGAGATGAACTGGCGACCTCTTGGTGCATGGGATGAAGCTCAACCACTGAGCCACACCAGCCGGGCTGTTTACACACTTTGAAAGACACCATTTTGCTGCCAGACTAAACTCCTTGGCTGCCAGCCTATGCTGGCACACCCATATCACTATCTCCCAACACCCACCCCATGTTTTGGCCATTCACACCTGTTTGCTGCTCCAGGACATTGCCATGCTCTTTCCTGCACATCTTGCCTTCAGAGCCCACAACGTGCTCCCCCACCTGTAAGAAACATGCCTCTGATTCATCTTCATAGAAAAGAAACAGCATGTGGCCAGGCAGTTACTGAATTTCTCTAGAGCAAACAGGATGTGGGGATGGGGAGAAGGTATGAGAGCTGTGCACATGGCCAACAGCACATTTTCCAGAAAGATTCCCCTAAATAAAGGGAGGTTGAGGCAACTAGAAAGGTCTCAGCTCATTTTTTTTTAATGGACCAATGGGAGACAGCAAGACCTAAGAGACATATGAGAAAACAGGTGACCTCATAGGACTCAGCCAATGAGGAACTGGAGGAGGGTCTAAATAAATAGGCTATGCTCCCTGCCCTATGTGTGTACCGTACAATGGACACCTGCTCTGGAGAGTGTTATTAAAAGTCTCATTTTCACCATGCTTCTGTTTCCCAGCCCGTCATTTGAATTCAGATGGGTGAGCCATTTCTCACACCACCTATGCACATACATTCAACCTCCTTCAATCTTTTCCATCAGGGCTTCAGTTTCATGTTTTCTCTGAGCCCTTCTCAGAACAATTTCGTTCTTCCCTTCCTCTTAGGTACAGATCTTTCTCCTGTCCCCCAAATACCTCCTACTAGACCCTGTGCTCTTAGAGGATAGCAAGTTTCTCTTAGGCTTCTATCACCAGCATTTAGCAGAATGACAGACGTACAACAAGCATTCAAATCTTTATAAATAAATTAAAATTTTGTTTTATGAGTATATACTTTCAGTGTTCAAATTAAGTTGTATCTTTAAAAAGCAGTAGAAATACTTATATGAAAAATCATATGTTAGGTTGCTAACTTCCAATCATCCACTGTATTAATTCCTTGAGAAAGAAGCAATAAATAACTACCAGAATCCCCATCTGTTCCCTGCCTGAGAAGGAACACGCCTCCTTAAAACCAAAGGGCTACCTGTAACTAAGAAAAGTCTCATATCAGAATATGTAATAAATTTGTACAAACCAACTAGGAAAAAAAACAGACACTAAATGAAAAATGGGCAAAAGACTTGACCAGGTACTTTACAAAATAAGACATTCAAATTGCCAAGAAGCAGCTGAATCAATATCATTAATCATCAGGAAAATGCCAACCATTATTATACACCCATTAGAATGACAAAAATAAAGTCAGATAATATCAAGCTAAATAGGCAAGGACATGGAACAAATGGAACTCTCAGACACAGAGTAGAAACTGGCACAACTACTTTGGAAAATGTTCGGCAGTAGTTTAAAGCTGGATGTAAATCTACCATAAAACTCAGCAATTTTATTCTTGGGGGTACATCCAAAAGGAATGAATGTCCATATTGATCAAAAGACAAGAAGAAGAATGTTTAAGAATCTTTATTCTCAATACTCCCAAACTGGAAACCACACAAAGAAAAAAATAGCAAAATGAGAAATAAGCTGCAGTTATAGGCAAACTATGGCATATTATGAGGCAATGAAAAGGAGTGAATTACTGCAACATGGGTGAAACTCATAGATCAATGTTGAGCAAGATAAGGCAGATACAGAAAATAATATATTGCACAACTCCATTTATATGACGATCAAGAACAAACACAACTCAAATCTATGGTGCAGAAATCAGTCAAAATAGTGAATGGGGATTGTGGGGTGGTACTACTGTCTGGGAAAAGGCAAGAGGGAGCCTTTGGAATCCTGATGTGGATGGTGGTTACACAATATGCCAGATAGTGTTGCGTCAGCTTGGTTAAGCTGGGAAGTATGAATCCCAGAATCTCCAGTTAGAATTGGCCAAAAAAAGAACATGCATGAGATTTGGAAGATGGAATTAAAGCAGTAAGCATTGCTTTCTGAAGGTATTAGCAGTCCAATGGAGTGGGGGACAAAGACAGGGATGCCTGCCAGGTTCCAGCCTGCCTTGCTCTCCTGCATACTATATCCAGTTCTTCTTTCTCACTGCTGACCCTGCAAACCGACAGCCCCAGGCCCACCACCAGAAATCTGGCAACCCAGAGGCAATACCTTCCCATAGAGAATTCCAGAAGCTCCCCTTTGTTGGTTCCATTTCAGTAATGAACTTGCCTGGCTTCTCAGATTTCCCTGTAAGTTCTATCTTGCCCACCCATGCCAATTCGTCAAGCAGACTGGTTAGTACTCCTCTCTGAACTCCAGCTCCCCCCCACCCACTCCAACCTTCACTTCCCCAACTCCTCCCACAATTGTGTAAAGTCTAATTCCTATAATAAATCCCTTATCCTGCCCAGCCAGTGTTGCTCAGTAGTTGAGAGTCAACCTATGAACCAGGAAGTCACGGTTCAATTCCTGGTCAGGGCACATGCCCAGGTTGTGGGTTCAATCCCCAGTGTGGGGTATGCAGAAGGCAGCCGATCAATGGTTCTCTCTCATCATTGAGGTTTGTATCCCTCTCTCCCTCTCCCTTCCTCTCTGAATCAATACAAATATATTTTTTTAAAAATCCCTTATCCCTAAAGTTTCATAGTGGCTTGACCGCCAGTTGAACCCTGTCAAATATATGGATGTTTATACATATAAAAATTCAAGTTGTACACTTAAAATTTGTACTCTTTTGAGAAAATACATTACACTAACATTAAAAACATAGTAAAAAAATAAAATAAAATAAATAACTCCCAAAATGGCATCTTTTCGGTGTCCTGAGTAAACACTAATCTGAGGATCACCTAGCAGACACATGAATGGAATCTAGGCTACATCTCACATACCCTAACACAGAGCTGCTTGGCATAAGATCTGGCAGACAGCTGAACGCCCAATAAGTGTGGCTTCTGACCAGAGCCAGGGTTCATTTTAAAAATAGCACATAGGACATATGCTCCCTACCTGGCAAGCTATCAATTCCCTGGAACCAAGTTCCATAGTCCAGAGTGAGCTTTCCCTTTTGAAGGCCAACTCACAAAATTCAATGTAACATGAATGCAAATGCGTTGCAGTGGTTCTCAATCTTCCTAATGCCGCGACCCTTTAATACAGTTCTTCATGCTGTGGTGACCCTCAACCATAAAATTATTTTCGCTGCTACTTCATAACTGTAATTTTGCTACTGTTATGAATCGTAATGTAAATATCGGATATGCAGGATGTATTTTCATTGTTTGCAACCCACAGTTTGAGAACCGCTGGTTTAGGGCAGAAAGGGCCATGTGGGGGTAGGGAGACATGAGTCACAAATCCAGCCTGTGGCCCTGACCAGGTAGCTCAGTTGGTTGGAGCATCATCCCATATACCAAAACGGTTGCAGGTTCGATTCTCGGTCAGGGCACATACCTAGGCTGCAGGTTAGATCCCCAATCGGTTCACATACAGGAGGTAGCCGTTTGAATACTTTCTCTCTCTCTCTCTCTCTCTCTCTCTCTCTCTCTCTCTCTCTCTCTCCCTTCCTCCTTCCTTCCCTCCCTCCCTTCCTAAAAAATTAATAAAAAACATATCCTTGGGACAGGATTAAAAGAAAAATCCAGTCTGTAGCATTTAAAGCCTGCAAACCAGTGATGTCTACTCAGGTAGACAGTCCTCTGCATCTGGGTATCCACACAAGAATAGGATGTATGCCCTAGCTGGTTTAGCTCAGTGGGTAGAGTGCTGGCCTATGGACCAAAGGATCCTGGGTTCGATTTTGGGCAAGGACACGTACCTTGATTGCAGGCTCCTCCCTGGCCCGGGCCCTGGTCAGGGCTCATGCAGGATACAACCAATCCATGTGTTTCTCTCACATCAATGTTTCTCTCTGTCTTTCCCTCTCTCTTCCACTCTCCCTAAAAATCAATGGGAAAATATCCTCCAGTGAGGATTAACAACAAAAAGAATAGGATGTATATCGGTGCATACCCAAAGTAGCTGTTTTCCAGGCAGAAGACCAACATGTCTTCTCTGCTGCCTTTTATTTCACTCAGCAAATTATTTACAGAGTGTGTAGTATCTGTCACGTCCTGTGCATGGCATAAATTTACATTGGTGAATGAAAACACAGTGCTCCCTTTCCTTGGGATGTGTACTATCTGGTGGAGAATACAGACAGTAAACATGTAAGCAAAAAAGCATATAAATACAAAATATGAGGGCCAGGAACATAATGCACAGGTTATAGTGACTTCGAATAATAGAAGGGGACCTACAATAATGTGGTCACAGAAGCTTTTCTGAGCAGGTAACCTAAAACAGAGGTCTAAAAGACGAGAAGAGGGAAGGAACATGTGCTCAGTCTTGAACCCTTTTGCAGATTTCCTCTCTAGCTGATTCTTAATACCAGCTTCCTCTATAATGAGTGGAGTGACAGCTTCGTATCTAATTTCAACTCTTCCACTATGGAAGCAGCACTTTATGCTTTTCAAAGCACTTTCACATACATGATCCTACTATTCCTCACATCATTCTGAGTATGGAAGGCAGACCTAATGTCCACTCAACAGATGTGCAAAATAGGAGTTGAGAGAGATGAAATAACTTGTTCTGAGGCACATAACAAGCTACCAGTGGCACCATGGTAAAATCCTCTCCATTACCTCCCTTTACTTCTTTATGTCATTACTTTGAAATAAGTCAAAGAAATACTCCCTAACTCTTTTACCATAGGTCCTTCCAAGGACCCATCGATCCTCCAATAATAATTTTTTAAATTAAATAATGCCAAAGTGTAGCTTTCCCCCATCTTCTTCAGTTCTATACTTACTGTAAAAAGACAAGTCAGGCCCTAACCGGTTTGGCTCAGTGGATAGAGCGTTGGCCTGCAGACTTGAGGGTCCCGGGTTCGATTCTGGTCAAGGACATGTACCTTGGTTGTGGGCACATCCCCAGTAGGGGGTGTGCTGGAGGCAACTGATCGATGTTAGTCTCTGGTCGATGTTTCTAGCTCTCTATCCTTCTCCCTTCCTCTTTGTAAGAAATCAATAAAACATATTTAAAAAAAAGAAAAAAAAGACAAGTCAGCCCAAAGCAGCAAAAAAAAAAGGGGGGGGGGGGATGAGTTCATCAAAGATAGATCGCTTACTTTATCTACTTTACCATACCCCACAATGACTTCTATCATGGCATGTATAAGGTTTAATTATACTCCAGTAACGAGTTATATGACCATCTCCCCAGATTTGTGAGTTCCTAAGGGGCAAGGACCATGTCTTACCTTATTCCCATCATTGAAGCAATCAAGACATGAATGAACCAAACAAAGCACTTTTTGAAAAACACGTATTATTCTCTGCTCCCTCTTGTAAAATGGATACAGCAATCAGTTTTCCAGCTAAATGTAAGACTAAGTGTGCACTCCCCTGCTTTGGAAGGAGGAAGCCTAAGGTTTGACAATCATGAATTGTTGATATAGCTATCATCATTTCTTGAAATTCCCTATGTGCCAAGCATTGTGCTGGCACTTCATATAAATATTTTCATTTGTTCCTCACAAGAACCCTAATAAGAACTCTTATAATTAATCACTATGCAATTGAGAAAACTGAGTATCAGAAGGTAATTAACTTGCCCAGCTAATAAGCTGCAGATGACAACATTCAAACCCAGCTGGGCACCAATCTAAAGCCCAAATTAGTCTCAAAGAGCTCTAATGTGTCAAAAATGGAAAGCAAATTCATACTTCCATGGAGAGACAAGAGCACCCAGTGGGGAAAAAAAGTAATTCTGAACCTCAGACACTCAATATCTTGATTTATATTATACTTGAGGCCTGGTGCATGAATTCGTGTACAGGTGGGGTCCCTCAGGGTGGCCTGTGGAGATCGGGCCCCAGCCTCGCAGCCCCGCCTGGCACCCCACCTCGGCCTGGTGCCGCCCCCTCACCCGCTCCACCATCCCACTTGCAGGGCAATCCATCAGGACCAGGCCCCTGGCCCAGCTCCCTCAGCGCCTGGGAGCTGGGCAGCGGCCCCACCGCCCACGGCCATTGCTAGTGGCTGTCTGCGGGGCGATTGGGGCCCCACTCTCACCCACCTTGACCTGGCGCCACCTGCTCATCTGCTCCATCATCCCGCCACAGTCCCGCTCTCTTCCGGGCCCATCAGGGATGGCAGCACTTCCACTGCAACCCACTGTCTGCCCTGCACTGCAGACGCCAACCATGTTTCGCTCAGCCACCCCTGGTGGTCAGCGCATGTCATAGTGAGCAATCAAACTCCCTGTCTCCCTGTGGAACTCCTGAGGGGACACTTTGCATATTAGCCTTTTATATATATAAATATTTAAGATAGCCCGGTGACTGTATGTTTGCAGGACAGCACAGAATTAAGCACAATCCAAGTGGGTGAAGGAAGATGAACATGAATGACTGTGGCTGCCAGGCCAGCTTTAGTTTCTTTTTGCCCAACAAATCTAAATCCTGCACGCTCTAAGAAGGGTAAATAAATATTGCTTCACCCCACCAAGGATAGCTCTATGGATTGGGAGAAGCCTGTGCAGTCCTCTGTCTCACCAATGATGCCTCCTGTCAGACATATTCACCTTCTCTACTTTTCAGAGTGGTATTTTTGGTCAAGCTTTTGGAAATGGTCATTATGGTCAGTGTTCATTCAGGTATGATAATGAGTCCGAAGAAAGAAAGATGGGTTGAAAAAATGTGTCCTGAGGTAACTTTTTCGACCTTACCAAATCTAACAATAGCCACGAGTGGATCTCTGACAAAAAGAGAGCTCCATTTAGGGGCTTCATTTGTGATGCAATCTGCTATAGAAACCCCCTAAAGGAGACTGAATTCTTCATTAGGTTTCCAAATAGTCCGAGTAGCTATAGATGACAAGTGTCCAGTAATTCTGCTGTTCAATACAAGGCAAGCCCAACTCATGATGTCATCAAAGGCAGCCCTGCAGGGTTTAAGTCTCATGGGCATGACCCTACAAAATTCAGCCCGAGTCTGTTCTGCTGAATCATCAATGTTGTATCTATACCACAGTAGGCCCAGTATGGTCCCAGGTGAAATCAAATCTCATAAAGCCCACTCAAGAATAAATAAACTAGTAAATTTTTTGCCTTTTTTTCTAATTAAAATTTTTTTTTCAATTACAGTTTACATTCAATATTATTTTGTATTAGTTTCAGGTGTACAGCATAGTGATTAAACAATCATATACTTTACAGTGTTCCCCCTAATATTTCCAGTAGCTACCTAGCACCAGATATTCTTATTAAAATACTATTGACTATATTTCCTATGCCATACTTTATATCCCCATGACTATTTTATAACTAATAGTCTGTACTTCATGATCCCTTCATCTTTTCTTACCCAGTCCTTCAACCTCTTCACTCAACCATCAGTCTATTCATACATGTTTATTTCACTTAACATAAAACCCTTTAGGTCCATCCATGTTGTCACAAATAGTAAGGTTTCATTCTTTTTCATGGCCAAGTAACATTCCATTGTATAGATGTATCACTGCTTTTTTTTAATCTACTTGTTTACTGATGGGCGTTTGGGTTGCTTCCATAGCTTTACTACTGTAAATAATGCTGCAATGAACATAGGGGTGCATATATTCTTTTGAGTTAGTGCTTTGGGTTTATTTAGATATATATACCCAGGGCTGAAATCACTCGGCCATAAGGCAGTTCCATTTTTAAATTTTTGAGAATCCTCCATACTGTTTTCCATAGTAGCTGTACCAATCTATATTCCCACCAACAATGCACAGGGGTTCCCTTTTCACCACATCTTTGACAACACTTGTTTATTGATTTATTGATGATAGTCATTCTGACAGGTGTGAGGTGATATCTCATAATGGTTTTAATTTGCATCTCTCTGATGATACTGACATTGAGCACATTTTCATATGTCTATTGGCCATCTGCATGTCTGCCTTGGAGAAGTGTCTATTCAAGTCCTTTGCCCATTTTTGAATTGTATTGTTTGTTTTTGGTGTTGAGTTGTATGAGTTCTTCATACATTTTGGATATTAAACCCCTATCAGATGTATCACTGGCAAATATGTTCTTCTATTCAGTGGGTTGTCTTTTCATTTTGTTGAAAGTTTCCTTTGTTGTGCAAAACCTTTTTAGTTTGATGTAGTCCCATTTTTTTTTTAATTAAAAAATATTTTTAAAATTACAGTTGACATTCAATATTATATTAAATTTCAGGTGTACCAGCATAGTGGTTAGACATTTATATAGCTTACAAAGTGATCCCCCCAACAGTCTTAGTATCCACCTGGCACCATACATAATTATACTACTACTAGAGCAGGGGGCCGGGGCGGGGGGGGGACGGATGCGCGGGGAGGAAGGGTCCCTCTCAGCCCAACCTGCACCCTCTCACAATCTGGATTCCCTCTTACAATCCAGGACCGCTGGCTCCTAACCACTTGCCTGCCTGCCTCATCGCCCCTAACACCTCTGCCTGCCTGCCTGATCGCCCTTAACCACCTCTGCCTGACTGCCTGATGGCCTCTAACCATTCGCCTGCCTGCCTGATCACCCCTAACCGCCTCTGCTTGCCTGCCTGATTGCCCTTAACCACTCGCCTGCCTGCCTGATTGCCCCAACCGCCTCTGCCTCAGCCCCCGCGGCTTCGTCTGGAAGGTCGTTCGGCTGTTCGGTCTAAATAGCATATTACACTATGATTATTATAGATTGACTATATTCCCTATTGCTGTACTTTACATCCCTGTGACTATTCTATAACTACCAATCTGTACTTCTTAATCCCTTCACTTTTCATCCAGCCCCCCAACCCCTTTCTCATCTGGTAACCCTAGTTTGTTCTCAGTATCTAAAAGTCTGTTTCTGTTGTTTATTTTGTTCTTTAGAGAGCACATATAAGTGAAATTATATGGTATTTGTCTTTCTCTGTCTGGCTAAATTCACTTAGCATAATATCCTCTAGGTCCATCCAGGTTGTCTCAAATGGTAAATTTTCACTCTTTTTATGGCTGAGTAATATTCCAGTATGTATATGTACTACATCTTCTTTAGCTAATCATCTTTTGATTGGAGCATTTATTCCATTCATATTCATAATAATTACTGATAAGTATGAAGTTACTGTCATTTTATTGTTTATGGATTGTTTTTGTAGTTCTTTTCTGTTCTTTTCTTATTCTCTTCTCTTTTATGTTGTTTCTATAGTTTTGTGTTTAAATTCCTTTCTCTTTATTTCTTGTATATCTCTCTTGTAGATTTTTTTTTATTGCTTAAAGTAATACAAAGGGTATTACATATATGTCCATTTCCCCCCCCCCCCCGCCCTAGACAGTCCCCTAGCCTCCCCTATCCCGCAGTGTCTTATGTCCATTGGTTATGCTTATATGCATGCATACAAGTCCTTTGGTTGATCTCTTACCCCGCTACCTCCTGTCCCCCAACCCTCCCCGGCCTTCCCGCTGCAGTTTGACAATCTGTTTGAGGCAGCTCTGCCTCTGTATCTATTATTGTTCAAAAGTTTATAATGGTCTCTATTATCCATGAATGAGTGAGATCATGTGGTATTTTTCCTTCATTGACTGGCTTATTTCACTTAGCATAATGCTCTCCAGTTCCATCCATGCCGTTGCAAATGGTAAGAGTTCCTTCCTTTTTAGAGCAGCATAGTATTCCATCGTGTAGATGTACCACAGTTTTCTAGTCCATTCATCTACTGATGGGCACTTAGGCTGTTTCCAGATCTTAGCTATGGTGAATTGTGCTGCTATGAACATAGAGGTGCATATATCCTTTCTGATTGGTGTTTCTGGTTTCTTGGGATATATTCCTAGAAGTGAGATCACAGGGTCAAATGGGAGTTCCACTTTCAGTTTTTTGAGGAAACTCCATACTGTCTTCCATAGTGGCTGCACCAGTCTGCATTCCCACCAGCAGTGCACAAGTGTTCCTTTTTGTCCACATCCTCTCCAGCACTTGTCGTTTGTTGATTTGTTGATGATAGCCATTCTGACAGGTGTGAGATGGTACCTCATTGTTGTTTTGATTTGCATCTCTCCGATGATTAGTGACTTTGAGCATGTTTTCATATGTCTCTTGGCTTTCTGAATGTCCTCTTTTGAAAGGTGTCTATTTAGGTCCTTTGCCCATTTTTTGATTGGACTGTTTATCTTCCTTTTGTTAAGTTGTATGAGTTCCCTATAAATTTTGGAGATTAGGCCCTTTTCAGATATGACATTGGCAAATATGTTTTCCCACACAGTGGGTTTTCTCGTTGTTTTGTTGATGGTTTCTTTTGCTGTGCAGAAGCTTTTTATTTTGATGTAGTCCCATTTGTTCATTATCTCTTTAGTTTCAAGTGCCCTAGGAGCTGTATCAGTGAAGAAATTGCTTCGGCATATGTCTGAGATTTTGTTGCCTTTGGATTCTCTAGAATTTTTATGGTTTCCTGTCGTACATTTAAGTCCTTTATCCATTTTGAGTTTATTTTTGTGTATGGTGTAAGTTGGTGGTCTAGTTTCAGTTTCTTGCATATATCTGTCCAATTTTCCCAACACCATTTATTGAAGAGACTATCTTGGCTCCATTGTATGTTCTTGCCTCCTTTGTCAAATATTAATTGAGCATATTGGTTTGGGCCGATTTCTGGGCTCTCTATTCTATTCCATTGATCTATATGCCTATTCTTGTGCCAGTACCAGGCAGTTTTGAGAACAGTGGCTTTGTAATACATCTTGATATCTGGTATTGAGATCCCACGTACTTTGTTCTTTTTCAGGATTGCTGCAGCTATTCGGGGTCTTTTTTTATTCCAGATGAATTTTTGGAGAGTTCGTTCTAGATCTATGAAGTATGCCGTTGGTATTTTAGTGGGAAGTGCATTGAATTTATAGATTGCATTGGGTAGTACAGACATTTTAATGATGTTGATTCTACCAATCCATGAACACGGTATGTTCTTCCATCTGTTTATGTCTTCCTCTATCTCTTTTTTCAACGTCCTGTAGCTTTCTGAGTAGAGGTCTTTTACCTCTTTAGTTAAGTTTATTCCTAGGTAGCTTAATTTTTTTGGTGCGATGGTAAACGGGATTGTTTTTATAATCTCTCTTTCTGAAAGTTCACTATTGGTGTATAGAAATGCCTCAGATTTCTTGGGGTTAATTTTGTATCCTGCTACATTGCCAAATTCATGTATTAAGTCTAGTAGCTTTTTGATGGAGTCTCTAGGGTTTTGTATGTATAATATCATGTCGTCTGCAAATAAGGACAGTTTTACTTCCTCTTTTCCAATTTGGATGCCTTTTATTTCTTCTTCTTGCCTAATTGCAATGGCTAACACTTCCAGTACTATGTTGAACAGGAGTGGCTCTCTTGTAGATTTTTGGTTTATAGTTACCATGTGCTTCAAATATACTAAGTTATGTTTATAGCAGTCTATTTTAAGTTGATGGTCGCTTGAGTTCAAATATATTCTAAAATCACTACCATTTTCACTTAGCCCCTCCACATGTATGTTTTTGTTATTATTATTTTTTTTTCTATGTCCCTGATTCTATTATGATCACCAGATTATCTATTCACTTGATTCTTAGATTCACTTGTTGATAGATGCATGTTTGTTGTTCATAATTTGTATCTTTACCTTTTTCTTCTTCTTCCTCTTCTTAAAGGATACCTTTCAGCATTTCATATAATACTGGTTTGGTGGTGATGAACTCCTTTAGCTTTTCCTTATCTGTGAAGCTCTTTATCTGACCTTCAGTTCTGAATGATAGCTTTGCTGGATAAAGTAATCTTGGTTGTAGGTTCTTGGTATTCATCACTTTGAATATTTCTTGCCATTCCCTTCTGGCCTGCAAAGTTTCTGTTGAGAAATCAGCTGACAGTCTTATGGGTATTCCCTTTTAGGTAACTGAGTTTCTTTCTCTTGCTGCTTTTAAGATTCTCTCTTTGTCTTTTGCCCTTGGCATTTTAATTATGATGTGTCTTGGTGTGGTCCTCTTTGGATTCCTTTTGTTTGGGGTTCTGTGCGCTTCCTGGACTTGTAAGTCTATTTCTTTCACCAGGTGGGGGAAGTTTTCTGTCATTATTTCTTCAAATAGGTTTTCAATATCTTGCTCTCTCTCATCTTCTGGCACCCCTATAATTCTGATGTTGGTACGCTTGAAGCTGTCCCAGAGGCTCCTTACACTATCTTCGTATTTTCGGATTCTTTTTTCATTTTGCTTTTTTGGTTGGGTGTTTTTTGCTTCTTCACATTTCAAATCTTTGACTTGATTCTTGCGCTCCTCTGGTCTGCTGTTGGGAGTCTGTATAGTATTCGTTATTTCAGTCCGTGTATGCTTAATTTCTAGTTGGTTCTTTTTCATAACATCGAGGGTCTCATTAGATTTCTTGAGGATCTCACTACATTTATCGGCGGCTTCTAGACAGTTCTTAAGAGACCTTAAAAGTGTGGTTCTGAACTCAATATCTTCCATTGACAGTTTTGTCCTGTTTCTTTGTCTCTGCATTTTTTATGCTTTCTTGGTGCACCCCCTAGTGGTCTTTGTGCGCAGTCTTGTTGTAGTTAAGCCTTGAAGTTGTCGGCAATACCGGGGACTTGTTATTATTTTTTACTTATTTTGTGAGTGTGTGTTTGTGTGCATCCCTTAGTTTACTGTTGTAATTATATATAATCTTCCTACTTTTGACTTTTAACCTAAATACTAGCTTTAGTATTGGTTAATCTGCTGCTTTTATTATGTGTTTGTCTTTGTCAGTGAGATCAGTGAGATTTTTTTTCTTAAAGAAGTCCCTTTAGCATTTCTTGTAATACTGGTTTGGTAGTAATGAACTCCTTCAGCTTTTTCTTGTCTAGGAACTCACTTATAACTTAAGCTCCTTAGAGCAGAGGCAACACTCTGAGGCTGTACCATCCTCTTCATTCACATATTAGAGTTGCCATTATATAGCTAAAATTTACCTCTATGATGGAAGAATGCTAATAGCAAGTGCTCCCAAGCTCTGCAAGAAACCAAGTTAAATTTTTTCAATTACTTATTTTCCTGGAATTAACCCTTCCTCCTAACCTTTCTTAGGCCAGTAGAATAGTTGCTTTGAAAATGCCTCTATTTTTGTCTTACCAGAGAAAATTAAGTCAGAAAAGCCAAATTCTCTTCAGTCTAAAAGTACTAGGTGCATTCATTAAAAAAAAAAGATTCTTTTCATATGTGAGAAGCCCCCCTCTCTTCTAGGTACCCAAGACTGAGCTTTATGAATAAATCGAAAAGATCTGTAGTTATGGCTCTGCTCTGTTCCTTTTTCTATCTTGCTTAATAGCATGAACTGGAGAAGACAAAAGAGCAAGAGCTTTGCTGGCTGCTTTTTGAGGCCTGTCCCATAGAGAAAACAATCAGGTTTAAGGTTTATGCCATGACATCATTAGCCACCTATCAACACAGAGACGGCAGAGTAGGTTTTGTCTATGAAACCAGCCACTGCAATTCAAATTGCAAGGGGCAGTGCAGGTATAAGATAGGGTTTTCTTTTACCCTGTTTTTGCATTCAACTAAAGAAGTGAGAAGCAGGTGGGGGAAACCCAAAAGTTCCTAGGTATAAGCAACAGGCCATCCAGGTCCGTATACCTATGCCCCTACCACTTGCCACCTCCTACTCCTCCCAAGACTGACAGCAGAAACATTTGTTCTGTGAGGCACTGTGAGAAATCTTCTCCATGCTCACTGCCAAGGAAATAGAATTTTAGGAAAGTTATTTTGTGTTACTTGAGCATGTATGTGTGTATTCTTTTTTAACTTTTTATGTTGTTGTTAATCCTCATCTGAGGATATTTTTTCCATTTATTTTTTTAAAAATATATTTTATTGATTTTTTTACAGAGAGGAATGGAGAGGGGTAGAGAGTTAGAAACATCGACGAGAGAGAAACATTGATCAGCTGCCTCCTGCACACTCCCCACGGGGGATGTGCCCGCAACCAAGGTACATGCCCTTGACCGGAATCGAACCTGGGACCCTTGAGTCCACAGGCCGACGCACTATCCACTGAGCCAAACCGGTTAGGACTTTTCCATTGATTTTTAAAGAGAAGGGAAGGAAGGGAGAGAGGGAGGAGAGGTAGGAAAAGAAGGAGATAGGGAGGGGGGTGGGGTGGGGAGAAAGAGAGATCAATGTGAGAGAGACACATCGATTGGTTGCCTCCTGCACACTCCACGACCAACTGAGGCCCAACTGAGGCCCTGAGATCAAACCTGCAACCCAGGCACGTGCCTTTGACCAGGAATCATATTCATGACCTTTTGGTGCATGGGCTGACACTCTAATCACTGAACAACACTGGCCAGGGCTGTGTTTTCACATAAGGTTTCAAAGCAGTGAAGGGAGTGGGGATTAAAAGGAAAACACTTTGGTTATACAGACATTAGCTAAAATCTCTACACAGAAATTTAACAGCCTTACTTGTGCACCACAGCTTGTTATTTTCAGTTCATTTTCTTCACAGAAAATATGGACCATATTATGAATGAAGCTATTTAGCTAAAGTTAGAATATGCAAGAAGAGAGGGGGTGGCAGTGACAGAGGGCACAGGACTCCAGGAGAGTAGGGGGTAAAGAAGAAAACTCACAGAGCTAAGCTTAATGTGGTCTCTCTGCCAATTCAAGCATATTATTACATTAGGTCCTGAACAATAAAGTTGGAGGCAGGGAGAGCATGGCTGACCCAGCCCCCGCTTTGCTAATGACACAAAGGGAACAAACATCCATGCAAAGTTCGCCCTAACAATTTTGTGTACCAGCCAGCTCTCCTGGGAATCCACTGGCCAAGACTGCTGGGCAAAGCCAGGCAGCAAGGAGGACAAGCACTTAGCTCTGATCAAAGGCCAAAGCAACTGGATTTCAAGAGATGGGCACTACACAGCTCACCTACAGCTACATAAGAAAAAACTGCATTTGTAAATGAAAACAGTGCATCTGAAAGTGTTAGGAGATCCCTAGACTTCTGATGGTCTGATGCTGGGTCTTCACATAGTTATCTGAGGATGGAATGGGGCACACCATGCTGATAAATCACTGTGCTATTTACTTCTGATATCACTGCACTCCTCTAAGCTCTTAAAGCTTACTATAAATGATAAATATACTATCAAATTAAATATGAATTAAATAATGAATATAAATTAAATATGAATGTCTCAATCACAAGCAGTGAAACTTTGGGTTCCTTTTTTTTTTAAGGTATGACTAGATGTAAAATTAAGATTAAGCCAATCTACACTAATAAAAGAGAAAAATGGTAATTGGCATACGACGATACCCTTTTCATTGGCTAATCAGGGCTATATGCAAATTAACTGCCAACTAAGATTGGCAGTTAACTGCCAACAAGATGGCGGTTAATTTGCATATGTAGGCACAATGCAGGGAGGCGAAAGGGAAAGCAGGAAGAAGCCCCCTGCCACTGACAGTGATCGGAAACCCAGGGGGAAGCTAAGAGCTGGGGGGCAGGGCAAAGGCGGCCCTGGGGCCGCCTTTGCCCTGCCCCCCAGCCATCATCAGAGAATCAGGCGCCTTTGCCGCCCTGGCCAGTGATAGCAGGAAGTAGGGGTGGAGCCAGAGATGGGAGCTGGGCACGGTCGAAGATGGCAGTCCCAGGAGCTAGGGGTCCCTTGCCTGGGCCTAAAGCGGAGCCCACGATCGCGGGGCCGCTGCAGCTGTGGGTCCCCGCTGCCCGGGCCGGACGCCTCAGCCAGAGGCGTTAGGCCTGGGCAGGGGCGGAGCCTGCAACCGCGGGGAGCTGGGGGTCCCCTGCCCAGGCCTGACACCTCTGCCGGAGGCCTCAGGCCTGGTCAAGGGGCCGATCCGATGATTGGTGATCGGAGGGTGATGAGGGTCAACTCCTCTGGCCGAGGCATCAGGCCTGGGCGGGGGGCGGAGCCGGGGATTGGGGGGACATGAGGGTCCCCTTGCCCAGGCCTGAAGCCTGGGTCAGAGGCGTCAGGCTTGGGCGGGGGGTGGAGCAAGCGATAAGAAGGAGATTGGGGTCCCCTGCCCAGGCATGATTCCTGGGCCAGAGGCCTCAGGCCTGGGCGGGGGCCAGAGCCAGTGATCGGGGGGAGATGGGGGTCCCCTATCCAAGCCTGACACCTCTGGTGGAGGCGTCAGGCCTGGGCAAGGGGCCGATCAGGTGATCAGAGGGTGATGGGGGTCTACGCCTCTGGCTGAGGCATCAGGCCTGGGCAAGGGGCAGAGCCAGCAATCAGAGGGGTCTGGGGGTCCCCTGCCCAGGCCTGATGCCTGGGCCAGAGGCATCAGGCCTGGGCTGGGGGCAGAACCAGTGATGGGGGGAAATGAGGGTCCCCTGCCCAGGCCTGACACCTCTGTCAGAGGCGTCAGGCCTGGGCAAGGGGCCGATCCTGCGATTGGAGGGTGATGGGGGTCAACGCCTGAGAGCTCCCAGTATGTGAGAGGGGGCAGGCTGGGCTGAGGGACACACACACCCAGTGCACGAATTTCGTGCACCGGGCCCCTAGTAAATATATAATCTAATATTAACTTCAGACTTAATCTAGCCATTAGATCCATTTCCCCTGGTTCTGCTTGGCCTGTAGTGGAGTGAGAAGACTGCCAGCTGATAGTCTTTATTTTTTCCCATCACCATTTATTCCCCCTATACTTCCTCCACCCTCTCCCCCTACCATAACCTAAATCTTAAAGCCACCAAAGGCTTGTATTCCCTTTCTCTTATCAACTAATGTATATGAAAGTATAAATTTCAGATGACACCTTGAGTATGGCTCATCCTGGCTCATCTGAAAGCAAGGTCCTTGATTAGCTCACCTGAAGCATGAGTGCCAACATCTGCTGTGAGCCTTCTGAGCACCCGATCCACACTGAATCATGGGAACAGGACAGTCACCCATTATGGGAAAAAGAAGAGCCAGAACAAAGGCACCAACTATGATCCTCAATCATTTATGTCCCTGGGTTTCCCTAAATAAAACAATAGCAAGATCCACATGAGGAAGTGCTTTCTTCTACCAGAGAAGTGACCACTTGAGACTCGGCTGTTAATGGGGAAAGTGGACCCTGCTACTCAGGGCGACACAGGGGCTCTGTGAAAGCAGTGGATCCCCCCACCAGCCTGCCAGGAGCACCAGTGTGCCCCACCTCCACCATGTTCTTACCACCCACCAAAGAATGCCTTTCTAGGCCAGCCTACCACATCAAAGACCACAGACAAGGCTTCTCTTCTGCCCAGAGATCAGAGAAAGAGGAGTGAGAGATATAATCACCTCCCAGACCAAGATAAAAGAAATGAAATGAGGCATAAAGGCCAAGCACCACATGAGCACTTCACTATTGGTCAGTATGATGGAAGGTCAGGCCACGTGGTGTCCGGGCAGAGCAGGGTTGAGGGCAGTTTGCTGAGAGCACAGCTACTTTCTCAGGAGATGGAAAAGGCAGAAATAAGCCCAGAAGGAAACAAAAACAATACCCTTAGTAAGTTGTTAAAAATCTGGTCTGAAGGTTGAGACAGAACATTCTCCCTGGCAAAAACAGGGTATTAAGCATTAGGAGAGAATGTGGCATGCAGACATACTTGAGCTGGTCACATCTCAAGTACTTGAGATTGTTTTCCTTGGGGTCTCCCCTGTCTGTCCCAGGAGTTTAGGGACTCTCACCAGCTTTACTCAGAGCAGTTCCTTTTGCATCTGCTTTGTAGTTTGGGAGGCCAGGGAAGATTTCATTTTCCATGATTTGGGAAGGATTTCTTTCTTTAAAAAAAATTTGTTTTTTTTTAAATTGATTTCAGAAAGAAGAGACAGGGAGAGAGAGAAACATCAATAATGAGAATTATTGATCGGCTGCCTCCTGCACAACCCCTAATGGGGATCGAGCCCACAATCCGGGCCTGTGCCCTGACCGGGAATCAAACCCTGCCTGACCTCTGGTTCATGGATCAACACTCAACCACTGAGCCACACCAGTCGGACTGAGATCCCTACTTTTTTAAAACAGAAAAAGGGCAAATAAGACAGCTTGCAGATCATATTAGAATAGCTGGCACAGCTTCCTTTTTGACCCACTGCTCTGCAGCTGGTATGCCTCCTGTGTGAAACAGTGACCCAGGCTGTGCATTTTCTGTACAAACATGACCCGTCGGAGTTTCTTCCATTAAGTGTGAGGAGAGTTGCTTTGTCAGTGGGACACATCTCTGCTTATATATATACAAAAGATCTCTCACAAAAAGCCTCTGTGAGAAGACCTACCACTACCCGGAATGTCGTACGTAGCCCTCACAGTGAATATTCTCAATGTCATACACGTATGCACACCTGCACATACACATTCACAAACATACATATCCCAAGAATTACCAGGGAACACACATCCAAAATCACCAAGTTCCTTTTACCTGGAACATATAGTAAAAAGCCTATATTTTGCAGTAATGTTTGTTTGTTTCTTCCTTTTAACGAGGGTTGACATATTTTCTCTTCTTTGTTCCAAAGCACACTTTACTCTGCGCTTGGTAATCACAGGAGGACCATATTTGACTGAGAGAGCAGTCAGCAGGTTCTCCTAAGCTGCCTATTTTTAGCGGCTGGTTCTTCCTGTCCTGTTCCTCGGGAATGCTCCTCCCTCTGTTCTCCAGCAAACTACGCTAGTGAGGACACAGAACCCTAACACCAAGCAGGAAGGTAGGGCTGAAAGCCCTGAGATTGCCTCTCTACTCTTTAGACTTCAGAGTATGGAGTGAAGAGCTTGGAGTAAAAGTGGGAGGGAAGAAATTTTTTAAATTTCAAAGAAAGTAGGAGTGTTACTTCAGAAGAGAAATACTATACATAAATTGTTGTCCATCTAAGTTCAGTGCAAAGCTGCTGTGCCACAAGACGGGACTGGCATACCTTCTCCTCTTTGTTCTCTCGGGCAAGCCCATGGCTAACTGCACACATTCACTTTGCAGCCTGTATCCCTGCAGTGAAGGCTGAACCAGCCAAGACAGTCACTCAACCTGAGGAACCAAGGCCGCCCACCAGCAAAACCATGACTCCAATGAGTTGGGCCAGTGTTCTCTTTTTACTAAGCAAGTAAGTCAGGAAAAAGAGATCCTTTAAGAAAACAGGAAAACATTAGGATAAACTCCAAGATGTGGCCCTCCTTTCATTAAACCTCACAGTATTATATACAGGCAGCTGTTATAGAATTACCAGCGTGTACTGAAAAGTGGATTCTTAAACCTGATTTTTCATTGACTTGGCATTGTAAAATTTTAAGTACTGAATTTTAAAATGCTAGCATGATTTATAACAAGCTTCAGATATAGAGGGTGAAACAGATGCAATGCCTAACAGAAGGCATGCCCTCTATTTTATTTAAAATCAAGAGTACAGGAAATGCCCTAGCCAGTTTGGCTCAGTGGATAAAGCAGTGATGGCGAACCTTCTGAGCTCGGCGTGTCAGCATTTTGAAAAACCCTAACTTAACTCTGGTGCCATGTCACATATAGAAATTTTTTGATATTTGCAACCATAGTAAAACAAAGACTTATATTTTTAATATTTATTTTATATATTTAAATGCCATTTAACAAAGAAAAATCAACCAAAAAAATGAGTTCACGTGTCACCTCTGACACACGTGTCATAGGTTCGCCATCACTGGGATAGAGCGTTGGCCTGCAAACTGAAGAGTCCCAGGTTCTATTCTGATCAAGGGCACATGCCCAGGTTGCGGGCTTGATCCCCAGTAGGGGGCGTGCAGGAGGCAGCCAATCAATGATTCTCTCTCATCATTGATGTTTCTATCTCTCTCTCCCACACCTTTCCTCTCTGAAATCAATAAAGAAATATATTTTTTTAAAAACTATATTAAAAAAAAAAGAGTACAGGAAATGATGGTCCAGCTGGTGAACATAATGATTTTCATCTTCAAAGAGCTTGACATTAATTTGTTAATTCATCCACAGATTCCATGCCTCCCACCCAATACATCACTAACAACAGGTGAAACACAACCTGTCAGTACTTGATACAGGGCACTCATGCTAAGGTCTCAGGTGCTCAAGCCTTTACTCCAACAAAGTAAATGCACAACAGCTTAACAGGTCCCCAGCTGACCTACCAAATGTTTGTACCACCCATCTTCCCTTCTGCTGCCTGCCATTAAAGAAAAAATCATTTTTACAATTTGGCAAGTCCCTTCACCCACTCCCTGTCCAGAGGAAGTGCAAGAGCTTGGGGAAGGACACAAAATTTATTGTGTCCTTTCATACTTTTTCTTGTCCTTTTAGCAGGACACTTATTTAGTTCAGATTCTGTCTTCTAATAGTCTGTTTTATACATTTATTTGTAGAAGCATAAATACTGGGTGGGATGGGTAGAGGTGGAATGGGCGCAGTGCTCCAAGGCAGAGCATAGCAAGGCAGTGTTTTCCCTCTGTCAAGCTCCTGATCCACACACATCCTCACATGTCCATCAAACACCATTTGATAGCAGGCACTCCTCCTCCATGAGATGGGTATTCGTGAGAAAGCAGACACAGATAGGAACCTTACTTATGGCCCATCCTGGAAATCATAAAACAATATGGGGTGGGGGGTGGGGGCGCAGATCTAACATGACTCTTAGAAAAAATTTTCTCTATTTTGTCCCTTTTATAAAACGTAAAGTATCTCAAAATTAGCAAGAATCCAATTAAAGTAATTTTAAATTCTAGTTATTGTTGAGTCCCTAAATACATTCATTTTGTACCATCTAGCTACCATTCACCAAGCACTTATGTTATATGCTTTATCTACATTATCTCATTTTATCTTCAGCACAACACTGTAAGTGTAACGACAGAACCAGCTCAAATTGGTCCTATCATGTTTCTAACAAGACCCGGAGCCTACGTTTAAACCTTGAATGCAGCACTTAGAGTAACACGTGATCACCACTCACAAGTAATACTTGTGAATTCTTAACTGCTCCCTGCCATGGAACCAAAGGACTGGGACTTGAAGAGAAACTACAGTAAACACTGGAACCCTTTTAGAAGCAAAGGGTCCACTGCCCAGAAAGATCTGGTGCTGAAACCCTTAAACCTTGCCCTGAGCTCTGGACAGAGGAGACAGATTTGGGCTTTGCCTCCTGTCTCCTTGCTAGTTGACCTCACAATAAAACCTCTTTTCATTTCTCAAAGGCCAGTGCAATAGTATTCGCTTCTGCACATGTCAAACAGTGAACCCTGGCTCAGTAACATTATGTTACCCCAATTTTAGAGATCAGATAAATAAGTTAAGGTTTGGAGAGAATAATCAAATCTTCTCAGGTCACACACAGACAGTAAGTGATGGAGCTAGGAAAATTTATCTAAGGATTGCGTAGCTCCAATGACTATGCCCCTTACACATCAACATTGCCTCACTTGGTGAATTAAATTTTATTGTGTCCTTTCATACTTTTTCTTGTCCTTTCAGAAGTAAATTTTTATGAGCCTGCATATGTCATACTTCTCATACAATTCCCTACATACTCTGACAAATTTTTTAATAAATGGTGACTCCCAGTCAATCTACAAATATTAACTAGTGCCTATTCTGTGTCAAAGTTGGGTCAGGTACTACAATGAGATTAAGAAGAGAAGAATTTGGTCTGGCCAGTGTTGCTCAGTGGTTGAGTGTCAACCCAGGAACCAAGAGGTCACTGGTTC
The DNA here is from genome assembly GCF_963259705.1 of Myotis daubentonii. Taxonomy (NCBI): domain Eukaryota; kingdom Metazoa; phylum Chordata; class Mammalia; order Chiroptera; family Vespertilionidae; genus Myotis; species Myotis daubentonii. Next base: position 112,981,505 of record NC_081841.1, read on the forward strand.
AATTCCCAGTCAGGGCACATGCCTAGGTTGCAGGCTCTATCCCCAGAAGGGGGCGTGCAGGAGGGATAAGAGTTTCTCTCTTATCGATGTTTCTACTTTTCTATTCCTCTCCCTTCCTCTCTCTAAAAATCAATAAAAAACACATTTTTTAAAAAGAATAATTTGTAAAGGGGAGGAAGAAATAATGAAACAGTTAACTAATAATAAAAGGTGATAAATAAATACAACATGAGACCTATAAGCAAATGCTTCTCCAAGCACACAAATCACCAAATCACTGAGGAATACTGTTCCTATGTGGATTCAGTATGTCTGGATGGTGCCTGAGATGCTACATTTCTAACAAGCTCCTACACAATGCCTATACTAATCAACAAGGAGCTAAAGTCATTCAAAGGATTGCCTGGGCCAGGGTACTCTAGAAAAGGTAAAGAAGTGAATCAGAAACAGAGCCCTAGAGGACTGAGTAGATTAGAGAAGTTTGGTTGAAATGTCAGGAAGGGAGAAAATAATATTTTAGAAAGAGGGGGAAAAACTTAGGCAAAGGTGAAACACAAACACACAGGTCATTCAGGGTATAGTTATCTATTTTTAAAATGATAGAATATTCCTAAACTGTATGAACCCTTGATTGCCAGGAATTACAGAATTATTTAATTCTCTTTGAAGAGTCCTGAGAATAAGAGTTTCTTACTGACTGGCCTGAGAATAAGCTTGAAGGAAGGAATAACCTGAGTTTGTTGATCAAATAAAGGGTAACACCCATGGTGAATGAACATCTTTCAGAAGGCAGCACCAACTGCTTGGCTACTTGGTAACACTCAGATGTTTAATGCCTTGAACTTTGGCACACACTCAACTACTAGACAAAGAATGTTTCATGAGATATTTTTAAGTACTTACCATACCATAATGAACAGGAAAGGAAATCCCACTGTCAGCTCCACCCTATGTTGGCCTCCTAACACAGGTCTTTCCAACTGTGCCATTTGGTGATGTGGCCCAACTTCCTGGCTGGGTCACTTCCTCTGCTGTTTCAGACAAAGTGGCACTGATGTTCTCAATAAGTTCCTCAGCAAACAGAAATGAATGCCCAGAAGCAAGGAAAAGTTACCTTGATGACCCCATAGCTTGCACATTGTGTCTGTTTTGAAGAGGCAGGGTGGTATGGCAGAACTGTATTCAAAATTAGGAACAGGAATCTGAATCAGAGCTCTGTCATTTAATAAGTTAGATAACCTCTCTAAATCCATTTACACATTTACAAAATGGAAATTACAATCCAAACTCTATCTACCTTACTATTGTGGATCAAATTTGACAATGAGTGTGTGAAAATGCTTCATAAGATGTAAAGTACTGTAAAAACACAATTCTTTACTCCTAAAGGGACTGGGAAATAAGAGAGGCCCTTTATGACACTCTTCCTTTCATGTCAATACTCCATTGCTTATATCTAGTATTTATTATCCCTTTTGTGAAAGGAAAAACTCAAAGCACCAAAAAGAAACTGTGGACTTATTTAAGGTCAAATATGACTTTTGAGGAATGAAATGACTGCTAAAGGATGCCATGAAGTCAAACATTTTTCTTTTATGATATTAAGAGAGGAATCTACTAATTCACTTCTAGAGAATCAATATGTTAACATTCTGTGAAGGTGCCCAGCAGGAGTCAGATCACTCAGAACTCCACTCACATTATCTGAGGTGAAACCGAACATGGAAGTGACCTGAAGGATGGGAACAGGATTCCTATACTGATTCAACAGCTCATAGACCATCCAACCTTGGATATAACACTTGTTTGGGCAAGGCTGCAGACTCCTTTTCTATAAAAAAGGCAGGACTGGACTAGCTAAGTGATTTAACCTTTTGTTAGTATCCATCCCCAAATCTAGAACAGGTAAACGTTGCTCTGACTGAAATAGGGGTAGGTAGACCCCAGCCTCCCCAGTACCCCACTTATCTTTCAACAATCTTGTGTTTTCTTTTCTTGGAGGTACCACCGAAGAAATTCCAGTGTCCAGATTATAAATCTCTGCAGTAAATGATCGGTTCTGACATGCAAAGGCAGCATAGCATGCCTCCTCCTTAAATCTCGCACCATGTTACGCTCTCCCAGCCTTTTACAATTTGCTACAATTCTGGAGGTGAGGAGGCAGAACTAAACCACCACTGATTTCCTGACATCACTCTCACCCACCTCAAAAACAACTTCTCAGAGTGGGAAGTAGGAAGGACAAGCAAAAGAACTCCACATAAGCCAGGACTACCTCTCCCTGGTCTGATAGGTGAGGCCAGATCCCAGGTATGGGTGAGCTCCCAAGACCCCCAGGCCTTCCATAAAGTGCTCTATCTTACCTACCCCATGACCAGTTATGATGGTTTGGGGGGAGTGAGGGTAGGAAGTGTATTAAGAATTAATATCCCAATATCCAACAAACAAGAAACCCCTCTTTTTTAAACCAACCAACTGAGCCACACTGGCCAGGGCAAGAAACCCCTCATTTTAGTCTTTGAGAAAAAGAAGAGTTATTAAAGAAATATTCTGGCCCGAGCCAGTTTGGCTCAGTGAATAGAGTGTCAGCCTACAGACGGAAGGGTCCCAGGTTCAATTCCGGTCAAGGGCACATGCCCAGGTTGTGGGCTCGATCCCCAGTAGGGGGCGTGCGGGAGGCAGCCGATCGGTGATTCTCTCTCATCATTGATGTTTCTATCTCTCCCTCTTCCTTCCTCTCTGAAATCAATAAAAATATATATTTTTTGAAAAGAAATATTCTGGGGAAGAAGTGTAATATTTATATAAAATACAGGACTAGAAAGATGTAATACATATAGTAAACCGATCGTGAAAGAAAGTGGAAAATTACCCTTTGCTATAATATAAGATCCATGAAGGTAAGGATTTTTAACTGTGTGGCTCACTACTATTATCTCTAGCAGAAGAGTGCTTAGAACACAGTGGGCATTAAAACACTTGTTGAATGAATAATGAGGGAGAAGCAGATTTCTGATATGGGTAAGGGCATAGGCTTGAGTCAAACAGAATTAGAGTCAAATCCTGGTTTTGCTACTAATTAGCTGTGTGACTTTAATCAAGTCACTCAGTCTCTCTGAAACTCAATACCCACAGCATAGGACTTTGTTAAGAATTAATTGATAATGCATCTAGCCACTAGAATGCCTAGCACAAAGTAAGTGTTCAATAAATGGTGGCTAGTCTGGCCAATGTGGCTTAATGGTTGAGCATCAACCTATGAACCAGGAGGTCAAGGTTCAATTCCTGGTCAGGGCACATGCCCGGGTTGTGGGCTTGATCTTCAGTAGTGGTTATGCAGAAGGCAGATGATCAATGATTCTCTCTCATCATTGATGTTTCTATCTCTCTCTCCCTCTCCCTTCTGCTCTGAAATAAAAAAATAAATATATATCAAAAATATTTTTTTAAATGGTGGCTATTAGCTGTAATCATCCTCTTTCCATCTCACTCCTCAAAACCCCCTGGTTTGTTCAGGTATAAAAGAAAGCCAGGCACCTGAAAGACTCAAAGGTTCGGACTGGGAATGACAGTTCCATTCTGACCCTAACTTAACCTAAACCACAGGTGTGTCTGCCCCACCCCCAAACACTCTATGACTTTGTTCCTGTGAAATCCATGCCCTCCCATTCCCCATTCTATACAGGGAACCTTCCTTCTGTTCCACTTAGGAGAGGATGTGAATATCAGTACAGTGAGGAATTAGCAGTGACTGTTCACCCAAGGCAGACCCAGCACTGGAATAAGCTGTGTGCAGCAGTGCACATATAGAAAGACTCCCAGCTGAGAACCATTTAAAATCTAAGAGCCAAGACAGTCTCCTACACTCACACACTTATTTTCACCTACCATCATCTCTCAATATACTAACCTAATTCTTAAAAATTCACACTTTCTTGTGCTACTGCTGGGAGCAACGTTTTCTAAGATGAACTCCACATTTCTCTTGACAGTTTGCTCCATTTGTGCATCTCAATGTGTCAGTGACAATTTCCTGGACAACTTCCAGCCAGGGTGGGAGGTGGAAACATTTCTCATGCCTGAAAAGCCCCAAGCTGATATCACAGAGCTGCTGAAGATTCAAATTGAAGAAGATCTGAGAGGTATCTAACTGACTCACTGAGCTGAGTATAGGATCCAGGTTTCCTAAGGACTTGGGTCCAGAGAATTTAAAGTTTTCATAATTTTTAGTCATAAACCAAAATCTTGGTCCATTAAACAGTGCTTATGAATGTATATGTGTATAAAGGAAGAAAAATGAGCCATCTCTTAGGAGATGCAGCCATAGAAGAGAAGCTGCAGAGGGGACATAAACATACACTTCAGCTTCTCATACTTAAGTCTGCACTGGCTCAATCCACCATGTTCAGAGATGCTGTGTGCTCACCCAGTGCCCACTCCTCTGAGGCATCCTGCTATGAGAAGCCAAACATCAAGATCACAACTTCTAAAAAAACCCCCAGGATTTAGAGAGGGGAAGGGGAGAAAGGACTCAGAGACATAAGAACAGCGACCTCCCAGGTATGCCCAGGCCTTTATTGCCACTGCTGCTAAGATATCACCCACAGAAATACATGCACTCTCTCACTCACTAGAATTCCAACAAACTCCTGCAATTAGATTATTATTTAGTTCAAAGGAGAGAAGCAAGAACATCCAGAAAGTCTCTGGAGAAAGAAACACTGTATTTATGTTCAGCTCCTCTCAATGTTCATGAGAGACAGGGCAGGAAGAAGTGGATCCACATGAAGTAAAAGTATGTTAGACACTAACTAAAGCACACTAAGTACAGCAAAGACTTCTTTCTTATAATAGAACCCCAAATTTATTAGGGCCAACAATGTGCTCAGTTACAAAACCACATTCCCCAGCCTTCCTTGCGACCATGTTTTCTAAGTTCTGGCTAATAAAATGTGAGCAGAAGTGTGTGAACCTTCCAGAAAGACCTTATAGGAAATGTCTCACATGGGAAAGCAACATTTTGTTTTTCTCTACATTTCTTCCCTTTTATATTTTCCCTGGTGACAAAAATATGATAGCTGGAGCTCCAGCAACCATGTTTGACCACGGAAACCTAAAAGGATGGAAATCATGTGCCAGTGTAGTAAAGTTAGGTCAAGTTACTCTCACCTGTCAATCTATGGAGTGGACCACAAGCTGCAGCTAATAGGCCTAAAACTGCTATCTTTCTAGATAGAAGGAGTCAGGACTTTGACCATGAAGCCCGCCAAACTGGCTCTGGAGCTTCCCACCTCTAAGTTTCTATTACATAAAGCAGAAAATCTCCTTTCATGTTTAAGCCATATTTTGCAATTTCCAACTGAAACTAATCGTAACTGATGCATATACCTTAATAGAAGTCTGTATTTCCTAAGGGACACACTGAAGGAGCTAAAATGGCTCATCTATATCATAAAAGCCTAAGCAACTGTTATGGTAGAATGACCAGAACGACCAGTCGCTATGATGCGCACTGACCACCAGGCAGCAGATGCTCAATGCAGGAGCTGCCCCTGATGATCAGTGCACTCCCACAAGGGGAGTGCCGCTTAGCCAGAAGTCAGGTTCATGGCTGGCAAGTGCAGTGGCAGTGGCGGGAGCCTCTCCTGCCTCTTCAGCAGTGCTAAGGAGCAGCAAGCCAAGCAGTAAGGAGCAGTGAGCAGGTGGGCAGTAAGGAGCAAGGGGTCCCGTGGGGAGCGAGCCTAAACTGGCAGTCGGACATCCCCCAAGGGGTCCCAGACTGCAAAAGGGTGCAGGCCGAGCTGAGGGACCCCCTCCCCCAGTGCACAAATTTTGTGCAAGGGGCCTCTTGTCTATATATATAAAAGCCTAAGTGACCAAACAACCGTTAGACCGGTCACTATGATGCGCATTGACCACCAGGGATCAGATGCTCAATGCAGGAGCTGCCCCCCTGGCAGTCAGTGCACTACCACAGCAGGAGCGCCACTCAGCTGACTGACGGGAGCCAGACACCAGGTTCACAGCTGGTGAGTGGCGGCAGTGGCAGCAGGCACAGCAGGGCCAGGATGAGTGGGAGTGGCGCGGCACCTGGCCCGGGCTCAGGCTCCTCCCTGGCCGCCTGCTGCTTAGTGCACTGCATCCTTCCAGGGATGTCGGACTGCTGGTTTCGGCCTGATCCCTGCAGGCTGACATCCCCCGAAGGGTCCTGGATTACGAGAGGGTGCAGGCCAGGCTGAGGGACCCCACGGGTGCATGAATCCGTGCACCAGGCCTCTAGTAGTCTTATATGGAGGCAGGACAGACTCCACCATGGCAGCTTATCAACTGGTGCCTGCTTACAGAAAACAGCTGTGGCTGGAGTTCAGTGGTAAGCAGTCCTGCTACCAATAAAAGGGCAAAGCTTTTCTGAGGGAGTTAAAAAGGAAGAAATATCCACCCCCAAGAAACTAAATATTTCCCATTACCCATAACTGAAATCTCAAGATAAACAGATACAATAAGATGGCATGATTTGATCTCTTAAGTGAACCCTGGATGATATAAACCTATAGATTTTCCTTAAAATAATGTAAATCCCCTAACAATCAAATTCTAACACTTTTAGGCCAGCCCTCTTCTAGTTCTAACTCCTGCAGAAAAGCCGTACTAATACAAAGCTCAGCAAATCTCTTAACACAGTTCATTAACTCACCAAGTAAGACTCACTCTTACTAGAGTGATTTTAGGACTGCAGGCCATATTGTTAACTGTGTTATGTTCCCCAAAATGTAAACACCTCAGAGTCAGAGGCTAGGTGAAATGAACACTCTTCATAGTGTTGATGACAAATGTCTGGAGTAGTTATAGAGAAAAAAAAAAAGAAAGCCAAGTTACAGCATGGCTCTGTCCTTCTTCCAAAGATAGCTCCTTAGCTGGTCTAAGACTTAATCCTCATCCTCTTCTATTAAAGCTGGAACAGATGAATTTCTCTACCCCAAAAGCCAAAGATATCCCTTGACAGGTCAAGTTGAACTATCTGTGGGCCAGAACTGACCAAAAGAAGGGGGCTGAGGCAGTGGTGGCTCTGGACCTCAGGCCTGTTTTATGGTGTGAAATGCAGCTGGCACCAGGGGTGGTTTATACTGGCTGCCTACCATTTGGAGAAGGGAGGAAGGGTAGGATTGTTCTTGCTAATAAAGCATTAGGTAGGTTTAAGAAATAAATTCCCTCCTGATGGGGATGGAATCCTTCTAGAACAGAAAAACAAATATAAATAAAGGTGGGGGTGGGGGACTGGAATGGGTACAGGAAAAAAATGATTAACTGGATGGAAGACAGGTCTTATAAGGAAAGGTTAAAGGAACTGGACTCATTTGGCATAAAACAAAATACTCATGATACCTCCCCTGCCTTTAAGATCCAGCAGTATTACAGTGTCCAGAAATGCACTTGATATGCAAAAAGCATTTAATATTTGTGAAATGACTGATTAGCAAAAGGAAGCTGATAATTCTCTCTCCACCTCACAGGAAAAGATGAAGACAGGATGTGTATAAAGAATAGCAGAGCAGTTATAGGGAAGTTATGCTCACCTTCAAGGGATGACACAACTCCTTCTGTACCTCCACAAAAATTTACTCAACTCCCTCAGTACTACTCTCACTGCACTGCCATCACTTTGCAGTGAGCTCAGTAGGGGTAGCAACCAGTTTTATTCCTCTATGTGTGTACATGCATGGGCCCAGAGCCTGGTCCCCAGTACATAATGGATGCAGAATAAATGCCTAAAGCCAAAAGATATTTACTGTTCACTCCCTATATTCCAGGCACTTGGCACAGAATAGTGAACAAAACAAACAAAACTTCCTGTCCTCCTGGAGCTTTCATTCTAGTGGTAGAGAGACAACACACAGCAAACCCTAACATATTAAAAGGAAATATATGCTATGAAGGAAAAACAGGGTAGATGGGGGGCTGGAAGTGCTGTATAGGTTGAGAAGAGGTGGTGATGTTAACCAGGATGGCTGAGAAGCCTTAAGGAAAGTGAAAGCAGAGCAAAGTACTAAGGGAGCCAGCCAGGGTTACCTGGGAGCCTCTGAGGCAAGGGAACAGCATGTGCAAAGCAAGATGGGCTTTAGCTTTCATCAGAGTGGGATGGGGGCATTGGGAAACCACTGCAGAAGTTTAAACAAGAAAGAAGAGACTGCAACCCAGGTTTTAATAGGACCACGTTGGCTGTTGTGTTGACAATCTAAGGATACAAGGGCAGGGGTACAGGGAAAGTGGTTTGAAGGTTACTGGGAAAAAAAAAAAAAAGCCAGGGGATAGGTGATAGTGGCATGGCCTAGAGAAGTATCAATATAGGTTGTAGGCAGATTCTGGATCAAAGTATGAAATAAAATTTAAAGAATTTATTAATGAATAAAATATGAGGTATGAGAATAAGAAAGGATAATCCAAAGATTTTTGACTTGAAGAACTGAGAAGATAAATGAACAAACTAACAAGAGAGCAACTACAGAAACCTCCTTCCTAAATAACCCCATGACCAGTCTCACTGTGCAAGAATTGTCAGCCCCTGGGGAAGAGGGCCACCTGGCAGAGGTCTGCTCCCATACTCAAAATCTGACCACGAGAACACCTATCTCCAGATCAGCCTCTCAGCCTCAACTTTGCTTCTACACTCTCAACTCCATGATCCTTCCCTAATAGATGGGCACATGGTCTCAGACCCATAGGAAATGCTCTTGGAGCCCCTTATCAATCCTCAACAGGTCCAAAACAGCTTAAGAGGGCTCCTGATGAAGTAAAAGTCCACATTTTCAATACATACACCAACTCCTAGAGTTTGCTCCTTACACTTGTGCTACTTGAAGAGGCAATATCTCTAACATGGTAAGAGTTGTCCAGACTTGGGGGTGGAGGTGGGTAAACAGGAGATAAGAAAGGGAAAGCAAGAGAGGCTGAAGAGTCTGTACCCCATACCCACCCCCCGGCTGTGCCTACCCTCAGATAGGTATGATGCAGTAGTGGTGGCAGCAAGTGTGGTATGGGGCTCCTGCTGAGAGGAAGGTCTCTGAGCCCCATGCCACATTTGCTGCCACCACTACCACATCACACCTATCTATAGCTACTCCTCTCCTTTACCACCTTACCTTCCAAAGAACAGAACAGTCCTTTGCAATACCACAAGATTCAGCTTTCGTTTTTTAAAAAAATATATATTTTTATTGATTTGAGAGAGGGAGAGGGAGTGAGAGATAGAAACATCAATGAGAGAGAATCACTGCTTGGATGCCTCCTGCACGCCCCCTACTGGGGATTGAGCCAGCAACCTCGGCATGTGCCCTTGACCGGAATCGAACCCAGGACCCTTTAGTCCACAGGCCAACTTTACAAAATGTTTGAGGTTTCTTTTCCTAAGTCCTGAACATTTAGCCCAAAATAGAAAATAAGACCTATAGAAAAATAATTCAAAATGGGGTAATGGTAGGAAAATGCTTCTTACTGAATATTTTCTAGGTCAGTGATTCAGTTTGTGAATCAAGGGTTTACTAATTTTTTTTGTTGTTGTTGTTATCATTTTATTTTGTTTTTTAATAATTTCATTGGTGACAGCAGAGAAAGCTTGCAATGACATGCTACAATTTTCTATGTTAGGTCACTACAGTGTATACCGAATATGTAAAGATCTCCAAAACAACATACCTAAGCCCAGAAAAATGTTATAAACACTGTTTCTGCCCAATACATGCCCAATGTTTAAAAAATAATAATTTTAACATGGAATTCTCTTCTTTTACTACTCCCCAACCCCCCACAAAAGGCTACAAAGTGCATTCACAGAGTCATTCTTAAAGTAATGACACTGCACAAATGTACAGTTCATGTGAACTGAAATGAGTACCACACTGGAGATTAACTGTAGAAGTTTTCGTACACCAGTACAACAACCAAAAGTTAACATCTCTTAATAGAATTACAGCCAACATCTTCCTAAGGGACATCTATATAATAAAGAGGTAATATGCAAACTGACCCTCACACCCTCACATCATCACAAGATGGCCGCCCCCCACATTGTCACAAGATGGCCAGCAGGGGAGGGCAGTTGGGGGCTACCAGGCCAGCAGGGGAGGGCAGTTGTGGGGGACAGGCCTCCAGGGGAGGGCAGTTGTGGGGGACAGGCCTCCAGGGGAGGGCAGTTGTGGGGAACAGGCCTCCAGGGGAGGGCAGTTGGGGGCCATCAGGCCTGCAGGCAAGGGCAGTTGGGGGCCATCAGGCCTGCAGGCAAGGGCAGTTGGGGGCCATCAAACCAGCAGGGGAGGCAGTTGGGGGCAATCGGGCTGGCAGGGGAGGGCAGTTGTGGGTGATCGGGCCGGCAGGGGAGCGGTTAGGTGTCAATCAGGCCAGCAGGGGAGTGTTTAGGGATCAATCGGGCTGGCAGGCAGAAGCGGTTAGGGGCAAGCAGGCTGGTGAGCAGTTAGGAGCCAGCAGTCCCGGATTGTGAGAGGGATGTCCAACTGCCAGTTTAGGCCGATAAACTGGAAGTCAGACATCCCCCAAGGGGTCCCAGATTGGAGAGGGTGCGGGCTGGGCTGAGGGACACCCCATCCCCTGTGCACGAAATTCGTGCACCGGGCCTCTAGTACATTATAATAACATTTAATGTATTAAAAGGTGCAGTTGAACTCAACAGCAAAATGTAAAAGCTATAATCCTGAAGGGTTTGCTAACTGTTCACAAAGTGTATGATGACCACTGAATAAAGCAAGCAGAAAAGAAGACAATGTGCTACCCTCAAGAAGCTTACAATCTAATTAAGGAAAAAACTAACACAGGCACTATAACAAAGAAGCAAACATTTTCTAAACTGTATGGCCAAGCTGTAAGGGTAGGGATGCTTAGGATTTGATAAGCAGAGAAGAGAGGCCAGGCCCTTTGGGTACAGAGCAGGCATAGAAAGCTAGAGCAAACTTAGCAGAGTGCATGCAGGGGACTGGGAGGAGGGTGAAAGTGGTGCTGATCAGGCAGGAGAGCTCACTGGAGATATGAGTAGGAGCACCCAGCCTTCAAAGCACAATGGTCTGGTTGTAGCCAGGAGGGTGGTACCAAGGAAGGTGGAACTGAAGACAGGCGTGTACAGGGGGCCTGGGCAATCACTTGGACATGAGATGAAGGGGGACCAGTTTAGAGCTATGGCAACAGGAACAGGAATTTTAAAAGGAAAAGTAATTTAACAAACACTGAGCAGCAATTTTGGCAAGTGTAATTTTAGGTGCCAGGATAACCAATTTCCAAAGACATTCTGAAGAAAGATATAATAAAGCAGATTAGATACAGAGGGTATACAAACCAAATATTGACTTTACTTATTATCTGCATCCTGTTCAGGGGTAGGAAGGTTGACAATTACTTCTAATCATTGGTTTAACTTTATTCACAACTTTCCTAGTCACAGAATGTTTAAAGAAAGACTGTTAGGAACACATATGCATGAGATTAAATGACAGCCATCTCTGTTCATTCATGGCAATTATTTTGCTCCCATCTGTTTTACATAAACATGAGGGAAAGATCTGAAAATTCCTATCTTCCCAAAAAGTAAGGTAAGCAGTTGTTAACACGTGATATGCCCACTTCTCCATTCCTTACCCTACCATGGCCAAGTGATGGGGAAATGGGCTGGGGCTTGAAGAGTACCTCTGACAGCCCTTGGCACTAAGGAAGACTTTTCACTCATCTGAGACCACTTCCAACAACAAGTACTCTATAATCCTCAGGAGTCCCCACAAACCTGGCAAGTCAGGCTCCAATGAAGACAATCAATGGTCATATGCACTGAGGGAACCATCTCCCATCCTAACCCACACCCAAATAAAATGCCACAGACAGAATCTCAGACTTTCAAGGTAAGATGCTCCTGACTTCGGGCTAGTAGCCTCTTCGCTCATTCAGCAACCAGGTCAGATCTGCCATCCACATGGTACTGTTTTAAGGACATGGTTGCCACCCTTATTGCATCTATAATACACGAGAGGCCCGGTGCATGAAATTCAAGTGGGGGGGAGGGGTGGCCCCTCAGCCTAGTCTGCACCCTCTCCAATCTGGGACTGCTGGCTCCCAACCACTCACCTTCCTGCCTCCCTGATTGCCCATAACCGCTTCTGCCTGGCAGCCTGATCACCCCCTAACCACTACCCTGCCAGCCAGATCGACGCCTAACTGCTCCCCTGCCTGCCCGATCACCCCCAACTGCCCTCACCTGCTGGCCTGTTGGCCCCCAACTGCTCTCCCCTGCTGGCCTGATTGCCCCCAACTGCCCTCCCCTGCTGGCCTATTCGTCCCCAACTGCCCTCCCCTGCCAGCTATCTTGTGGTGGCCATCTTGTGACATGGGCACAGCCATCTTCTGACCACATCGGGGCGGCTATCTGTGACCACATGGAGGTGGCTAGCTTGTATGAGGTGTGACAGTCAATTTGCATATTACCTCTTTATTATATAGGATGACAAAATCTGAGCCCCTCACAGATTTTTAAATGCAATGGCAATAATAAGCAAGATACTAATAGAGAAACTTCCTTTTAGTCTTTCCCAAAGGCTGATGGAGGTCTGTTTTTTTCTAACCCCGAATTTTAGGGCATTATAAATGGAGTATTCAACGTGGTATTACTACTGGAGTTGGGATTCTGTATTCTAACAAGAAGGCAGAAAGGAGCCAGTCATTACCCAAAAACTTAGTCTCTCCTCCTCAGCTCCAGTGCAAAATCCAAGAGACAAATCTGGAGGAAGGCCAGCTTGAGGCTACCATTCTTTCACTCTGTGTTCTTCAGGACCCAGTAGTCCTTCCTCCAACAGGCTGTCCTCCATCACATCCTTCTGACTGTATTTTTATCTTGTATGGCTGAGGCCAAATATGCACAGCCTAGTCTTTCGGTCTTTTACAAAGTAACTGCTAACTGAGGATACTCTCCACATAGGACACACTGCCAATGCCAGAGGCCTCCAAATGATGAGGCTTTACTTCTGTTTGATCATCAGCCCATATGGCTAATGTGTGTGTCTGGGTTTTGTTCATCATTCCTGCACATGGCACACATACTGCCAACCGTGTGTGTGTGTGTGTGTGTGTGTGTGTGTGTGTGTGTGTGTAAGAGAGAGAGAGAGAGAGAGAGAGAGAGAGAGAGAGAGAGAGAGAGAGAAAGGGATTAACTCTACAAGACTGACCCAATGGGAGATTAAAACCAAACTCATGCACCTCTCATGTACCTTTGCCAGGTGTCACACACCTCAACACTGTCATAGTCTACACTAGAATCCTACAGACAACAAGGTTCTTTGGGTAGGAAATTTGGTCCACAACTAAACTGTCTCTTTAAAGACCTGCAACAATTTAAAAGCAGCTGGTAGCTGGTATGAGCCAGTCCTCAGAAAGCAACTCTCACTTCATCTACAAAGGACAAAGTCCAATGATTGAGTTTTGTTTAAAAAAACAAAAAGGAATTGCTTCCAACAGATAAATTTAAGACTCAGAGACAACTGTTGGGATAGAACAGGGGTTGGGGATTTTTTGGAAGGAGTGGCCGCAAGACACTGGCCTTGGCTGCTGAATATAGTTGCACTGTTGAAGCTAATCGTGGCTGTTCTAGGCCTGGATTAGGGAAAGAAAACATTCCTAAACAGAAATGCTGTAGCTAAAGGGGCATAGAGCAGACAGAGCTCACAGTGGGGACCTCAGGCCACTCAGTCTCAGGGCAGATCCAGAAGGGCTGACCTTGGCCCATGGCTGACCTTGGCAAGTGGCTCCTGCTTATAGAGGTAAGAAGTTCTCAGACAGACAGAAAACTGTGGCTGAAGGAAATCCAGGCATTCTCCTCTTTTTCCTCCCTCCCCTTTTTACTTAAAAAAGAAGGGAAATATTTCTGTGAGAAAAGTTGTGTTGCAAGATCCAGACAAGTTTCACAGAAGAAAAGGTGGATCTGAAGAGATCCTGAAAGATGGGTAAGATAAATGGGCACAAAGAATTAGAAAGTAAGGAACACGAGAGAATCAGCATGAGCAAAGGAGAAATGCAGTAGCAAAACAACGTACCAAAGCCTGCCTCTGTAGGAATGTTCAGGTAAAAGGATGAAAGGGTTAGTGACCTTGGCACAAAGTTTAGACCTGCAATACTGAAAGGACACAGCTAAGAGCCAATGTGGAAAGAGCACAGGCTCCAGAGCTCCAAGGATCCAGACGTGAACCTGGGATCCAAAACTTACTAGGCCCAAGCCTACATGCCCCCCCCACTGTTAAATAGAGATCTAACGCCATTTAACTCAGAGGAATATAATGGTTTTGAAGGGAGGCTCAAAGTAAATAACTATTTTGAAGTGATTAGGACAGTGTCCAACATAGCAGATAACTCAGTGATCGCCATGACTAGTCACAGTCCACAAGGTACAGCAGGTCCTCCAATAACGTTGTTTTGTTCAACATCATTTCATTCTACTGCTGATGAGAAAAAAATTTTTTGGTTCCCGGAAAGAATTAATATCTGTGTGGTTTGCCTATTCTCCCCATGTCTGTGTGGGTGTTCTCCCATATTCCAAAAATATGTATGTTAGGTTAATTGGAGAGTCTACATTGTCCTAATCTGAGTATGTGTATGTGTGTGAGTGCACCATGTGATGGAAGGGTGCTCTGTCTAGTGTGGGTCTTGCTTTGTGCTCTGAGCTGCCAGGAGTGGCTTTGGCCACATGCAACTCTGAACTGGAATAGGTGGGTTGAAAAATAATTCTCTTACTTGTTTTTATTAATAGTTTTTAGATTTATGTATAACTCATATTTATTTCATTTTTTAATATTATGTTTTGAGTCCTTATTTAGAAGTTTGGCAATGTTTTTGTGACCAGTAGTAATGTTTTTGCTGTAAGAACTTAACACTTGTTGATATCAATTATTTGATGGTAAAACTGGTTTTGATAGATGTCATTTCAATTAAAGTTGCAGTTTCCAAGAATCTATTGATGTCGTTAAATGAGGACTTACTGTAGTCTTAAAGGTAAGACTGGTTCCATGCTAGTTCAACATTCCTCAAATAGATTTGACCACAAAATAGTTTTAAATTAAAATTTACAAAAATACTAAAAGAGCTCAAGAGGTAGTAGGGTATACTTAGATTGGCATGGGATGACAAATTAAAAATGCCTAGTGATCCAGCCTATAAATTCAATAACATTTTTGATAAATTTGTATTTTATTAATCACAAATCAAAAGGTCTGACGGATGGCCGGGCCAGTATGGCTCAGTGGTTGAGCACTGACCTAAGAACCAAGAGGTTCAATTACTGGTCAGGAGACATACCCGGGTTGCAGACTGAATCCCCAGTGGGGTGCATGCAGGAGGCAGCTAATCAATGATTCTCTCTCATCAATGATGATTCCCTTTCTCTCCCTTCTTCTCTGAAATCAATAATAATAATAATAATAATAATAATAATAATAATAATAGTAATAATAAAAGACTTCATTAAAAAATCCCCACTGGTTTGGCTCAGTAGATAGAGTATTGGCCTGCGGACTGAAGGGTCCGGGTTTGATTCCAGTCAAGGGCACATGCCTGTATTTGGGCTCGGTACCCAGTGGGGGGAATGCAAGAGGGAGCCAATCAATGATTCGCTCTCATCACTGATGTTTCTCTCTCCCTCTCCCTCTCCCTTCCTCTCTGAAATTTAAAAAAAAAAATTGTTATAAATAAAAACTCCCACAACTAATAAAAAGTCTGATGGCTGAATTAACAGTTGCAGAACATAATCAGTTTTTAAAAGCTTTATAATCCTTCCCCTTACAAAAAAAAAATAGTAAAATCCAATCATTTCATTATGAACATGTTTTAATTTTCTCCAGAACACTTTTTAACAGCCCAAAGAACACAGTTTAGGAAGTACTACCTCAAAATGGGGTGGGATGCTAAAATAGAGGACAAGATAAATAGGAACTAGAAAGACACAATAAATAAAACATTTTTCTACATTTTTGTGAATCCTGCTAAATTATATATATGGCTTAGACCAGTGATTTTCAACCAGTGTGCCGCAAGAATTTTTAAAGCATGTAACAGCTGACTGTTTGGTCAAGGGGCACTGATCTCTTTTCCCTTAGAAGAGATTATCAAATAAAAAAAAACGACAACAGCCCTGGCCTGTTTGACTCAATTGGTTGGAGAATCCTCCCATACACCAAAAGGTGGTGGGTTTGATTCCTGGTCAGCGTACATGTCCAGGTTGTGGGTTAGTCAGGGCACATATGGGAGGCAACAGATAAACATTTCTTTCTCACATTGATGTTTTCTCTCTCTCAATGTCTCTCTCTCTCTCTCTTTCTCTCTCTCTCTCAAAAAAAAAAAAATCAATTAAAAAAAGAAAAAATGACAACAACCAATACATTAGCCATCTGGTGTGGATGAATCAAAATTATACCTTTTTTGTCAGATCAGCAAAAAATATATTTTTGATGTGCCACAGATTTTTAGTAATTAGTTTATGTGTGCCATGAGAAAAAAAGGGTTGAAAATCGCTGGCTTAGACAGTTAGACTTGATACTTCTTCCTACTATGCCCAATTAAGGACTATTAAAGCACCTACTGTGTGCCAAGACTATTACAGGCATTAGGGAATAGGTCTTCTTAGAAGGAAGGGAACACAGAAAGAGACACAGTAAGGGGATAATTATCAAATTCTGCTTCTGAATTTGTTCTTTCATAAATGTACACATAATATTACTGTTGAAATCTGATACTCTTTAAGAAGTGAAAACTAAAGCTTAAAAACAATAAAATCTGCTGCTGTACTAAAATGGACACATCTCTGACTACAGAGGCCTCTTTATCTGACTGCCAAAGGGAGCACTGACCAGTGGAAACTGAGGTGGAGAATGGAGACCCTAAACCTGTGGGCTCCACAGCTGGTTAACTGCTCCCTCAGAAATGGACTGAAAGACATATTTAGAACTTGGCATCCACTCCCAACTAGTATTCAGCAGCACTAGTGGGGGCTAATGAAGGAGAACCCCCTTCTGGCCAGACTAAGAAAAGTGGGTATCAAAGGCAACTGAAAATGCCAAGCAGGACTGAAGGCAATAGAAGCCAGAGATACCCAGAAGGAGCAAGACTCCCTCAAAGCGCTGCTCAAAGAGACCGCTGCCACCTTCACGCTAACGACAGTCACTTAGAGCAGGGATTTTTAACCAGAGTGTCAAAATAATTTTTAAAACATGCAATACCTGACTATTTAGTCAGGGGCACGGACCTCTTTTTCCTTTGATTGTCAAATGAAAAAATGACCAAGAGCCAACACAACAATAGCAGTCCAATGTGACTGAATCAGAATTATACCTATTTTTTTTTTTGTCGGATTTTGGTGTGCCACAGAATTTTAGTAATTAGTTTGTGTGTCATGAGATGAAAAAAGTTGAAAATCGCTGCCTTAGGGTGTTAGAAAATCACTGGCTTAGAGAGTTGTATTTATCTCCAGTCTGTGCCACTGTGCCAGGAGGGGGTTGGGACGGATGGTCTGGTTATTTTCTATGTGTTCATCCTGGCAGTCTGAGCAGTGCTGAAGGCAAACCCAGGACAGAGAAGTGGAAAGGAAAATCTGATTAATAATTATACTCTGAGTTTACAGAGCACTTCTTTTTTCCCTGACGAACTCGAAGTGTTTCAGAGACATTTACTTCAGTTTCTCTATTTAAAGATTTCATAGGCAAGTCATAAACAATATCCAGTACATGGGAAAGTTGAGATATCAAAGATTAGGAAAAGCACACATACCCTCTGGGGGAATCAGCAAAGAGATGAAACTAAGAGCTCTGTTTCTCCTATCTCTTGGTAGCATAGGCTGCTTCGAAAAATACTTCTGAGAGTTTCAGGAAAATTGGGTATCCCAAAGGTTCCAAAATAAGCGTCTAGAATTTCACACAAGAGAATAGTCCTGCCTATCCTCCTCACCGTACAGCACAGATCAAGAGCCCAAGTTGCCTTAAATTATTTCTAAGACAAGCCAAAAAAGGAATAAAGAGGGAAGAAAGATGGGACAAAGAAGGAGAACAAAAGCACATGTATTTTGTCTAGATCAAAGAAGTTCCAATTTTCATCTCAAGAGAGGGACACTGGTGGTTCCATAAGGCCTGTCTACTGCAAAAAAAAACAAAGCAATGTAACTAGAGGATAAATCACTAGTCATTTTATGTTTCTTTCTTGTCCCTGAAAAAAAAAAAAAGTATATATGTTTCTACAAGAACACTCAATTATTTAGAATTTACGGTGAGTCTACTAGTAAATACCAGACATCATGATGGGTCTAAGTACAGAATCTGAATAATATGCTGTCTCCTATGTCCCAGAAATGGAAATTCAGATGGGAGTGATAACCACTGGTATAAAAATGTCAATAATTCAAATAGACAAATCAGTCCATACTTCTTTTTTGTTTGTTTTATTAATCCTCACTGGAGGATAATCTTTCCATTGATTTTTAGAAAGAATGGGAGAGAGAGATTGAGGGGGAGAAGGAGGGAGAAAGGAAGGGCGGGAAAGACAAAAACATTGATGTGAGAGAGACAATGTGATCAATTGCCTCCCACACGCATCCTGACCTGGACTGGGGATGGAATCTGCAACCCAGCTTTGTGCCCTTGACTGGGAATTGAACCTGCGACCCTTTGGTGCATGAGCCAAAACTCTTAATTATTGAACCACACCAGCCAGGACTCAGCAGACACTTCTGGATTGTAAAAAAAGTTTTTGGAGGAAAATAATAGCAGAATATAAGGGGCATCTTGGCTGAGGAGATCAGAAAAGGCCTTGGTAATGAAGTGATACCTTGACTGAGGCTGGAAGAATGGCACTAAGTAAAGGAAGGAGCTTTCTCTGGGGACAGAAGGATTCACACGTACACAGGCTGTCAGGTTTGAGAACAGACTTATAGACTTGGGCCTTTCCAGGGATCAAGGCCAGTGGATTAAGAGTTCACTGGGCCAAAACCAGTTTGGCTCAGTGGATAGAGCGTCAGCCTGCGGACTCAAAGGTCCCAGGTTCGATTCTGGTCGAGGGCATGTACCTTGGTTGCGGGCACATCCCCAGTGGGGAGTGTGCAGGAGGCAGCTGATCGATGTTTCTTTCATCGATGTTTCTGGCTCTCTATCCCTCTCCCTTCCTCTCTGTAGAAAACCAATAAAATATATTTAAAAAAAAAAAAAAAAAAAAGTTCACTGGGAGATGAAGAAGAAGCTGGCAGGCAGGCAAGCCCAAGCTTTGCAAGGCCAGTCTAAGTATCTTAAGGAATTTAATTTAAGAACCTTGCTTGTCCTATGTCTTTCATAGCTCCCAGCCCACTGCTTTTCTCATAGCAGACACTAAGAAAATACATGTTGCCCTAACCGGTTTGGCTCAGTGAATAGAGCGTCAGCCTTCGGACTCAAGGGTCCCAGGTTCGATCCCGGTCAAGGGCATGTACCTTGGTTGCGGGCACATCCCCAGTAGGGAGTGTGCAGGAGGCGGCTGATCGATGTTTCTAACTCTATCCCTCTCCCTTCCTCTGTGTAAGAGATCAATAAAATATATATATTTAAAAAAAGAAAATACATGTTTATTTCAGCAAATCCAGTGACCATTTAACAAGCAAGGCAATGATTTCAAATCTTAGCCCTCAAGATTCTTATAATCTAGTTTTTAGAAAAAAGAAACCAGACCACTCTTCAACCACAAATGACAATGTTCTTGAAACAAGGAAAATATCCTGAGGCCAAATGAAATGTTCAGGTTATACAGAGTTCATTGGAAGGGGGATAATTTTAGGCTATGGTGGTGAAACAGGTTTCCTAGAGTTAAAGGAACTCCAAGTGGAAACTGAAGTCTGGGGAAAATTTGGCTAAGCTGCCTGGAGAGAATGCTGCATATACACAGAGCAGTGTGCACAGAAGCACAGATGTAGAAAGGGCGGCTGAAACATACTGCCATCCATCCCAGAGGCAGCCCCAGGTGGGTTCACCCAGCCTAGGGGACTGGCCTGGAGATATGAGAAAATACCTACAGGCCAACCCCTGCCCCCTAACCGTCCTCGCTCCCCCCCTCCCCCCATCTCCCCAGCTGGTCTCCTGCCTGACACTCGGGGAGCCGGAGAAGAAAAGTGAGACTGCCCTAATAAGAGAAGGTTAGGCAGAGAGATATGGATCTAATTCACTGAGATAAAAAATTAAATGCCAGGGAGGGCAAGAAGAGGCAAATTATGCAACTGAAATTTTATGTGTAAGCCAGGAAATTCAAAGGTCACAGTTCCCAAAGTAACTATAACCTGACCTGTCAGCATATGTAGTCTTTGGCACTGCCAGAACCAAAAGCAACTTACCATGCTCAGTGCTCTCACCGCCAGCACATACCTGCTGCTCTGTAGCACCAGGCAGTCTATGTCTGTGCTCTGCTCAGAGCCCACCTGGGCTGTCCACATAAGGCTGCATTAAGCCTTCAGCCATTCTCTGCACTCCCTAAGTCTTTTAGGCAGAGCTTTACCCTGAGACTCAATGCCTAATGAACTTCAGGTCTTTTTTCTTTTATTTTAAAATATATTTTATTGATTTTTTTTTTTTTTTTTTTTTTTTACATAGAGGAAGGGAGAGGGATAGTTAGAAACATCTATGAGAGAGAAACATCAATCAGCTGCCTCCTGCACACCCCCCACTGGGGATGTGCCTGCAACCAAGGTACATGCCCTTGACCGGAATCGAACCCAGGACCCTTCAGGCTGCAGGCCTACGCTCTCTCCATTGAGCCAAACCAGTTAGGCAGCGGTTCTCAACCTGTGGGTCGTGACCCCTTTAGGGGTCGAACGACCCTTTCACAGGGGTCGCCTAAATACATCCTGCATATCAGATATTTACATTACGATGCATAACAGTAGCAAAATTACAGTTATGAAGCAGCCTATATTGTGATAGTGAGGAGGGGACATAAGGCTCTTATCCTCCAGCCTGGGGTGACTGTTAAGGCTCTGTGGGTATCTATCTGCCTGTGGGTAGAAGAGAGACCAATAGGACCTGGCTTAAAAAGAGGTGATCATAGGCCTTTTTAAAAGACAAGTCCCCTGAAATCTTCCCGGATGCTGTTCAATCATCACAACTGAAAAGACTCACCCAAAAAGGGTTGATGTCCTAGATATCCTACCTCCCTTTGGTCCATGGCTTTATGTGAGTAACTGAAACAACAGGCCCAGGGCAAAGAATAACTTTTGTGTTTTTTTGTTTTTGTTCTTAAATATGGAACACTTCACAAGTTTGGGTGTCATCCTTTTGCAAGGGCCAGTCTAATCTTCTCTGTATCATTCCAATTTTAGTATATGTGCTGCCAAAGCAAGCACTGACTTTTGTTTCTTAATCCTCACCTGAGGATATGTTTTTATTGATTTTTAGAGAGAGGAAGGGAGAGAGAGAGAGAGAGAGAGAGAGAGAGAGAGAACATAGATCGGTTGCTTCCCATAGGCTCCCTGACCATGGATCAAACCCGTAACCAGAGTATGTACCCTGACTGGGAACCGAACCCGAAACCTTTTGGTGTACTGGACCATGCTTCAACCAACAGCCACCCGGCCAGGGAAAAAATGACGTTCTTGTTACTTTGGCTCCCAAGATGCACACAGACAAGAGAAAGCCCAGTTCCTGAGAATGTGTAACTAAAACTAGCTCTACTGAACAGTTAGTTGCCTGACCATGAGCATGGCCCTTAGTGGTGCTCATAAAACCACCTTGCATGACTGTTATGAGAATTAAATGATGCCATATATATCCTATCAAATAAAAGACAAAAGAGTAATTAACCATACCTCCTCTACCCTTCCCATTGGCTAATCAGCAAGATATGCAAATTAACTGCCAACAAAGATGGTGGCTGGCAGCCACACAGCTGAAGCAAGCAGGAGGCTTTCTTGCTCCTGTGATGGAGGAAGCCAAGGTTCCCCGCCTGCCGTGGCCTGCTCTAAGCTCCAAAAGCAACAGCTCTGAAAGCAACAAAGTTTCAATTATAGAAGCCAAACAAACCCCAGATACCTGCTTTCAGCCAGCTGCGGCCTCAGAGCTGGGAGCGCCAGTGATGGCAACAAAGATTTAATTATATGTGAAAAGGAACTTATATCCACAATATGCAAAGAACTGTTACAATTCAATAATTAAGTAACCCAAATTTTTAAATGAGCTAGAGATTTATGTTTCTTCAAAGAAGACACACAAATGACCAATAAACATACAAAAAGCTACTCAGCATCATTAACCATTAGGAAAATGTAAATCAAAACCACAATGAGGACTGCTGGTGGCCAAGATGGCAACATAGATAAACACGGTACCCGCCTCCTCTCACAACCATGTCAAAATTACAACTAAACTACAGAAAAACAATCATTCAGAATCTCCTGAAATCAAGCTGAATGGAAGTCCTACAACTACGAAATTAAAGAACCCACATTGAGACTGGTAGGAGGGACAGAGACTTGGAAGGGGCTGGTCCCACACCCACATGTGGGGGATAAAAATTGGAAGGGATACCTTGGCTGTGGAGGTCCCCAATGAGAAGCAAGGGTCCCAGTACCACACCAAACACCCAAGCTCAGGGTTTCACTCAACCTCTAGCTGTAAAAAACCAGCAGGAATTGAGGCTGAGGAAGGCTGAGGCTGCTAGAGTCCCAGACAGTTCCTCTTAAAGGGCTCGCACATGGACTTACTCAGACTTATTCCCTCTGAGCACCAGCACAGGGACAGCAGCTTGAAAGGCACCAGAGACATATGGGAAGAACTAAACTGTTTAGCATCAATGTGAAGGCTAGAGGAACAGCTTTCTCCCAGACAGAAGTGCTGGCAGAAGCCATTGTTCCTTTGATGAGCCCTGCCCCACAGAACCAGCAGACAGGCACCATATTTGAGACTCCATCAACTTGGCTCACACAGTTTATCCCACCCTGATAATTCCCTGAGGCCCTGCCCCACCCAACTTTTGGGCTCACCCAACCTATTTCCATTAGCTTTACCATAGGAATGGCCTGTCTTGGCTCATGCTTCAGATTTTCCTAAAATCTCTCAATTAAGATCATCTGGTCTCAGCATGCCCAGTACCTCTCACTAAGTGGCCTCAAGTCCAGCACTAGCAGCAGCCTGCCTTGGTTCATAGCTTGGCCTCACCTGAGCACCTCTAAGCTCATCACAAGAAGCAGCCATCTGCAGATTACTTTGTAGCTTCTGCCTGGTGGCCCTGTGCAGAACACAGGTGGTGGTTGACCTTGGCCTACACCTCCTAGGAGGCCCTATAACTAGTGCACTCAGTGGACAGCTTCAGAGCATGTCGAAGCACCACCACTTCCATAAGCAACATATTCAAGGGCAGACTCAGTGGGTACCAGAGCTCTACTGAAGTAAGTCCTGCTCTGTCCCGTGGGTATCCACACAGCTGATCCTCCAAGGTGGTTAGAGGTTGGTGGTCAGTGGTCATAGCCAGTCCTTACCGCTGGATGGCCTATGCCAGTGGTCGGCAAACTGCAGCTGGCGAGCCACATGCGGCTCTTTGGCCCCTTGGGTGTGGCTCTTCCACAAAATACCACGTGCGGTGCGCACGTACAATGTGATTGAAACTTCATGGCCCATGTGCAGAAGTCAGTATTTTGTGGAAGAGCCACACTCAAGGGGCCAAAGAGCCGCATGTGGCTCGCGAGCCGAGGTTTGCCGACCACTGGCCTAGGTAAATCCCTCCCATTGATGGGCTAACAGCGATCAAGACTCAACTACAACAGGAGGGTATACAGCCCACAAGGGGGGGGGGGCACACCTCGAGTGCCCAGCTGGGGTGATCAGGGAGGCTGTGCCACTGGACCCTATAAGACACCTGCTACATTAGGTCATGCTACTAAGCCTGGGAGATGTAGCAGCTCTACCTAATATATAGAAACAAACAGAGGGAGACTGCCAAAATGAGGAGAGAAAGAAACATGGCCCATATGCAACAACAGAACAAAACCTCAGAAAAAGAACTAAACAAAATGGAGATAAATAAGCTACTAGATGCAGAGTTCAAAACACTGGTTATAAGGATACTAAAGGAACTTAGTGAGGACCTCAATAGCATAAAAAAGAAACAGTTAGAAATGAAAGCTACACTAACTGCAATAAATAATAATTTACAGGGAATTAACAGTAAAGTAGATGAAGCTGAGGATCAAACCAGTGATTTGAAATAAGGAAGTAAAAAACACCCAATCAGAACAGCTAAAAGAACCCCTCCTTTCCCCCAAAAAAGAGGATAAAAGAGAATAGTATAAGGAGCCTCTGGGACAACTTTAAGCATAACAACATTTGCATCATGAGGGCGCCGGAAGGAGAAGTAAGAGAGCATGAAATTGAAAACTTATTTGAAAAAGTAATGATAGAAAACTTCCATAACTTGGTAAAGGAAACAGATTTGCAAGTCCAGGAATAGCAGTGAGTCTCAAGAGGAAATCAAAGAGGCCCACACCAAGACACATAATTAAAATGCCACAGGTTAAAGACAAAGAGAAAATTTTAAAAGCAGCAAGAGAAAAATAGTTAGTTACCTACATGGGAGCTACCATAAGACTGTCAACTGATTTCTCAACACAAACTTTGCAGCCCAGAAGGAAGTGGCAAGAAATATTCAAAGTGATAAAAAACAAAGATCTACTAGTACAACCAAGATTACTCTACCCTGCAAAGCTCTCATTTAGAATCAAAGGACAAATAAAGAGCTTCCCAGACAAGAAAAAGCTAAAGGTGAACTATTACCACCAAACCAGTATTATATGAAACTAGAGACCCAGAATTCGTGCACTCAGGGTGGGGGGCATCCCTCAGCCCGGCCTGTGTCCTCTCGCAGTCTGGGAACCCTTGGGGGATGTCCGACTGCAGGAAGTGGGCCTAAGCCGTCAGTCGGACATCTTTAGTGCTGCCACGGAGGTGGGAGAGGCTCCTGCCACTGCCGCTGCACTCGCCAGACATGAGCCTAGCTTCTGGCTGAGCGGTGCTCCCCCTTAGGGAGTGCACTGACCACCGGGGAGCAGCTCCTACGTTGAGTGTCTGTCCCCTGGTGGTCAGTGCGCATCATAGTGACCAGTTGTTCCACCATTCAGTTGATTTGCATATTAACCTTTTATTATATAGGACTAGAGGCCCAGTGCACAAAACTTACTTTATCTCCAGCTTAAGATGTCCTGACTCTTAGCTCCTGAGAGTCTGTCGATTTACTACTATTTCCCTTTCAGAACTATTGCCAGCTGGCTTCCATTGTTCTGGTTCTATGCGCCATATTATTTTATATGATATACTAGAGGCCCAGTGCACAAAAATTTGTGCACTCGGGGGGCGGAGGGGGGGGGGGGTCCCTCAGCCCGGCCTGTGCCCTCTCGCAATCTGGGAACTCTCAGGAGATAACTACCTGCTGGCTTAGGCCTGCTCCCGGGTGGCAGAGGGCAGGCCCTATCCCTAGGTGCAGCCCCTGGTCGGGCTCAGAGCAGGGCCGATTGGGGAGTTGGGGTGCCGCCCCCTGTCATGCACAGAGCAGGGCGGATCGGGAGGTTGTGATGCCACCCTCAGTCACACTCAGGGTAGGGCCGATTGGGGGGTTGGGGCACCGCCCCCAGTCACACTCAAGGCAGGGTCGATGGGGAGGATGCAGCGCCACCCCCTGTCACTCACAGAGCAGGGCCCATCAGGGGAGTTGGGGCTCCGTACCCTGTCACGCACAGAGCAGGGCCCATCAGGGGGTTGGGGAGCTCCCCCTTGTCACTCACAGAGTAGGGCCGATAGGGGAGTTGGGGCACTGCCCCCTGTCACACACAGAGCAGGGCGGATCAGGGGATTGGGGCGCTGCCCTCTATCACCCACAGAGCAGGGCCAATCAGGGGGTTGGGGCGCCGCCACTGTCACACTCAAGGCAGGGCCAATGCGGAGGTTATGGCTCTACCCCGTCACACACAGAGCAGGACCCGTGGGGGGGGGGGGAGTTGGGGCGCTGCACCCTGTCACACACAGAGCCGCAGGGTGATCAGGGGGTTGGGGAGCTCCCCCCTATCAGGCACAGAGCAGGACTGATTAGGGGGTTAGGACACCTTCCCCTGTCACGAACAGAGCAGGGCGGATAGGGAGGTTGTGGCCCCACCCCGTCACACACAGAGCCGCAGGGCAATTAGGGGGTTTGGGTGCTGCCCCCTGTCACACTGATCCCGGTGCTGGGAGGCATATTACCCTTTTACTATATAGAATAGAGGCCTGGTGCATGGGTGGGGGCCAGCTGGTTTGCCCTGAAGGGTGTCCTGGATCTGGGTGGGGGTCCCCACTGGGGTGCCTGGCCAGTCTGGGTGAGGGGCTGAGGGCTGTTTTCAGGCTGGCAGGTGACTGAAGCTCCCAACTGCTCCTTTTTTCCTTTTTTTTTTTTTTTTTTAAATTCTGGGCCAGCTTTAGCTCTGGCTCCAGCTCTGAGGCCTCTGCTGCTGAAAGCAGGTATCTGGTTTGTTTGGGTTCTATAATCGAAACACTGTATCAACTCCAGCTCTGAGATCCCGGCTGGCTGAAAGCAGGTTTCTGGGGTTTTATTTAGCTTCTATATTTGTAACAATGTTTCAAACTGCAAGCTCAGAGGCTGGCAAGGCAGGCAGGGAACGTTGGAGTCCTCCGTCACTGAAGCAAGCGAGGCTAATGTTAGCCTCAAGCTGCCTGGCTGCCGGCCACCATGTTGGCTGGCAGTTAATTTGCATATCGCCCTGATTAGCCAATGGGAAGGGTAGCGGACGTACAGCTAATTACCATGTTTCTCTTTTATTAAATAGGATGCTAAAGGGTCTTATTTAAGAAGAAGGAAAGAAGATCAAAAATATGAACAATAAAATGGCAATAAATACATATCTATTAACAACTGAATCTACAAGCAAATTCAACAAGCATAACAGAAACTGAGTTACAGATACAGAGAACTTTTTGTTGGCTGCCAGATGGGAGGGGCGTTCGGAGGGGTGGGTGAAAAAGGTGAAGGGATACAAACTGGTTGTTACAGAATAGTCATGGGGATGTAAAGTACAGCATAGGGAATATAGTCAATAATATTCTCACCTGGCCAGCATGACTCAGTGGTTAAGCATTGACCTATGAACCAGGAGGTCACGGTTCAATTTCCGGTCAGGACACATGCCTGAGTTGTGGGCTCAATTTTCAGTGTGGAGCATGCAGGAGGCAGCCAATCAATGATTCTCTCTCATCACTGATATTTCTTTCTTTCTATCTCTCTCTCCCCCTCTCCCTCCCTCTCTGAAGTCAATAAAAATAGTTTTTAAAATAATAATAATATTCTAATAACTAGGTGTGGTACTGGATGGGTGCACGATTTAATGGGATAATCACATATTAAGTTATGTAAGGTCTGGTCACTGGGATATACAAAAAAAACACACAAAAACACACACACCATGAGATATCACTTCACATCCACTAGGATGGCTATAATAAAAAAGATAGATAATAATAAATGTTGCTGAGGAGGTGGAAAAATTGGAACCCTCACACATTGCTGGTGGGGATAGAAAATAGTGCAACCACTTTGGAAAACAGTCGGCAGTTCCTTAAAATGTTAAACGTAGAGTTACTATGTGACCAAGCAATTTCACTCCCAGGTATGTACCTGGTATATACACAAGAGAAATGAAAACATATGTCTACACAAAAACCTGTACTTGAATGTCCATATCAACACTATTCAAAGTAGCTAAAACTGGAATGTCTATCAACTGTTGAATGAAAGTGTAGTATATCCATAAAATGAGATATTACTTGGCCATAAGAAAGAAGTTCTCGTGCATGCTACAAAATGAACATCATGCCAAGCAAAAGAAGGCAGTCACAAAATTGCACATATTGTGTGAATTCATTTATATGAAATATCCAGAATAACAAATAGAAAGTAGATTAGTGATTGCCTAGGGCTGGGATAAAGGGGACCGCAGAGAAGTAAAAAGTTATTGCTATGGATAAAGGGTTTCTTTTTGGGATAACAAAAATGTTCTAAAATCCAGTGAATCATAAACGTTCAGTGAGTGAACTATATGATATATGAACAATACAATAAAGCTGTTAAAAAACTGAGAGCAAAATAAATAAATTAATTAAAAAATAAATAAATAAATAAAATTGAGAGCAGTAACCATGTCTTATGTGTCACTGTATTCTCATAAGAAACACAGGACCTGGCACATAATAGATACTCAACAAATGTTGGTAAAAGAAAAAGAAGTGTTGAGCTTTTTTACCGAAGATTTCATTAGAAGAATGCTCCATTGCATTCAGGGACTTCTGCAACAGTCCCAGTCTGGAGGAGACATGAGCCCCTCTTCAGCACCTTCTCCCAGCCCAGCACATCTCCTAAACATAAGGCTGATATTCTCTGTCTAAAGTCTCTTCTAAACCTATCCTATGATGCTTTTCTGGCAGATAAAAAAACCAACACATAGTTCTGAAAGCACGTAAGGGGCCAGGAGGACCAGGAGAGAAGTATAGATGTGGCCCTCTCTAGGAGTCAGGTTAGAGGCAGAATTAGCATTCATGAAATAATCAGACTCCAGGGCAGTAGATGATGGGGATAAATCAGGAATAAAGACAGTAAGGGGTCTTGTCAAAGTGGATTACTCTTCTGGGGTCTCCCAAGTAAATTATCTAATCTAATAAAAGAGAAACATGCAAATTGACTATACCTTCACTACGCCCCCAAGCCACACCCACCAGCCAATCAGAGTGACTATATGCAAATTAACCCAACCAAGATGGCAGCGGCAGCCACGGAGCTGGAGCAAGCAGGAGGCTTGGTTCCCCCGGCGATGGAGGAACCCAAGCTTCCCGCCTGCCCTGGCCAGCTCTGGCCTCCGCTGAAGGCAACAAAGTTTCAATTATAGAAGATAAATAAATCCCAGATACCTGTTTCAAGCCAGCCTCCACTGGGAGCTTGGGTGGCTGGGGGCCACGGCCAGCCTGCAAACAGCCGTCAGCCCCTCACCCAGACTGGCCAGACACTCCAGTTGGGACCCCCAACCTGAAGGGGCTGTGGCCAGCCTGCAAACAGCCATCAGCCCCTCACCCAGGCTGGCCAGGCACCCCAGGGGGGACCCCCACCCTGAAGGGGCTGTAGCCAGCCTGCAAAAGGCCATCAGCCTCTCACCCAGGCTGGCCACACCCTCATGGGGTGAGGGTCTCAACTGGGGGGCTTGGCCAGCCTGCAAACAGCCATCAGCCCCTCACCCAGGCTGGCCAGGCACCCCAGAGGGGACCACCACCCTGAAGGGGCTGTGGCCAGCCTGCAAACAGTCATCAGCCCCTCACCCAGAATGGCCAGGCACTCCAGCAGGGACCCCCACCCTGAAGGGGGTGTGGCCCGTCTGAAAACAGCCCTCAGCCCCTCACCCAGGCTGGCCAGGCACCCCAGTGGGACCTCCACCCTGATCCGGGACACCTTCAGGGCAAACCAGCCGGCCCCCACCCGTGCACCAGGCCTCTATCCTATATAATAAAAGGGTAATATGCAAATTGACTCTAACAGCAGAACGACTGGGAATGACTGGTCACTATGACACACACTGACCACCAGGGGGCAGACGCTCAATGCAGCAGTTGCCCCTGGTGGTCAGTGCACTCCCACAGGGGGAGCTCTGCTCAGTCACAAGCCAGGCTGATGGCTGCCAGTACAGCAGTGGTGGTGGGAGCCTCTCCCACCTCCTCAGCAGCGCCAAGGATGTCCGACTGCAGCTTAGGCCTGCTCTCCGCTGGCAAGTGGGCATCCCCCAAGGGCTCCCGGGCTGCCAGAGGGATGTCTGACTGCCAGCTTAGGCCCAATCTCCTGGGGGCGGGCCTAAGCCAGCAGGTGGTTATCCCCCAAAGGCCGGGCTGAGGGACGCCCCCCCCCCAAGTGCACAAATTTTTGTGCACTGGGCCTCTAGTTATAAACTATTTTTGAGGAGACAGAGGGAAGCTAGGTAGTCAGGAATCAAGACCATGGCGGGGAGGGGGAAATAAAACCAGAAAGGCCAGCTAGGTTGTTACTAAGGCACCTCAACTGGACAGGGAAGGAAGGGCACACACACAGGAGACATAAACTTTAAAATGTATGAATGTTGCTAAGACAAACAACCAATCACAAGGCAGTAAGACACATAAACCAATCCCAACGATGTTGCTAAGGCAGAATTCTTGGAAAAGAACCCATCAGGAGCTAGCAAGGCTGTATCCACCCCCTAGATTAAAAGTGGTGTGCTTCCTCTTGCCTCCTCCTTCTCCTTAGCATGTAATGGGTTCCTGACATTCCTGCGGTGGGGGAGCACATCCCTGCGGGACTCCACACATGGACTAATAGACTTTAATTTGCATTGTGAGAAATGGCTCACCTGCCCAAATTTCAAATGACGGACTAGGAAACAGAAGCATGGAGAAAATGAGACTTTTTTTTAACAATCTTTTTTTTGTTTTTTTTAATAACACTCTTGAGAGCAGGCGTCCATTGTACAGGATCACGAGTAGGGCAAGAAACATAGCCTATTTATTTAGACCTTCCTCCAGTTCCTCACTGGCTGAGTACTATTTGATCACCTATTTTCTAATAGGTTGCCAAGGTCTTGCTGTCTCCCATTGGGTTATTTTAAAAAATTGCTGAGGCCTTCTCTAGTTGCCTCCACCCACTTTGTCTAACAGTGGTCGGCAAACTGTGGCTCGCGAGCCACATGCGGCTCTTTGGCCCCTTGAGTGTGGCTCTTCCACAAAATACCATGTGTGGGCGCGCATGTACAGTGCGCTTGAAACTTCGAGGCCCATGCACAGAACTCTACAGATATCTGGCTGCTCCCCCAGCAATGCATCACCAGTGGACAAAGACAATGTTTACAATTTCTGTGTCCTTGAAAACCATTAGCACAAAGTCCTGCACACAGTAAGTTGGTAATTCACATTTGTTCAATTTAAGTATTTACTTCACCAAAAAATATTAACACCTCTTTATTGAAGCCACATCTAGTCAGCCAAATGGAGAACTGCCTTTATGTGTCCGTAGTAACCGAGTGGCCAACCTGCCTAAAAGCAGAATCCTTAGATTGTTAACACGACCTTCACATGACCTATAAGTAGCACTCACACATCTGGTCCACACCCACCTTTCTTTCCAGAACGCCCACCTCCTTCGCTCTTATCCTCATACTTCAGTCACAGGAACTGCTCCTTTTGTTCTTCGAGCCTGCACACTTCCTCACCCAGAAGCTGTTCCCTCTGCCCAAGGTGCTCCTACATTCCCCAGTCACCTGTAGTCTGTGCTTAATATAAATAGTACTAGAGGCCTGGTGCACGAAATTCATGCACTGGGGGATGGGGGTCCCTCAGCCCGGCCTGCGCCCTCTCCCAGTCCGGAAGCCCTCAGACATGTCCGCCTGACGGCTTAGCCCCTGCCGCTGCGCTCACCAGCATGAGCGAGGCTTCTGGCTAAGAGGTGCTCCCCCTGTGGGAGTGCAATGACCACCAGGGGGAAGCTCCTACGTTGAGCATCTGCCCCAACGGTCAGTGCGCGTCATAGAAAGCAGTCGTTCTGCCATTCAGTCGATTTGCATATTAGCCTTTTACTATATAGCAGTGGTTCTCAACCTGTGGGTCGTGACCCCTTCAGGGGTCGAATGACCATTTCACAGGGGTCGCCTAAGACCACTGAAAAACACATATATAATTACACATTGTTTTTGTGATTAATCACTATGCTTTAATTATGTTCAATCTGTAACAATGAAAATACATCCTGCATATCAGATATTTACATTGCGATTCATAACAGTAACAAAATTACAGTTATGAAGTAGCAACGAAAATAATTTTATGGTTGGGGGTCACCACAACATGAGGAACTGTATTATAGGGCTGTGGCGTTAGGAAGGTTGAGAACCACTCCTATATAGGATCATTTCCCTGAGGCCTTCCCAAACTCCTCCTCCAGCCCAGATTAAGTACCTTGTCATATACTTTCATTGGACTTTCAATGGCCCTTCCTCCAGTGTCCTTCACACACTTAGGTATCTCTGTGATTATATATCTATCTCCTTCACTAAGGAACTCCCTGAAGGCACTGATTATTTAACTCTGGTGGTGTGCTGGTAAATGCTTAACAACTTAGTCTCCAAAATTATGTTCATACTAGAGGCCCAGTGCATGAATTTGTGCATGGGTAGGGTTCCTCTGGGTGGCCTGCAGGGATTGGGCTGAAATCCACAGTCCAACGCCGCCTGCAGCTCCTACCTGCCGCTCTCACTCATCCTGGCCCCACTGTGCCTGCTGCAGGCCCATGCCCAATCAGTCCCAATCGGGAGAGGCTCGTGCTGCCACAGCAGTGCTTACCAGCTATGAGCCCTGCATCTGGTGCCCTCCCAAGGAGAGTAGCCTGTGAGATCGAGCTGAAACCAGCTCTCCGACATCCCCCGAGGGGTCCCAGATTGTGAGAAGGCACAGGCCAGGCTGAGGGACCGCTGCACGCTCAGGCCGGAGAGGGACTGCAGGAGGACTCCAGGGCGTGTCCAGCCCATCTCACTCAGTCCCGATCGGCTAGACGCCAGCAGCAATCTAACCTACTGGTCGGAGCATCTGCCTGCTGGTGGTCAGTGCACATCATAGCGAGCGGTTGAGCAACCTTAGCATATCATTAGCATATTACGCTTTGATTGGTTGTTCAGTTGTTCTGCTGTTCGGTCTATTTGCATATTACCCTTTTACTATATAGGATATATATACACATTTATTATAAACTAGAGGCCCGGTGCATGAAATTTGTGAAAGGGGGGCTGTGTCCCTCAGTCTGCACCCTCTCCAATCTGGGACCCCTCAAGGGATGTCCAACTGCCTGTTTAGGCCCAATCCTGGCCTCAACAGGCAGTTGGACATCCCTCTCACAATCCAGGACTGCTGGTTCCCAACTGCTTGCCTGCCTGATAGCCCTTAACTGCTTCTGCCTGCTAGGCTGATCACCCCCTAACCACTCCCCTGCCAGCCTGATCAGTGCCTAACTGCTCCCCTACCGGCCTGGTCCCCCCCAATTGCCCTCCCCTGAAGGCCTGGTCCCCCCCAACTGCCCTCCCCTGCAGGCCTGGTCCTCCCCAACTGCCCTCCCCTGCAGGCCTGATCGCCCCCAACTGCCTTCCCCTGCAGGCCTGGTCCCCCCAACTGCCCTCTCCTGCAGGCCTGATCGCCCCCAACTGCCCTTCCTTTTAGGTCTGGTCCCTCCCAACTGCCCTCCCCTGCCGGCCATCTTGTGTCCACATGGGGGTGGCCATCTTGTGTGTTGGTGTGATGGTCAATTTGCATATTACTCTTTTATTAGATAGGACTTTACTGAAATAAAAGATGTATTACATACAATAGTAAAAAATATGCAATACAGTAATAAATATATAGTAATCCTATCTAACGAAGAGGGAATATGCTAATTGACACGCCGTCACAAAGATGGCAGCGCCCACAGCCAATAAGGAGGGAATATGCTAATTGACTGCCACGCTCTCAAAGATGGCAGCACCCACAGCCACAAGGTGATGGCGCCCAGTCCCCTCAGTCCCCCAGCCGCCCAGGGCCGGCCCAAGGTGCAGGCAAGCCTCGAATGTCAGCTGCCCAGCCACCCAGGGCCGCCCGAGGCTCAGGTAACTAGGGCCGGCCGAGGCTTGCACTGCTGGCAGTGGCAGCAATAGAAGTGTGATAGGGGTGTCGCCTTCCCCTGATCGCCGGTTGCCTCCTGCCCCTGAGGGCTCCTGGACTGTGAGAGGGGGCAGGCTGGGATGAGGGAACCCCCCTCCAGTGCATGAATTTTCATGCACCGGGCCTCTAGTATATAATAAAGTATGCAGCAATAAAATATATGATATTCTTTATTGCTAATTCCATATAGCCAATTGATTCTCACAGAATGCTGTCATAGACTTTTGTCTCATCTCTGCGGCCAATCTATGGATAAAATTGATAAGTAAGTGAATGGTGATTGATATTTTCATTTACTTTAAGAAATAAAACAAAACTGGAATAAGAAAGATGTACATCAAACATGATCTGAACAAATTATTTGCTGAACTGGACCCTAGTTTTCAACTACAAGAAGACTATTTCCTCAATTTTAGGGGTGCTATTCAGAATGTAATGGCTACAGACTCAAACACTTTAAATTTAAACTGCAAATGTTAACATTTCATCATCACTTTCTGAGACAAGGAACAAAACAGTAAATGAAGCCATAATTTGTAGTGTCTGTTGGTGTCCGTGGTGTAAATACTCCTAACACAGCCAATTTCAAACCACCAACTTGATATCTCTGAACACAGACACATAGCTGGGAAGAGGTATGCCATAGTTCATAATTACATATTTCCACCATGTGGCTACAAGAGATGTAAATGCTAAAAAAATGAGGAAGTGATAAGATCTAAGTTTTTACTACCCTTGTTTTTAATATAATTTATTTAATTGTAAGTTTATAGAATTCATTTTTAATAATGGCTGCAAAATTCCTGAAAATGTAACCACAAGGTCTGACTGAGCAGGCTCTGGCCCTCATGGTTCACTGCTACCACATTCCCAGTGTTTACTAATCAAAAAGTGCTCAATGAATATGTAAAGGGACAAAGTATAATATAACCCTGTAGTGACTTTACTCCTAAGAATCTGCTATTCCAGAGGCAATCTAGACTTTCCTGTAAAAAGATTTACCTACAGATGGAAATTTTGAAAGCTACAGAAAATATCAACATCTTCCATATAACACATTATCTTTGAAAAGGGGGGTGGACTTTTAATTATTAGTATAAGCTCAAATGTAAGAAACCATCTCTGATAAATTCTCCTTGAGGTATTTCTTCCACAAAAACTCTTAGGCCCTGCGAAGTTAATTTGAAATCCTTCAACAGTCTGATTTGGTTTAGCACCCTGTGTGGCATTATTCCCAGGGTGCTCTTTAGTTCTGGCTACGGCTCTGGAAAAACAGAGCCCAACCAGTACCTCCGGGGCCCAGAAGGCACTGAGCTAGTACTGAGAACGGCTGGGAGCTCACTCACTGGGTTTATTCGGGCTCAGCGTGGGTCCTCTTTCTTTCGTTTGTTAATCCTTACCAGAGAATATTTTTCCCCACTGATTTTTAGAGAGAATAGAAGGCAGGAAGGGAGGGGGAAGAGAGAGAAAGAGAGAGAGAGAGAGAAACACTGATGTGAGAGAGACACATTGATTGGTTGCCTCCCACATGTGCCCCAACTGGGGACAGGGATTGAACCTGCAACTCAGATATGTGCCCTTGACTAGGAATTGAACCCGTGACCGCCTTGGGTGTGGGCAGACACTAACCACTGAGCCACCAGCCAGGGCTGGGTCCTCTTAATTCTATTTCTATTTTTTTTTACATTGCTATTGCTACCCTCCCTTTAAGCTTCTTCCTCTGGGCTTTACTCCTCCTTAGTTCCCTATAGATTCCCCTTCCTAAAGCTGGTTTTGGTTCTTGGCTTCCCACCATCCACCCCACCTAACCACTAGTGATCCCTACCTAGATCTATGCCCGACTACCTGAATGCTCATCTCTACTTACTCTCTTCATGACAAAGCATAAAGTAATCAGCACCTGCTGTGTCCTTCAGACCATCTCTATGCCTTTGACAAGCACAAGCATGTCCCAGCTGTTCCTTTAAGAATATAGGAGATTTTTATCTTCGCAGACTGTAATAAGAATAAAAGGGAAGAGTGATGTTTCAGATTCCCAAATCTATCTATCTATCTATCTATATATATATATATATATATATATATATATATATATATATATACATAAGGCTAATTAATAAGCAAAGTGTCCCCTCGGGAGTTCAACCAGGAGACAGGGAGTTGGATCACTCGCTATGATGTGCGCTGACCAGCAGGGGGCAGCACAGAATGAAGGAAGGTCCCGGCCAGCAGCGGGAAGGCCCCAATCGGCCCTGATTGCTGGCCAGGCCTAGGGACCCTACCCGTGCCCGAATTTCGTGCATTGGGCTTCTAGTCCTATATAATAAAAGGGTAATATACAAATTGACACTAACGGCGGAACGACCACTCTCTATAACACATACTGAACACCAAGGGATAGACGCTCAATGCAGGAGTTGCCCCCTGGTGGTCAGTGTGCTTCCACAGGGGGAGCACCGCTCAGCCAGAAGCCGGCTCATGGCTGGCCAGAGCACTGGCAGGAGCCTTTCCCGCCTCCACGGCAGCGCTAAGGATGTCGCGGGGAGTGGGCCTAAGCCATTAGTTGAACATCCCCCAAGGGCTCCCAAGCTGCAAAGGGATGTCTGAGTGCCAGCTTAGGCCCAATCCCCTTGGAAGCAGGTCTAAGCCATCAGTCGGACATCCCTGGAGGGGTATGGGACTGTGAGAGGGCGCAGGCCGGGCTGAGGGACCCTCCCCCGCCCCCCAAGTGCATGAATTTTCGTGTACCGGGTCTCTACTATAAAATAAAGTTGTTTGCTTTTTCAGATTATGCACACTGCTCTTCTCCTCAGAAAGCAGTGCTGCTTTTAACAGCATATGAGCCCTCCCTCCCTTCCACTCACCCTAGTCCTCCACCCATCCCGAACAGTACACACCCAAGGCTCCACTACACTTATCCTGGGTTTCTAACCCTTTTTCCATTTCTAGTCACCAATGTCCTCATAACCCTCCAGTGGAAATTATTCCAAACTGCCTGGCCACAGGCCCTGCCGCCTTCCCCAAGTACTTTTCACATTGTGCCACCTTCTTATTTAAGAACCTAAGGGTCCCTGTAAAAGTCTAAGAGAATATTCCAGTTCCAAGTATCTAGGGACCCAATGGGTGCAATGTCTCTACTTCATACAGAGAGAGGGGAAAAATATGAAAAAGCAAATAGGCAAAAAGAAAACAATTGGTGGTTCTGGTAAAGGGTAAACAAGAGTTCCTTGTACTATTCGTACAATTTTGTATAGTTATATCAAAATAAAGTAACAAAAAAATAATCTAAACTCCTCATCTTAGTATCAAGTTTAACAATAAAGAGTTCCTTCTTACTAACCACCCCAGTCAAGCTGGCCTGTGATGGTCACACCTCTACCTACCATCTTGTTTTTGTCCCTCTCTCCATACCTCAACTCAGGATTTCCCCCACCCCTCCTGACCAACAACCGCTTCCTTCACTGGTTCACTTCTTCCAGTGGAGCTGAAAAAGGAAAAGAATTAACATTTATCATCTGCTATCAGCCAGGCCGATATCATGCTTTGTACTCACTGTATATTATTTTATCTAATTCTTCTAACAACTCTAACATGGGAGGTATTAGCTTGAGACTTGGCAAGATTAAGACACTGGTCCAGAGCAAGCAAGAGATTAATCAAAATAAAAAAGCCAAAAATGAAAAAGCCAGAATAAAAAAAAAACAGAAATTACCATTGAATCCTATGGGATTTATGCTAGTGAATGCAGCTATCTGACAAGATAAAATTAATATAATAAAAATTAGATAGTATTAGAAGGGGAGTTGGAAACAAGCTATGAATGTGTACTAGGAAGTCAAAATATCTTGTCTAAAAGTGAAAGTTGTTTAAAAACACTCTAAACTATTACATTTTGTTTTGTTTTGTAACTTTAAAAAAGACCCTGTCCAAATTACATAGTCATTAAGTACAGCGCTGGAATGGGAACCCAGGTAGGCCTCTGCTGTCCATAGCTGATCACACCTCACTGCTTCCCTTTCCTGACCAACTCACCTACAACCTACTCACTCACTCAATGCATGCCAGGCCCTGTTCTAAATGCTGCAGATACATTAGGGCAGTGTCGCCAACCTTTCGGACCTCACGGACCACTGGTGGTGACCAATGCAGTAGAGAACAAAACAGATAAAGCTCTCCAACTTCACGAAGCTTCCATTTTAGTGGGAGGAAACACAATAAAACCAGTCGTTATCAAACACGTATATAGCACTTACTCAATTTTATAAATATTAACTCATTTAATCTTCATAAAAAAAAAACTGAGTTAGGTATCATTCTTACAAATGAAGAAACCGAGCTAAAGGGGTTAAGTAATCTACCCAAGGTGACATAAAGAAGTACATTAGTGAAGCCAGGACTTAAACCCGGGCAGTCTGGATCCAGTGCCCAGGCTACTTACTATGCCTCTCCATAAACTTTAAGCATGCTGGAGGTTGGAAAGTACCCTGGAGAAAAGGAAAATATAAAGCAGGATAAAAAGAAAGAGGAGTACTAGGGAAAAGGGGACATGTTGACATTTTAACTGGGTGGCAAGAGAAGCTTTCACAGAGAAAGTAACATCTAAAAAAAGAAATTCAATGGCTAAGAGAAGTTAACCATCTTGGGGAATATATTTCAGGGAGAGGAAACACTGTGCAAAGGCCCTGAGGCAGGGCGCCTGGAGTGTTGGAGGGAACTGTAAGGTGCCAGAGAAGCTTGAGTAGAGGGAGTGAGGGGAATACTAACTACTGCATTTTTAAAAATATATATATTTTTTTATTGATTTCTGAGAAGAAGGAAGAGTGTGAGAGATAGAAACATCAACGATGCGGGAAGAACCAAGATGGTGGTGTGGGTAAATGCAGGTACTTGCAGCCTCCCACAACCACATCAAAATTACAACTAAAATACAGAACAACCATCATTCAGAACCGCCTGAAAGACGGCTGAATGGAAGTCCTACAACTAGAGAAGTAAAGAAGAAAGCACAGTGAGACTGGTAGGAGGGGCGCAGGCACTGAACAGGCTGGTCTGACACCCACATGTACCATTGTTTTCATTGGGAGGGAGATTGTCACTGGTAGCTTGCCTGAGATGAGCAAAGGGGTCCCAGCCCCACACCAGCCCCCACCCCAGGGTCCCATATCTCTAGTATGTTCCTTTAAACTAGCTGACAGCCAACATCTCTCTACAAATGGCAAAACTATGGCAAAGAACAATTAAGTGATTCCCCTGAGTTCACTGTCAGCAGCAGCTGAATCAAAGTTTTCTTATCTAGACTGAGAGATCAGGGAATGTAGAGGCCATAACAGCTTTATCCTCCTTTGTGGCCCACCCATCCCCTCTCATGCCCAGCACAGAACCTTATAGACCTAAGACAGTGAGGACTTCAGATGTTCTGGATCATAAGAACAGGCTCACAGATAGTAATGATTGACACAGTGAACCAAACAGTGACACAGTGTACCAAACACATCAACACAGGCATAAGGCACAAACATTTAGTTACATCACTGAGAATGTAGCTAATGCAGTGATCACCCCCTTTACACAGAGAGCCTTCTCTGTACTCCTTTCTCATCATGTGCAGAATTTCCAGACTCCTTTTCCCATAGTTCCCAGAGAAGTAAGCAAGCTCTAGCTACTTAGAATAATAATGTTCTTATTATTACAGAATATGCATTAGTCGCTGCCCTATTTCTGATTGCAATCTTTTAAAGTAGCAAAAAGAAAACCCCTTTCTGCACTAAGTCAGAAATGGTAGGGTACCTTTTCCACTCATTTTATTTCCAAAATAAATTCCTCCAATCTAATATCATTTTATTTTCCAGATCAAACCTAGAAGAAAAGAAATCCATCCTAGAAGAATCATTTTCTATAGGTTGAGATGCAGTGGAGGTCCCAGAAAGAACATGTTTGTACCTAAAATTGAGCTCTTGAGTACTGTGACTGTTGTTCCATTTAAGAGATTAACTTTTTCATGAAGACAGCAGGGAATGGCAGGAGCTGTGTGAAGCAAAACATAGTGCCAGCCCTCTAGCAGTTGGAAGCTCAAGATAACAAGTTATCCTTCAGCTCTTAGACTGCTTCTCTTTTTAGGCAATTGCTGGTCCTGCCACACCCCACTAAGCAGCTGCTCAGTTAGGTAAATGATGGGAGTATGAGTTCCAGAGCAGAACAGGTACCTACCTGTGTCTATAATGCTGTTAAAGGAAGCAGTAGCATTATTTTTTCACACATGACAGGTAATCTTAGAGTAATAGCTATCGAGGGGTGCTAGGTTCAAAAACAACTATTAGATAATAGTACTGTATCAATGTTAAATACCTGATGTTGATCACCATAATATGGTTATAGAAGAGGATGTGCTTATTCTTGATAAACCTACACTGAAGTAAATAGGGGTTAAAGGGGCACAAAGTCTCCAACTTTCAAATGGGTCCCCCCCCAAAAAATAGCATATATATGGGCGGGGGGAGAAAGATAAAGCACACAGGGCAAAATGTAAACTATTAATAAAATGCAATTAAGAAATGTAGATAACAGCTAGAAGGGGCACTGAGTACTGCTCTTGCAACTTTTCTGTAAATTTGAAATATTATCAAAATTAAGAGTTATCCAAAAATGGAACTTTACCTATTCCCTGACAGATAGATGGGCATGCTGTCCCAGTCACAGCAGGAGCCACTTCCTGCCTAAAGCACCTGGAAGCCAAGGCAGCAAGGTGGGTGGCATTGTGACACTCACAGGGAGACAATCAGAACAATTAACCATGCAGACAGAATCTGAGAGCACCTAAGACACCAGCTATTTCTGGGTTTTTCCCTAAAATCAGGTCATATTTTCTGGGTTTTTCTCCAGAATCAAGTCATATTCTTGGTACATAGAAAACGAGATCAGGTTTACCAAAATGGGGCTGGGCAGGCACCAAACTTGAAACTTCAGTGTTATCTGGGCTCTGACCTCTCCTTATCTCCTCTATCTAATCAGTGTTCTCCAAAGTTCTCTGGCATCAAGTCCCTTCCTCTCTATTTCCATCACCAACATTTTGTTCCAGTTGCTGGTCATGTCAAACCTGAACATCACCAGTTGCTCAGAGTAGGCAAACCATGAGCTGTGGGCCAAATCCAACCTGTAAGTGAAGGATGGCTTTTACATTTCTAAACAGCTGAGGCAAAAATAAATTAAAAAAAAAAAAAGACTGGTGACATGTGAGAATTATATGAAATTCAAATTTGGGGGACATAAATGAAAGCTTCATTGGCACATGGCCACACCCATTCATTTTCCAGTTGTCTGGCTGCTTTGATACTACAATAGGAGAGCTGAGGCATCAGAGACCATATGGCCCACTGAAACCTAAAATATTTACTTTCTGACCCTTTACAGTAAAAAGTTTGCTGGCTTCTCCCATAGTTGGTCTTGCTTGACTGTCATCTCTCCCACCCCCACGAGATTAAACAACATAAAATGCTACTTTCATACTGTTGCTCAGTGTTAGACACCTCTGATGAACTCCCTGTTGCCTATACTACACACTGTGCCATAGCATCCATAAGATCAGATGAATAAACTTGCTTCTAACAAGAAAA
The DNA here is from genome assembly GCF_963259705.1 of Myotis daubentonii. Lineage (NCBI taxonomy): Eukaryota > Metazoa > Chordata > Mammalia > Chiroptera > Vespertilionidae > Myotis > Myotis daubentonii. The sequence continues at coordinate 113,022,867 of NC_081841.1, forward strand.
GCCCATAAGGCCATGCCTTTGTTTATGCTGTTCTCTGCCTATTAGAAAACTCTTCTGGCCTTCAACTGCTAAGCTCATTGCTAACTTAACTTCCCAAGAATACTTCCTGGTTCCCTCTCCTCTGCTTCCACAGCACCCTATACTTACCCTCATTGCATCTCTTACCACTCTACACTAAAAATCTATTTGTGTGTCTGTCTCCCCAGCTACAGTAAGATTCCAGAGGGCAAGGAACACATCTTACTCACCTCCCAGAACCTGGCACAGCAGTCCATACATACTGAACTCTCTCCCAACCCCACCAGGCTCACTCTCAACCCTAAGCTTTGCTCATCCCAGCACCCCTTTCATCTCATCTAGATAATCCTAGCAATGACCAGGGACACAGTCTCTACAGGTCCATGACAATCAGTGCAGACTAGGGTTCAAACCCCAGGCTCCTCTCACTCCAGTCTGTGTGATCTTGGATAAGATGACCTCTGGGGTCATCACTGGTAAAGTGGGATGTTGCAGCCTCACCTAACCTGCAGGGTTGACAGTGCATGGAAACATCTAAACCAGTGCTTCACATACAATAAATTCTCAATGAAGTCACCTGTCTGTCCCATTTTGGTATTTCATTGTTTTTCCTCCCCCTTTTCCCAAATGAGTGGTTCATGAACAGGGATAACGTCATACACTTCTACAAACTGTGCCCTGCCCTAATATCCAGTATAGCTCAACATATGGAAGAGGAGCCTAAGAAATGGTAAATTAATGAACAAATTATCCCAAGAAGTCTAAAGAGTTGCTAATAAGAAAAATAATGCAGAGCCAGAGATAAGGCAGAGAATAATGAAATAGAGAGCAGGAGTTGGAGGCTGGAGACACTTGAGGGAACTCATATTAATAAGCACAAACCCACTCATGCTCCCTGGAGGCTATTTGTGGATGAAAGGAAACCAAAGTCTTAATATTCCACTTCGAGTTTTGTAAGTATGAATCAATAATAGTACTAGCTGACACTAGGGTGCTCACTGTGTACTTAGCAAATGCTTGGAAGAATTCTAAATGCTTAAGACCATTGCATCGGTGAAGAAACTGAGGCCCAGGGAGGTTAAAGAACACACCCAAAGTCATACACAGTCTAAGTCTAGAGTTCATGCTCTTCAAGACATGTTGGGTTTTGTTTTGTTTTTAATCCTCACCCAAGGATATGTTTTTATTGATTTTTACAGAGAGAAGAAAGGAGAGAGAAACATCAATGTGAGAGAGAAAAATCAAACCCACAACTAGGTAGGTGCCCTAACTGGGAATTGAACCTGCAATCTTTTGGTGTATGGGACAATGCTCCAATCAACTGAGCCATCTGGCCAGGGCTGGAGGTTGGTTTTTTTTTTTTAATCTAATGTAGTTCCATCGTTTATCAGGTAAGAGATCTCAGGTAAGTCATCTAACCTCACTGCGCCCCATGTTTCCCAAACTAAATGCATCATCATTTACTTAACTTATTGTAAGAATTAAAGGAGATTGCTCTGGCTGGGTGGTTCAGTTGGTTGGAGCATCATCCCATGCATCAAAAGGTTACAGGTTCGATTCCAGGTCAGGGCACATACCTAGGTTAAAGGTTCAATTCCTGGTCAGGGCATGTGCGGGGGTTGAGGGGAGGCAACCAATTGATGTTTCTCTCTGTGTTTCTCGAAATAAAGAAAGAAAGGAAAGAAAGAAAGGAAAGAAAGGAAGACAAGAAAGAAGAAAGAAAGAAAGAAAGAAAGAAAGAAAGAAAGAAAGAAAGAAAGAAAGAAAGAAAGAAAGAAAGAAAGAAGGAAGGAAGGAAGGAAGGAAGGAAGGAAGGAAGGAAGGAAGGAAGGAAGGAAGGAAGGAAGGAAAGAAAGAAAGAAAGAAAGAAAGAAAGAAAGAAAGAAAGAAAGAAAGAAAGAAAGAAAGAAAGAAAGAAAGAAAGAATTAAAGGAGATCCTATCATAAGGTGTATTTATAAAACAGACTCCTGATAAATTAGTTCCCTTCCCACCTTTCCTATACACCTCAATATAATCCTTAATATAAGTAAGGATTTTAGCCAAATTCCTTGACCTCCTTTACTACTGGGGAACAATCTTTACTCCACCCTGGGTTTTCTTGTGTATTGCCTATGCCCAAGCCTTTGGATTCCACAAAAGCCTGCAAAAAACAGCCTGGAGACAAGCATGAAAGGAAAGCCAGTGCAAAAGTAGCCTAGTGAAGCAGCACAGATGGCAACGTTCCAGATGACTCCTGTACAATTAATACTATATGAGCAAAGGCTAGCCAGCTGGGTGCTGCCAGGACACACTCTGACAGCCAGCCATGACAGCATCTGGTTCTGTCTGCCATGCCAACAAGCGGGATGACAGGCCTGGAGGCCTGTAAAGGCAGAGCCCAGTAACATCCATGGCTCTAAGGTTCCATGTGTGGTGGGCAACAGAGAGGGCAAGGCAGGTAAAAGTGACAGGCAGTCATTCCCACCAATGGTGGAAGATCAGACTACCTGAAAAAGTTGTATCTAGAGAAGTAAAATTTTAAATTCCTAGAGAAGAAATTCTGTTGCAAAATTCTTGTACTGTGAAGAATTAAATTTAAAGCCAAGAAGTATAGATACACACTGTACTTTGGAAGTTAATCCACATTTCTATACATCAGGTTTTTTTTTTTTAAAGCAAGGGAAACCTTTAAGCTGATGATCCCTTCTCTGGGGTCATTGTCATGGACAGAGAGAACTTTTCCTTAGCAGCATGTAAAAAGGTCTAAATGTTATTACCACACCGAGACAACTCAATTAATATAGCAGAGCAATTGTCAGAAGTTGCTTAACTCATTTCTAGAAAACATAAGTAATTTCTATTTGAATGGACTTAAGGAAGATGGAGGAGTGGGAGGCCTGGCAGACACCACTCCAAGGCCACCAGGTTCCAAGGTCCCTGCAGTATTGTGGTTCTAGGGTGAGAAAAGAGCCTTGGAGATAACATGGTCACCTCTAATTCCCAAAGCATCAGTTAAGCACCTCCATACCCAGGACTACTCCCACTCCTGCTGAAACACCTGGGAAAGAGAACAACCTGACAGCAGGCTCTTCTAGCAAGGGCTGCCAATCCTCTGGAGCAGTGACTCCAGGTTAAGTAGTGACTGCAAAGACAATCTGCCAAGCCCAACAGATCCACAGTGATGATGGACTTAAAGGCAGCCTGCAGGAAGGGGTGATGGCACCAGCCTTTCCTGCAACCAAAGTACAGGGCTGGTCCTCAGAGAGGAGCTCTAAAGTGATCCTCTATTTACAAAAACACAAACATTCCAGAAACAATAGCCACAGCGGGTAGGTAAATTCTAGGAATTCTCAATCTTTGTGTGCAAAATTAACAAAACCTAATCAAGAACTATTTTGCCAATTAGTATACATTTCCTTTTTTTCTCCCCTTCTTTTTAAAAAATATATTTTTAAAGAGAGGAAGAGAAAGGGAGAGAAACATCAATGTGAGAGATAAACATAGATCAGTTGCCTCTAGCACACACCAGGACTGGCGTTCAAACCCACAACCTGGCCATGTGCCCTGACAGGGAATCAAAACAGCAACCTTGCCCTAGCCAGTTTAGCTCAGTGAATAGAGCATCGGCCTTCCGACTGAAGGGTCCTGGGTTTGATTCCGGTCAAGGGCACATACCTCGGTTGCAGACTCCTCCCTGGCCCTGGCCCTGGCAAGTGCGGGAGGCAACCAATCGATGTGTTTCTCTCACATCGATGTTTCTCTCTGTCTTTCCCTCTCTCTTCAACTCTCTCTAAAAGATCAATGGAAAAATATCCTCGGGTAAGGATTAACAAAACAAAAAAACAAAAAACAACAAAGTGTAAAAAAATATAAACAAAACAGCGACCTTTTGGTGTATGGGACAACTCTCAAGCAACTGAGCCACATTGGCCAGGGCAGTATAAATTTTCTTACCACTTCATGTTCAGAGCTCCCTGGCCAATTAAGTCACTTATCACAACACTATGGTTTTCTGTATTTGTGTCTGCCACCAGTAGAATTGTGGTGACCCCTTGTAGGTGAACATCATATTACCTGGCACTTGCTCACATATAGTAGTTGCTCACTAAATGTGCTGAAAGAAAGTCCCAGTGTGTAAACTAAAGTTCTTATATTTCCTGGCTCCCTAAGGGTGTTTGAAGCCCATAGCTTCTTTGTGCCCACTCTGCCCACTAAGGCTGGGCACACCATATACAGTAAATCCTGGAGCCTGATTCAAGTTGCCATCTCACAAATTTCTTTCCCATCCCATACTTTTTCTTCTCCATTTCCTCTTCCTTTCACTCCCTTTGCACTTCACCTTTTTAGCAAGGTAATTAAACACACAGGACTTGGAGTCATCTAGCCTCTGCAACTTACTGGGTTTATGGACCTGTTACTCTCTGGAATAGTTCTATTGTAAAATAGAAGTGATTAGACCTACCTGAAGACTAGAAATGATGTGTGTATACAAAGCACTTGGCACAGTGTCTAGTCCACAATAAAACTCAGTAAGTGACAGTTACTACTCTAATAAAAGAGAAAGACGCAAATTAACTGTACCTTCACACCCACCAGCCAATCAGGAGTGAGTATGCAAATCAACCCAATAAATATGGCGCTTAATTTGCATACGCAGGAGCCAAGCGGCCAGGGGCGGGGCGGGACACAGGCCTTCTGCACTGCCTCAGCTGCTCCAGGCCTCTGGGCAGCGTGGGAAGGCAGAAAGGCGGCTCTGGCCGGAGCAAAGGCAGTGTCGGCCCCAGGAGAAGGAAGGCCCATTCTTGCACAAATCTTTGTGCATCGGGCCTCTAGTTACTATATAATTGTCCATAGGAACCATTTATCTAAATGGTATTTATAATGCTAAAAGGCAGATTGATTTTCCCCCTACCTCTGTATGTCTGCTTTTGAGACAAACCTACCTATTTTGAAAACAAACTAAAGATGTCCATGTCACTAGTTAGAATCTTCCCTTTTTCTTTTTCACAGGGAAATAAATGAGTGATCAGTCATGATCAAACTGGGTAAAAGATTCTGTTGCAATCAGTGGTTAAGATCCCAGACTAGTTTGGTTAAAAAACTAAATACATGAAATAAAAATCATCCATAAAGTAGCTGAGCTAGGGCAATAACAGGTTCTAGGTCTTGGGAACCAGAAACCCACACCAAGCAAAGGCATAGTAAATCATGTTACCTCCATTTCTTCACCTATAAAAAGGGTATAATATACTGTACTAAACTTTGATGACCTCACAAAAGTAAGAATCAATGAGATAACTTGTTTTGAAAAAGCTTTAACTTCTTCAAAGGAAAAGCAGTAAGTAAATTCAGAGCATGATTATTATTAAAATACTAGGGGCTCGGTGCACGAAATTCGTGCACTGGGTGTGGGGCGGGGGGGAGTGTCCCTCAGCCCAGCCTGCCCCCTCTCACATACTGGGAGCCCTCAGGCATTGACCCCCATCACCCTCCAATCGCAGGATCGGCCCCTTGCCCAGGCCTGACTCCTCTGGCCTAGGTGTCCGGCCCGGGCAGCGGGGACCCGCAGCTGCAGCGGCCCCACGATCGTGGTCTCCGCTTTAGGCCCAGGCAAGGGACCCCTAGCTCCCGGGACTGCCAGCTTCCACCGTGCCCAGCTCCCATCGCTGGCTCCACCCCTACTTCCTGCTATCACTGGCCAGGGCGGAAAAGGCACCTGATTCTCCGATCATGGCTGGGGGGCAGGGCAAAGGCGGCCCCAGGGCCGCCTTTGCCCTGCCCCCCAGCTCTTAGCTCCCCCCTGGGTTTCCGATCACTTTCAGTGGCAGGGGGCTTCTTCCTGCTTTCCCTTTCGCCTCCCTGCATTGTGCCTACATATGCAAATTAACCGCCATCTTGTTGTCAGTTAACTGCCAATCTTAGTTGGCAGTTAATTTGCATATAGCCCTGATTAGCCAATGAAAAGGGTAGCTCGTACGCCAATTACCATTTTTCTCTTTTATTAGTGTTGCTAACGCCTTGCCCTAGCCAGTTTTGCTCAGTGGATGGAGCATCGGCCTGCAGACTGAAGGGTCCCAGGTTCGATTCCAGTCAGGGCATATACCTTGGTTGCGGGCACATCCCCAGTAGGGGTTGTGCAGGAGGCAGCTGATTGATGTTTCTCTCTCATCAATGTTTCTAACTCTCTATCCCTCTCCCTTCCTCTCTGTAAAAAAATCAATAAAATATATTTAATAAATAAATAAGTAAAATGTAACGCCCAATAATATGACATAAATAAGCCAGTAATGTTTCTTACTCCTTTAAGAACATTTTGATAACCTTTAAAATATATATATATATTTTTTATTTCAGAGAAGGGAGAGGGAGAGATAGTAACATCAATGATGAGAGGGAATCATTGATCAGCTGCCTCCTGCACACCCCACACTGGGGATCGAGCCCACAACCCAGGCATATGCCCTGACAGAATTTAACATAGGTCAACTCTCAACCACTGAGCCACTCTGGCCAGCCTTGATAGCCTTTAATCTGTTCACATGGAGCCTGCTAGAAGCAGCAGAAGGTAAACAGCTGCTCTTCACAAAGCCCAGGTCAGAGGCAGAGCCCATCAAACTTAAGACTGCCTTACTTGCCAGTCAGGCTTCTCCCATCCGGGCCAGCTCTGATGCCAGTGCCAGAAATTAGGAAAGGTTTATGATTCCACTTGGACTTGTCAAAGCAACAACCAAAATCCTCATCCACAAGCTACTCAACAGACCCACAGAGTTGTCCTTAAGTGTGTACCATCCTTTCTGAAAAAATGCAACACAAGCCAGGAGGAAGTGCTCAATTTTTCCTTGTTTGATTTTCATTTCTAGGTCCAGAGGTTTGAGTTTCATTTTTAACCTAACATAAAAATTTTAAAGTGAGAGCTAGAGGTTGGGGTGGGAAGAAGACTGACAGGGGCTAATCTTCCTAACTTAAGAGGGGAGCATGCAATCAAACTGCATCCAATTTCATCACCCACAAATGTCCTGAGAGAAAAAAGATTATTTACATTTATTAAATATCTACTATGTACTCTAGAGTCTATTTTCTCTCCCACACTTAGAAACACCACAAACAGCCATCACCAGGGAACCATACCAGGAAGATGGGTGTGAGGGGACTCACAATCTGGCAATCAAGTCCTAGACATTTCAATGGTTAGTGTTATGAACACAAAGAGTCTTGGCTAGGAACCAAGTTCAAGTTCCTAAAGATCCTTTGCAAGAGGAACTCCCAAACTGTTTTCCCTAAAATTCTGGAATTAACTCATGCTATTTAATGTACAATTTTAAAAGTTTAAAAAATTTTTAAGCCTGAAGCAGCACAAGAATTCAATGTAGGGCTAAAACAACCTGAGCGAGATTTCTGACTCAAGCACATCTGACAAATATGGAATTCATAAGATTCTCTTAAAGGCCTTTTACAGATGTGCTCACAGGGGAAGGCAACCACAACAATGAACTGGCATATGTGTGGACAGGTAATGAGAGAGCAAAGCCTTCCTGCTGGCAGCAACAATTCCAAGTACGAAGTCTTTCTCACTATAAAACCCAACTCATTCTCACTCCTAGGTTACAAGCTGTCATCCTAAATGATTGTCTATGTCGAAAACTGTCAGATGGGACCAAATGCACATTGGTGTTCTGATGTTTAAATGCCATTCTCTTTATCCACATCCCAGTAAAAAAGTAAAAAAGTGATAAGCCTTAAAAAAAAACACTATTTACAATTTACCTCCATTCCTCTGCATTAATGCATTTCATGTAAACCATAATTAACTTCTGCGTTAAATACCAACATTAAAAGAACATAAATGTGGTTTGTATTCGGTGGAAACGCTTTCCCTGAATTATGACTGTGGAGAAAAATCTGCCAAGATATTAAGGCCAGTCCATGTCCCTGGACGGGATGAGGTAAGAGGTCTTGCCTGAGGGCCCAACAAACTGCGATGACTAGCTTACCATCCTCCCAGAACCCCACAGCTCAGGCTGCCACAGCGTCTGCTTCCTGCTAACACCCGGTGAGCCTCTGATCTGGGTACAGGACTCCTTGAGATGATTTGTAAAGTAGGAATTTCCAATGTGCCACGCAGACCTCCAACAGCGAGGTCTGGTGAGGCAGTTAGGGAAGCGGGAGGGGGAGGCTCATAGATAAGTGATGCATGTGGCTGCCATCATCTCACCCTGTCCGAGAAAATAAAGGAAAAAGAACTTGAGGGTCCTTTCCTGGCCATCTGCCACACAGACCTCAAGAGCCTACTCAGCCCCCGCCAGGCCTGCAGACTAAGGCTCTCAGGACAGGACCTACCCGTGGAGGCCGACGATCCGCCCGGCCACAGGCGACTGAAGAGGGTCGGGTCCCCAGCTCCGGGGAAGGCCGGCGGTCCGGCAGCGGGCAGGCCCCACTCACCCCCAGCTTCCAGAGCCTGCACCAAATGCCTTCCAGAGCCTCCACCCAAGTCCCGCTCCCGCTTCCACAAAGCGCTGAAACCTCCCTGGGACTCGGGGCCCGCACGCCTGCGCCGCACCCAATTCCAGGGGCCCGGAGACCGGGCCCCGCCGGAAAAGGGCTTGGAAAGTCCGCCAGAAGGAGGCGCCAGGCACACGGCGGCCCCCGCGCCCTCGAACAGCCAGGGCGGCAACGCTTCGGGCACAAGTCGGGTAGTTGTGATCACCTGCTCCAGGCCGCCAGCCGTCGTCCGCGGAAACCCCGAGCTCGGGGTGCAGCCCGGTCCTCACCTCCGCCTCATGCTGCTGTGTTCACCTGGCGCCGGCGACCCCTGGCCGGCCCTGGCCACAACCCAGCAGCTCAACAGCATCCAGCGCGAACCACTGCACGGAGCGGACAGCCCAGGCAGCTGCGACGCTGCCGGCTGGGAGGGCACATGGAAGGGCAAGGGCTGCAGCCCTCCAGCGCGACCACAGGACCCCGGCTTTGGGGGGTGACAGATCTAAGTGCACCTCGGCAAGTGCCACGTAGCTCCCAACCTCCGGGACGCTGTTGCTACCTACAGACTCCAACAGTGCCAGAATCTCACGGTTACAGGCAAAAGATAAAGAAATAAGCTGTTGCCTCGCAATTCCCCTCCTCTACTCCCCCCCTCACGGTTCACATGGTACATTCCTCAAAGCCTGGCCTTGGCGACAGAGGGAGCAGTGGATTGGTTGGGAATCTTGGAAAGGAACGAGGAGACACAAATAATGGCCAATGGAAAAACGCGGTGGGCTGCCAGAGGAGAAAAAGAGAGGGTGCGCTTAAAGGGGACTCGTTTGTTGCTCTCAGTACCCGCCACAGCAAAACTAGAATGTTCTGCCTGTTCCTATCCAGATGGGAAACAAAGAAATTAGGGAAATCCTCAAATGTTGGGGTTAGAGAGCTAAAAGAAAATGTGGACAGAACTGAACCAGATATAAGTGTGTGACTTTGGATGGGTTACTCCATTCTCTCAGCCGCAGTTTCCTCATCTAATACAATGAGGACATTAAGCAAGAATTAATCCCTGATGGTCCTCATATTTTGTGATCCTATGATCCTTTGTATGGGATTGACAATATTTACTCTTGAATATTCTTCGATTTGGTGCATGCTCCACCATCCTAAAGAACTTTGGCTGGAAGTTGGTAGACTTTCTGACACCAAATCCTTTACAAAGACAATATCAACTACATCTTTTGTAAAGACAAATTAAATATTATTTCTGGATCCCTGCTCTCATAAAACAGAGCATTTTTCTTATTCTTTTTTATATGTGGAGAGTCCACCCTCCCCCCTGAAAATCTCATAACTTCTACTTTTCCAAGAGTCACCTCTTCCTCTTCTCTCCTCACCCACGTAATTAGATAAAACTTCAATTAATATTCATTTGCCTGTTGAACTGTTCAGAATCCCTGTCTTTAACAACAAATCTCATTGCTCAGTCCTCATTAGAGTTACTAAAGTGCTCCTCTCTATCTGAAGTCTGTGAAGGCCACTCAGCTATGCATAGCCAAATATGCTTTCAGTCATACTACTTGTCAAATTTAAGACTTTGAAAACACCCTCTTGAAGCCTAGTCTGCTCTATTTTAGAGCAAGTGGTCAGGCCTGCATTTAGGCTATCAAGCTTCTTTTTTCAGAACTTTTCAATCTCCCATCATCTGGTCACCCTACACCCACTCAACCTTCTTCCAAATTTTATCAGTTGTTTGGATATAATTTCTACTCCCAGACAGACAACTAATCTATTTTTCAGAGATCTCTGGAAAGTCCAGTTCCTCCATGAAGTCTTCCTAGGCTGATTAACAGAAGGCACTAGTTTACAGAGCTCCCATTTCTACTCTGTGCCCCCATAACACTGATTTTCTGCCCAAATATGCAATTTGTATTGACATATTTACTTCTCTCATGCATTTACAACAGCAGTGACGGCAGCTTACATTTATTAAGTGCTAGGCACTGTTTGAAATAATGCTTTGCATTCATTATTTCATTTCACCTTCATGTCAACTCTATGAAATGTTGTTATTCTTACTGTTTATACAAATAAAACTAGAGGCCTGGTGCATGGACTTGTGCACCAGTGGGGTCCTTCGGCCAGGCCTGTGTCCTCTTGCAATCCAGGACCCCTTAGGGGATGTCGGAGAACGGTTTTTGCCTGATCCCTGCAGGCCCGGTCCAAACAGGAGAGTGCCCGATCCTGTGCATTGAGCATCTGCCCGCTGGTGGCCAATGAGTGTCATAGCAACCAGTGGACAAGTGGAACAGTTGAACAGTTGCTTAGGCTTTTATATATATATACTAGAGGCCCGGTGCACAAAAATTTGTACACTTGGGGGGGAGGGGGGATTCCTCAGACCGGCCTGTGCCCTCTCGCAGTCTGGGACCCCTCGGGAGATAACGACCTGCTGGCTTAGGCCTGCTCCCGGGTGGCAGAGGGCAGGCCCAATCCCTAGGTTCAGCCCCTGGTCGGGCTCAGAGCAGGGCCGATTGGGGAGTTGGGGCACCGCCCCCTGTCATGCACAGAGCAGGGCGGATTGGGAGGTTGTGATGCCACCTTCAGTCACGCTCAGGGTAGGGCCGATTGGGGGGTTGGGGCACCGCCCCCTGTCACACTCAAGGCAGGGTAGATGGGGAGGTTGTGGCGCCACCCCCTGTCACTCACAGAGCAGGGCAGATCAGGGGGTTGGGGAGATCCCCCCTGTCACCCACAGAGCAGGGCTGATCAGGGGGTTGGGGAGATCCGCCCTGCCATGCACAGAGCAGGGCGGATCAGGAAGTTGCCATGCCACCCTAAGTCACGTTCAGGGTAGGGCCGATTGGGGGGTTGGGGCACCGCCCCCTGTCACACTCAAGGCAGGGTCGATGGGGAGGTTGCGGCTTCACCCTGTCACACACAGAGCAGGACCGATCAGGGGGTTGGGGAGCTGCCCCCATCAGGCACAGAGCAGGGCCGATCAGGGGGTTGGGGTGCCTTCCCCTGTCACGAACAGAGCAGGGCGGATAGGGAGGTTGTGACTCTGCCCTCTGTCACAAACAGAACCGCATGGCGATCAGGGAGTTTGGGCTCTGCCCCCTGTCACACTGCTCCAGGGGCCAGGAGGCCTCGCGGCTCCGCTGATCCCAGTGCTGGGAGGCCTCGCGGCTCTGCTTGACACTAGGGCACTGAGGCCTTGCTGCTCCACTGATCCTGGGTTCAGGAGGCCTCGTGGCTCTGCTGATCCCAGCCTGGGAGGCCTCGCAGCTCCACTGATCCCAGTGCTGGGAGGCCTCACTGCTCCGCTGATCCCGGTGCTGGGAGGCCTCGCAGCTCCGCTTGACACAGGGGCAGTGGGGCCTCGAGGCTCCGCTGATCCCGGGTTCGGGAGGCCTCACGGCTCCACTGATTCTGGGTTTGGGAAGCCTCGCGGCTCCGCTGATCCCGGGGCTGGGAGGCTCCCCTGATCCCAGGCTGGGAGGTCTCGTGGCTCTGCTGGACCTGGTGCCAGGAGGCCTCGTGGCTCTGCTGATCCCAGTGCTGGGAGGCATATTACCCTTTTACTATATGGGATAGAGGCCTGGTGCATGTGTGGGGACCAGCTGGTTTGCCCTGAAGGGTGTCCCGGATCAGGGTGGGGGTCCCGCTTGGGTGCCTGGCCAGCCTGGATGAGGGGATGATGGCTGTTTGCAGCTGGTACCACCCCCTTCAGGGTCGAGGTCCCCACTGGGATGCCTGGCCATTCTTTGTGAGGGGCTGAGGGCCATTTTCAGGCTGGTGGGTGACTGAAGCTCCCAACCTCTCCTTTTTTTCTTTTTTTTTTAATTCTTGGATTTATTTACCTTCTATAGCTGTCACTGGAGCTGAGAGCCAGCTTTAGCTCTGAGGCTGTAGCTGGCTGAAAGCAGATATCTGGGTTTGTTTACCTTCTATAATTGAAACATTGTTGCCATCACTGCCGCTTTAAGCTCTGAGGCCGAAGCTGGCTGAAAGCAAGTTTCTGGAGCTTGTTTAGCTTCTATAATTGCAACATTGTTTCTTAGAATGCTAGCTCAGAGCCCAGCAGCGGCAGGCGGGGAACCTTGGCTTCCTCCATCACTGGAGCAAGCAAGCCTCCTGTTTGCTTCAGCTGCCTGGCTGCCAGCCACCATCTTGGTTGGCAGTTAATTTGCATATCACCCTGATTAGCCAATGGGAAGGGTAGCGAAGTTACAGTTAATTACCATGTTTCTCTATTATTAGATAGGACTAGAGGCCCGGTGCATGAAATTCGTGCACTGGTAAGGACCCTAGACCTGGCCGGTGATAAGGGCCAATCTTTGGGGCAACCAGTGGGGCAATTGGGGACCCCTGCTCACACCCGCCTTGGCTGGCCTGGCACCACCTACTCGCCATCCCTGCCCCCTGCCACTGCTGCTGGTTAGGTCCTGTAGGCTGAGAGCAGCTCCTGCGATGAGCGGCTGCCCCCTGGTGGTCATAGCGCACCTATGGATGAGGACAGTGGGTGGGGAGTGAGGGCGGAGGGTGGGGTGGGAACTGGGAGGAGGGGAGTTATGAGGGGAAAAAAAGAGGAACAAATGTAATAATCTGAACAATAAAGATTTAATTAAAAAAAAAATTGAAGATCAGATAAAGAGCTTCCCAGACAAGAAAAAGCTAAAGGAGTTCATCACCACCAAACCAGCATTATATGAAATGTTGAAAGGTATTCTTTAAGAAGAGGAAGAAAAAAAGGAAAAGATAAAAACATAACAACAAAATGGCAGCAAATACATATCTATCAACAATTTAATCTAAAAATCAAAATAAATGCATAAGAAATCTAGTGAGCAGAATAAACTGGTGAATAAAATAGAATCAGAGGTAAGGAAATGGAACAGACTGATGACTCTCAGAGGGAAGGGTGCTGGGAGTGGGTGGGAAGAGATTAAACAAAGATCTTATATGCATATATGCATTATCTTTGGACACAGACAATAGGGTGGCGAATGCCTGGGGTGGGGGTGGTTGGGGAATGTGGGGGGGGAGGGGCGGGAACGGGGGGGGACAATGGGGGGAAAAAGAGGGACATCTGTAATACTATAAACAATAAAGATTTAAGATTTAATAAAGTATGCAAATAGACCACTTTCAGGGAAAGACCAGGAGAGGGGTCATTTCTGCTGTTCCCTTTGCACTGAGCCCTGAGGTGATAGCTGCAGAGAGGGGTCGTACCTGTTAAAAACTACTTCTTTGTTTGCTATAGTCTTGTAGGTCTTGTAGGTCTTGTGGATGCAAGTCCCATGTGGGTTCCAAGCCCTTCACTCCTCATGGAGAAGCTAGAAGTTTGGGTTCCCTCCAGATTCGATGGCATGTGCTGAGGGTGGGATTTTTGGTGAGAGTGTATCTCAACCTTTCCTGTTTCAATGTGGATATTTTCTTGTTTGCCCAAAGCATAAGAATCACTCAGCTGGTTCTGGATTACTGTCAGAGGGAATTGTGCTGTGTGTAGCTAATCATTTTGTGTGTCCATGGGAAGAGAGGAGTCCAGGAACCTCCTATGCCATCATCTTTATTTATTTTTTTAAATATATTTTATTGATTTTTTACAGAGAGGAAGGGAGAGGGATAGAGAGTTAGAAACATCGATGAGAGAGAAACATCAATCAGCTGCCTCCTGCACATCCCCCACTGGGGATGTGCCCACAACCCAGGTACATGCCCCTGACCGGAATCGAACCTGGGACCCTTCAGTCTGCAGGCTGACGCTCTATCCACCGAGCCAAACCGGTTTCGGCCTATGCCATCATCTTTAAAGACCATTCTCAAGCAAGTCTAAATTCATTCTCTCTTTTTTGTTCTTTTTTTTTTCTTTATTGATTAAGGTATTACATATGTGTCCTTATTCCCCCATTAGTCCCACCCCCACCCTCCACTCATGCCCTCAGCCCCCTGATGTCTGTGTCCATTGGTTAGGATTATATGCATGCATACAAGTCCTTTGGTTGATCTCTTCCCCTTATTCCCACCCTCCCCTACCTTCCCTCTGAGGTTTGATGGTCTGACCGATGCTTCTCTGTTTCTGGATCTGTTTTTCTTAATAAGTAATAAAATGTACAAAAGTGCATCCAGTGAAAAATAAGTGTCCTTTTCATGTCTGTCTTCAGACACTCAGAGCTCTCCTACCCAAGACAACTACCACTTCTTGAATATCCTTACAGAGATAATCTATGCATTTCCTAATACATATACATGAATATATATGTCTGTCTAATGTTTTATTAGCACAAATGATAGTATATTATAAACACTGCCCTACAAATTACTTTTGTCACTTAAAATTATATTTTACTCTTCATTCCACCTATAGCCAGATCTGTCTAAAACTCAGATCTGACCTTGTTATTATACTGCTTAAAATTCTTTGATGGCTGCCCATTCTCCCACAAAATCAGACTGATGTTCCTTAGCTTCAAGGTATTCTTTAATCTGGCTATTCCTAGTTCTTCAGACTTCTATCCCACCATTCACTGATTCCTTATATTCTAGTAGTCAAATTATTTGTAGCCTGCCCTCATATTCATTGTACTATTTTATGACTCGGAGCCTTTGTAATGCCTTTACCACCTTTCTTGACCTTGATTAAATTTTCTTATCCTTTGAGACAACTCAGGCTTTTCCTTTATTCCCAGACTGGCCCAAGGATCCCTGCATAGCTATAACGTACCCTTAATCATATTAGTCATTGGTTGTTAGCAACTGGGCTGTGTTCTGAGAAATGCATCATTAGGTGATTCTGTCATTGTGCAAACATGATAGCGCACACTCACAGAAACCTAGATGCTGCAGCCTCCTACACACCTAGGCTGTATGGTACAGTCTATTGCTCCTAGGCTATTAGCCTGTATAGCATGTTACTGTACTGAATACTGTAGGCAATTATAACACAGCTAGAGGCTCAGTGCACAAAAATTTGTGCACTTGGGGCGGGGGGGGGGAGTCCTTCAGCCCGGCCTGTGCCCTCTCACAGCCGAGGAGCCCTCGGGGGATGTCCACTTGCCAGCAGGGAGCAGGCCTAAGCTGCAGTCGGACATTCTTAGCACTGCTGAGGAGGTGGGAGAGGCTCCCACCACCACCGCTGTACTGGCAGCCGTCAGCCTGGCTTGTGGCTGAGCAGAGCTCCCCTGTGGGAGCACACTGACCACCAGGGGGCAGCTCCTGCATTGAGCATATGCCCCCTAGTGGTCAGTGTGTGTCGTAGTGATCAGTCATTCCCAGTCATTCTGCTGGGATTACTGACTTGGCTTCCTCCATTGCCTGGGCAACCAAGCCTCCTGCTTGCTCTAGCTCCGTGGATGCCCACCACCATCTTGGTTGGGTTAATTTGCATATAGTCATTCTGATTGGCTGGTGGGCTTGGTTTAGGGTGTAGTGAGTCAGTTAGGATCAATTTGCATATTACCCTTTTATTATATAGGAGTGCCTGGCCAGCCGGGGTGAGGGGCTGATGGCTGTTTGCAGGCTAGCCACAGCCCCTTCAGGGTGGGGGTCCCCACTGGGGTGCCTGGCCATCCTGGGTGAGGGGCTGTGAGCCATTTGCAGTCTGGCCACAGCTCCTTCAGGGTGGGGGGTCCTGCTTTGGTGCCTGGCCAGCCTGGGTGAAGGGCTGATGGCTCTTTGTAGGCTGGCCACAATCCCTAGCCACCCAAACTCCCAGTGGAGGCTGGCTGGAAGCAGGTATCTGGGATTTATTTGTCTTCTATAATTGAAACTTTGTTGCCATGAGTGGAGGCCACAGCCAGCTCAGGGCTGGCGGGAAGCTTGGCTTCCTCCATCACCCGGGCAATCAAACCTCCTGCTTGCTCCAGCTCCATGGCTGCCCGCCGCCATCTTGGTTGGGTTAATTTGCATATAGTCACTCTGATCGGCTGGTGGGCATGGCTTAGGATGTAGCGAAGGTATGGTCAATTAGCATCTTTGTCTTTTATTAGTGTAGATGACAAGTATCTGTGTTTCTAAACATATCTAAACATAGAAAAGATACAGTAAAGATATAGTATAAAATATTTTAAAATGGTACACATGTATCGGCACCTACCATGAAGAAGCTTGTAGAACTGGAAGATGCTCTGGGTGAGTCAGTGAGTGGTGAGTGAATGTGAAGGCCTAGGATATTAGTGTACATTACTGCATACTTTATAAACACTGTCCCACAAACCCTTCCCATGTTTCCTTCTGACAGGGTCAGAAATAAAATATTAAAGCTGTCAATGCAGCTCCATGTATAAGGATGTGAGATGGGTTGATTAGAAATATCTAGTGGAAACTGGCTGGATGAGGTGTATATAACCATAATAGTGACTGTCAGGAAGGAGTGAAAGATGGCCTCAGGATCAGTAGGAATGGGATACCAAGATGGAGAAATAAAGGAACATATGAGATTGTCATGGCAATGTGGTTTTGGCTGTTGCATGTTGGAGCAGTGGTCAGATTAAGGAACTTTGTGGCCTGGCCAGTGTGGTTCAGGGGTTGAGTGTCAACCCATGAGCCAGGAGGTCAAGGTTTGATTCCAGGTCAAGGGCACATGCCTGGGTTGCGGGCTAGATCCCCAGTAGGGAGCGTGCAAGAGGCAGCTGATCAGTGTTTCTCTCTCATCATTGATGTTTCTATCTCTCTCTCCCTCTCCTTTCCTCTCTGAAATCAATAAAAATATATTTAAAAATAAAAAAGAAACTTTATGGTATTTATTTTAAAAGAGGGTGTTTAACATGGAGAAATACAGAACTGATGCCTCAATCCTTTGACTTTGGATATTTGTTTTTGGTCCAGTGACTCTATCTGGTACAAAGGGCTATATCTGGCATTGAATTGATGGAAGAAATAAAACTTACCCATGCTTTACAACATTACAACCTGAAAATATTCAAAGTTCAGGGAAAGGCTGGCTTCACACTACCACAGAAAGCTTTTACTAAAGTGGCAGTGGCACGTCATACTTGTTAAGGTAACTTCTGTGGACCTGTGTTTTATACAGTATCTTAGAAAAGAATTTATAGCAACGTGCCCTGAAGACCATGAAGCTAGTTCTGGGAGGGCAATAGTACCCACTGAATATATAGCACTGGGATGACAGGCTCCTCTGTGCTGAAACAGTGGCTGACTGATTGAGATGAAATCTGTGCACTCAAAATCAAGGTGCTGTGCGTTAGAAGGGAATCTATTGCCAACTGTCTTTTTTTTAAATATATTTTATTGATTTTTTACAGAGAGGAAGGGAGAGAGATAGAGAGTTAGAAACATCGATGAGAGAGGAACATTGATCAGCTGCCTCCTGCACATCTCCTACTGGGGATATGCCCGCAACCCAGGTACATGCCCTTGACCGGAATCGAACCCGGAACCCTTCAGTCCGCAGGCCGACGCTCTATCCACTGAGCCAAACCGGTTTCGGCTGCCAACTGTCTTATATATTGTTCCCATCGGAGGAAAAAAAAATTCCTCCTGAACCACATAGCCTTCCATTTCTTACAGGAAATTCAGCTTCTTTATAATCTTACAAGACCACCATGGTATATGTGGTTTGTAATTGACGGAAACACATGTTGAAAGTACGTGTTTATTTGTAAATTTTCATCACTCAATACCTCAAAGCAAAAACTATCATTTTGGGTTCATTTTTGTGCCCCTGGAGCCTAGCACCATAGTCTAGCACAGTGATGGCGAACCTTTTGAGCTCGGCATGTCAGCATTTTGAAAAACCCTAACTTAACTCTGGTGCCATGTCACATACAGAAATTTTTTGATATTTGCAAGCATAGTAAAACAAAGACTTATACTTTTGATATTTATTTTATATATTTAAATGTCATTTAACAAAGAAAAATCAACCAAAAAAATGAGTTTGTGTGTCACCTCTGACACGCGTATCATAGGTTCGTCATCACTGGTCTAGCATATAGTAGAAGTGAAATAAATAAATATTTATTTTTAATGTATATATTTTTAAATTAAATCTTTATTGTTCAGATTATTACAGTTGTTCCTCTTTTTTCCCCCCATAGCTTCCCTCCACCCGGTTCCCACCCCACCCTCTGCCCTTACCCCCACCCCCCACACTGTCCTCATCCATAGGTGTACGATTTTTTCCAGTCTCTTCCCGCACCCGACACACCCCTTTCCCCTCGAGAATTGTCAGTCCACTCCTTTTCTATGCCCCTGATTCTATTATATTCACCAGTTTATTCTGTTCATCAGATTATTTATTCACTTGATTTTTAGATTCACTTGTTGATAGATATGTATTTGTTGTTTATAACTTTTATCTTTACCTTTTTCTTCTTCTTCCTCTTCTTAAAGGATACCTTTCAGCATTTCATATAATCCTGGTTTGGTGGTGATGAACTCCTTTAGCTTTTCCTTATCTGTGAAGCTCTTTATCTGACCTTCAATTCTGAATGATAGCTTTGCTGGGTAAAGTAATCTTGGTTGTAGGTTCTTGCTATTCATCACTTTGAATATTTTTTGCCACTCCCTTCTGGCCTGCATAATTTCTGTTGAGAAATCAGCTGACAATCGTAAGGGTACTCCCTTGTACGTAACTAACTGTTTTTCTCTTGCTGCTTTTAAGATTCTCTCTTTGTCCTTTGCTCTTGGTATTTTAATTATTATGTGACTTGGTGTGGTCCCCTTTGGATTCCTTTTGTTTGGGTTCTCTGTACCTCCTGGACTTGAAGTCTATTTCTTTCACCAGGTAGGGGAAGTTTTCTGTCATTATTTCTTCAAATAGGTTTTCAATATCTTGAGCTCTCTCTTCTTCGGGCACCCCCATAATTCGGATGTTGGTACGTTTGAAGTTGTCCCAGAGGCTCCTTACACTATCTTCATATTTTTGGATTCTTTTTTCTTTTTGTTTTTTCTGCTTGGGTGTTTTTTTTACTTCTTTTTATTTCAAATCTTTGACTTGATTCTTGCGATCCTCTAGTCTGCTATTGGATCTGTGTATAATATTCTTTATTTCAGTCAGTGTATGCTTAATTTCTAGTTGGTCCTTTTTAATATCCTCAAGGGTCTCACTAGATTTCTTGAGGGTCTCACTAAATTTATTGACAGTTTCTAGAAAATTCTTGAAAAACCCTATAACCATGGTTTTCAACTCTATATACAGTAGTTTGCTTTCCTCCATTTCTATCATTTGTGACCTGTTTCTTTGTCTCCGCATTTTGGCTGCTTCCCTGTGTTCATAGCATGGCTTTCTGTGCTAGGTGTCTTATAGGGCCCAGTGACTCAGCCTCCCCAATTACCTGAGGAGGACACTCTTGGTGCACCCCCTTGTGGGCTTTGTGCACAGTCTTGTTGTAGTTAAGCCTTGATTGTTGTAGGTATCACTGGGAGGAATTGGCCTCCAGGCCAATTGGCTGTGAGAATCAACTGTGTCTATGGTGGGAGAATTTCTGTGCTGGAGACACTCTTCTGGGGCAAGACATGCTTCAGTGGGGCTTTGGTGCTCACTGAGTCTGTCCCCTGAGTGTGTCCCTTATGGGTCTGAGGAGTTGTAATCTGGATGGTCCCACTCTGAACACTGGGTACACTGTCTCTTGGATCTAAGGAGGTGCTAATTTAGCCTCTGCCTGAGGCTACCCAGCAGGAGCTATGGAGAGACCTGCAGATTCCTCTTCCTTGTTTGGGGTTTGGAGGTGCTCAGATGAGGCCCAGCTGTGAAGCAATGCAAGCTTCTGTGGGGCCTTGAGCAGGGGTCCTCAAACTATGGCCCATGGGCCACATGCGGCCCGCCGAAAACATTTGTTTTTTACTTCAAAATAAGATATGAGAAGTGTGCATAGGAATTTGTTCATAGTTTTTTTTTTAAACTATAGTCTGGCCCTCCAACAGTCTGAGGGACAGTGAACTGGCCCCCAGTTTAAAAAGTTTGAGGACCCCTGGCTTTGAGCCTTTTTTTGGATGTTCTGGTTCTCTCTGACCCAGCTGCAGTTTGTTAGGTAATTTTAGATCTCAAAGGGCCAGCCCATTCATATGCAAAAGCCTTTGCTTGCAGCTTGGGTGGGGCGGGGTCTCATGGAATCAACAGGGCAGAGCAAACAGCTATGGATGCTCCTCAGTCCTGCCCTAAGAGGCCCATGGGTCTCAGTGTCCTGCAGAAATCGCTGCAATCATCTCTGAGAAAGCTGCCCTCGAGTTCTGCCCCATGCCAGACAGTCCAGTTTCTCCCCGTATGAGTCTCGGTCCCCAGAGACTTGCGCGGATCTGGAATCAGGGCCATCGGGAGTTTGTGTCTCCCTCCTGATTGAAAAAGACACCAGCGTCCTCTGTTGCCAGCCCTTTCCACACACACGCCTCCGTACCTCAGCACTTTACTTCTGCACCTCCTCTGAGTCTCAGTGTGCTTTTCTCTTTCCTTCTACTTGTAGAATTTCCACTCAGCCAGCCTTCCTGTGGTTCTGGATGATGTCCATTTTGTTGTATTTTTGAAGTGGTTGTGGGAGGGAGCAATTTCCGGTGTTTACCTATGCTGCCATTTTGGTTTCTCTGAAATAAATATTTATTGGCAAGCACTGATTTGAACTATTTAACTTCTTCTGAGCTAAGGTTAGAATATTTTTTTTAAGGTTGAGAGAAAAATGCAACAGTACGCATTTCTAAAAATAGTGAGTTGTGACTCAAAGTTTGGGATGGAGTTATAAAAAAAACTTTTGAAAAGTTGATTTGAAAATGTTGAAGATGAGAGCCAAACTCTGCATTGGAAATGTGTAGTGGCAGAAAATAAAGACCCCTAAGGAGTATCAGGGAAAGGAGAAAAGTGTAAGGGGAGTGCAGCAAGAGGAATTGTTAGTTCTAAATTGGACATGCTGAGTATGAGGTAGCAAGAGGAGCTTCTGTAGTTAGTAGCTTTTAGTGCAGGGGCTTTGTTCATTAATAGGCAGCCTGTGTATCAATAGATAGAGACTCTGAACACTGTGATCACCATAGTTAAAAAATGACCTTCTTTTTTCACCCTCCGCCACATGATGAAAGAGTAATAACTCATATTGTTACTTCTCACACTCTGAGCAAAGAGTATGAACATTGAACTAATTAGCTATAACTGTGATTAGTGCTCCTCCTGAGGGAAACAGGTGCCATGAGCACCTGCAGCAGGGAACAACTTCCCCAAAGAGGTCAGAGAAAAGTCCCTGAGGATAGAAGTCTTAAATGAGATCTGGAGGTTGAGTAGGAGTTAACTAGGCCAAAAGGAGGGTGAGTAAAGAAGAAGTCTGAGGCAGGAAGATGTGAGACTTAATGGAGGAAATAAATGAAAGCTCGTGTGGGGAGGATGGCAGAAGACAAGGCTGGTGCAATAGACAGAGTTCCCATCACACAAATCCAGAATGATTTTTTACTCTATCCCAAGAGCATTAGGAACCACCTTAAGGCACAGGGGAATAATGAGATAAAATAATGCGATAAAATGACAAAGCACCACTCTTCGCCATCAATAGATAAATAAAATATAGTATATATATACAATGGACTAATATTCCGCCTTTAAAATGAGAGAAATTCTAAAAAATTAATTTAAAAAGGAGAGAAATTCTGACATGCTACAACATGAATGAATCAAAACACTATGCTAAGTGAAATAAGCCAATCTGTATGGATAAATATAGTATGATTGTACCTTATGAGGTGCCTAGAATAGGTAACATCATGGAGATAGAAAGTTGAATAGTAGTGGGGTGAAGGGGCAGTTTTAAAAAATGGGTACAGAGTTTAAGTTTGGAATGATAAAAAGTTCTGAAATTGATAGAGCTGATGGTTGCACAACATAATGAATGTATCTAATGATCCTGAATTGTACACTTAAACATGATTTAAACAACCTCAAAGGACCCTGAATAGTCAAAACAATCTCAAGAAAGAAACACAAAGGTGGAGGGATCACACTTTCTGATTTCAAAGTATATTACAAAGTTACAGTAATCAAAACAGTATAGTATTGGCATAAAGACAAACATAGAGACCAATGGAAAAACTAAAGAACGCCCAAACAAATCCTTATATATATGATGAAATGATCTCCAACAAAGATGCCAAGATTACACAATGGGGAAAGGATAGTCTCCTCAACAAATGCTGTTGGGAAAACTGGATATCCACATGCAAAAGAGTAAAACTGGACCCCTACCATACACTATCTACAAGAATTAACTCAATAATAAAGGCTATATATGAAAACCTATTGCCAACATCACACTCAATGGGCAAAAATTAGAGCATTCCCTCTAAGAACAGGAACAAGACAGGGATGTCTGATTTTACCACTCTTATCCTATCTAATAATAGAGAAACATGGTAATTAACTGTAACTTCGCTACCCTTCCCATTGGCTAATCAGGGCGACATGCAAATTAACTGCCAACCAAGATGGCGGCCAGCAGCCAGGCAGCTGAAGTGAACAGGAGGCTTGCTTGCTCCAGTGATAGAGGAAGCCAAGGTTCCCCGCCTGCTGCTGCTGGCCTCTGAGCTGCACTCTAAGAAACAATGTTGCAATTATAGAAGCTAAACAAACCCCAGAAACCTGCTTTCAGCCAGCCGGGCCTCAGAGCTGAAGTTGCAACAGTGTTTCAATTATAGAAGCCAAACAAACCCAGATACCTGCTTTCAGCAGCCGAGGCCTCAAGCTGGAGCCGAGCCTCAGAGCTAAAGCCGCTCTCAGCTCCAGTGACAGCCAAAGAAGGTAAATAAATCCCAGAATAAAAAAAAGAAAAGAATAAAAGGAGAGGTTGAGAGCTTCAGTCACCTGCCAGCCTGAAAACGGCCCTCAGCCCCTCACCCAGACTGGCCAGGCACCCCAGTGGGGACCCCCACCCTTAAGGGGGTGTGACCAGCTGCAAACAGCCATCATCCTCTCATCCAGGCTGGCCAGGCACCCAAGTGGGACCCCCACCCTGATCCGGGACACCCTTCAGGGCAAACCAGTCGGCCCACACCAGTGCATCAGGCCTCTATCCTATATAATAAAAGGGTAATATGAAAACTGACCCTAACAGCAGAAGGATTGGGAATGACTGGTCACTATGACACACACTGACCACCAGGGGGCAGACGTTCAATGCAGGAGCTGCCCTCTGGTGGACAGGGCACTCTCCCATGGGAGGAGCTCTGCTCAGCCACAAGCCAGGCTGATGGCTGCCAGTACAGTGGTGGTGGTGGGAGCCTCTCCTGCCTCCTCAGCAGCGCTAAGGATGTCTGACTGCAGTTTAGGTCTGTTCCCCGCTGGCAAGTGGACATCCCCCAAGGGCTGCTGGGCTGACAGAGGGATGTCTGATTGCCATCTTAGGCCCAATCCCCTGGGGAGCAGGCCTAAACCAGCAGGTGGTCATCCCCTGAGGGGTCCCAGACTGCGAGAGGGCACAGGCCGGGCTGAGGGACCCCTCTCCCCCCCGGGTGCACAAATTTTTGTGTACCGGGCCTCTAGTTAAACATAATACTGGAAGTCTTAGCTACAGCGATTGGACAAGAATAAAAAATAAAAGGCATCCAAATTGGAAAGGAGGAAGTGAAACTATCATTATTTGCAGATGACATGATAGTGTACATAGAAAACCCTAAAGACTCCACCAAAAAAATGACTAGATTTAATAAATAAACTTGGCAATGTAGCAGGAGACAAAGTAAACACCCAGAAATCAATGGCATTTTTATACACCAATAATGGTCTATCAAAAAGAGAAACTAAAACAACAACCTCATTTACCATTGCAACAAAAATATTAAGATATTTAGGAATAAACTTAACCAAGGAGGAAAGAGACCTCTACTCAGAAAACTACAGGACGATGAAAAAAGAGGTAGAAAAATATATAAACAAGTGGAAGAATATACCATGTTCATGAATTGGTAGAATTAACATCATTAAAATATCCATACTATGCAAAGAAATCTATAGATTCAATTCAATCCCTATTAAAATACCAATGGCATATTTCACAGATCTAGACAAACACTCAAAAAATTTATATGGAACCAAAAATATCCTGAATAGCGGCAGCAAGCTTGAGGAAGAAAAGCAAAGTTGGAGGGATCACAATACTGGATATCAAGTTATACTACAAAACCACTGTAATCAAAACAGCCTGATACTGGCACAAGAACAGGCATATAGATCAATGGAACAGAACAGAGAACCCAGAAATTGACCCAAACCATTATGCTCAGTTAATATTTGATATTGGAGGCAAGAGCATACAATGGAGTCAAGACAGTCTCTTCAATAAATGGTGTTGGGAAAATTGGACAGGTATATGTAAAAAAAAAAAGAAAAAAGAAACTAGAACACCAACTTATACACAAAATAAATTCAAAATAGATAAAAGACTTAAATGTAAGTTGTAAAACCATAAAAATCCTGGAAGAAAACTTAGGCAGCATAATATCAGACATCTTATATAGCAGAATTTTCACAGATAATTGCCTAGGGGAAGAGAAACAAAGAAAAAATAAACAAATAGGACTACATCAAACTAAAAAGTTTCTGTACAACAAAGGAAAACAGCATCAAAATAAAAAGGGAACCCACTGTATGGGAGAATATTTTTGGCAATGATACATCCGATAAAGGGTTAATTTCCAAAATATATAAAGTACTCATACAACTCAACAAGAGACAATCCAATTAAAAAAAGGGCAGAAGACCTGACTAGGCACTTCTCCAAAGCAGACATAAAGATGGTCAAAACACATATGAAAAAATGTCAACATCACTAATCATCAGAGAGATGCAAATTAAAATGACAATGAGGTACCACCTCACACCTGCCAGAATGGCTACCATCAATAAGTCAACAAACAAGTGCTGGCAAGGATCTGGAGTAAAAGGAACTCTTGTACACTGTTGGTGGGAATACAGACTATGGAAAACAGTATAGAGGTTCCTAAAAAAAATGGAACTGCCATTTGACCCAGTGACCCCAGTTCGAGACATATATCCTAAGAATCCTGAAACACCAACCAGAAATAATATATGCATCCCTATGTTCATATCAGCATTATTTACAATAGCTAAGAGTTGGAAACAGCCTAAGTGCCCATCAGTAGACAAGTGGATAAAAATACTGTGGTACATTTTTACCGTACAATACTATGCAGCAATAAAAAAGAAGGATCTCTTACCCTTGAGACAGCATAGAGGTACCTGGAGAGTATTATGCTAAGTGAAATAAGCCATTCAGAGAAATACAAGTATCACATTATCTCACTTATATGTGGAATCTAATGAGCAAAATAAACTTGAACAAAATAGACCTAGAGACATTGAAGCATGCAACAGACTGATGTATTTCAGAGGGAAGCAGGGGTTTAGGGAAAGAGATTAACCAAAAAACCTATATTCATATATGTATAATCTAAGGATAGACATTAGTGTGGTGAAGGCCTGGAGAGAGGATGGGAATGGGGTGAAGGGGGTCAATGAGAGGAAAAAGAGGACATCTGTAATACTTACTTTTTAAAAATATATATTTTTATTGATTTCAGAGAGGAAAGGAGAGGGAGAGAAAGATGGAAACATCAATGATGAGAGAATCATTGATTGGCTGCTTCCTATGTGCACCCTACTGGGGATCGAGCTGGCAACTTTGGCCTGTGTCCTGACAGGGAATTGTATTGTGACTTCCTGATTCAAAGGTCGACACTTAACCACATCGGCTGAGCTGTAATAATTTCAACAATAAAGATAAATTGTAAAAAAAAGAAAAGTCCCCCCAAAGAATTGATTTAAAATGTAACCATAAGACCATAAACTATAACAGTCTTAGAAGAAAACATGGGGGAAAGCTTCATGACATTGGATTTAGCAATGATTTGTCAGATATGACACCAAAGAACAGGCAACAAAAGAAAAAATAGACAACTAGGACTATGTCAAATTTATAAACTTTGACACAGCAAAAGAAACAACATAGTGGAAATGCAACTTATGGAATGGGAGAAAATACTTGTAAACTACATATCTGATAATGGGTTAATATCCATAATATGTAAATAACTCCTACAACTCAACAATAACAAAAATAATCCAATTTAAAAATTGTCAAAGGGTTTGAATAGACGTTTCTCCAAAGAATAGATACAACTGGCCAAAAAAAACACTTAAAAAGATACTCAACATCACTAACGATCAAGGAAATGCAAATCAAAACCAAAATGAGATATCACCTCACACATGTTAAAATGGCTATCATAAAAAGACAAGTGTTGGCCAGTATGTGGATAAAAGGAAACCCATGTGCACTTTTGGTGGTCTGTAAATTGGTACAGCCAAAATGGAAAACAGTATAGAGATTCTTCAAAAAAAACCCAAAAACATTAAAATTGGGCCCTGGCTGGGTAGTTCAGCTGGTTAGAGCATCATCCCCACATGCCAAGGTTGTGGGTTTGATCCCAGGTCAGGGCATATACAAGAAGCAACCAACGAATGCATAAATAAGTGGAACAATAAATTGATATTTTTCTCTCTCTCTAAAAAACAATCAACCAATAAACAAAAATTTAAAAAATTAAAAATAGAATGACCATATTATCCAGTGATCCAAATTCTGGGTAGATATGAAAGGAATTGAAAACTTGATCTCAAAGGGATATTTACACACCCCATGCTCATTGCAACATTATTCACAATAGCCAAGAGGAAAAAGCAAACTAAATGGCCATTGATGGAGGAGTGGGTGAAGAAAAGTATTTTAATGGAATATTATTCAGACAAAAAGGAGGAACTCTTGTCATTTGCAATGGACCCTGAGGGCACTGTGCTAAGTGAAATAAGACAGATTAAGACAATGCTGTATGATCTCACTTATATGTGGAATCTAAAAACAACTCATAGAATAAGAGATCAGGCAGACAATGGGGCCACACACCTAAGTGAACAGTAGCAGGACCCCATGCACCTGCAGCTGACAGCTGAGGGACCCCACCTAACCACCACAGCCACTCCATGGGTGCAGCACTAGCTTGGAGAGCACTCCATCTTGAAGGGTTTACAAGGTCCTCCTTTGGGAGGAGGCTCTGGGAGCAGAAGTGGCTATGTGCCAAGCCTTACCACCACCTGGACTCACCACAGCCTGGGCCCAGACCCATGTTCATCTCGCCCAGGTCTCTTGCATTCACAGAGGTCATAACCCTGCAACAGACACAGGGGGTCCTCTGTGCGCCTGGCATGCACTCATCCTGAACCATGTGCCAGATGAGACCCAGCCTGGACACTGTGCCACTGCAGTGTGACCAGCACTGACCCGACAGGGCTTTTGCCCCTGCAGTGTACTCACCCACTACCACCACTACTGTGCTGCCAGGGTTTGGGGGTAGGACCTGTGCTGAAGGCCGGGAGGTGGATATAGCCTTCGCTGACCTGGAACTATTGAACTGAGGACATGAGGAGGAGACTAAAGAGGCTGCAGATCTGTAGGTGAGATGGGAGGACAGAGAGGAGGCTCTGAGGGCACTGGCTATGGAAACTGTGGAGTGGGTGCAGCAGTGGAAGCCTGGCTAGAGTAGTGCCAGCACCCTGCCAACGTGCAGCCTGGGAAGTTCCTCTGACCAGTGGGAAGGGTCATGCAGTGGAACTCAGGACCTGCCTACTACACTACACTGCAGGAGTCTGAAGAACACATTCAACATTGAATCTGGAGGGCCCTCTATTTCATGGAAGAACTCATGTTGGTGAGCAGAAAGGGTACTGGACAGTAGGTCCAGAAAGGAAATCAGCCCTGCACACCTGGAACACAGGGGAAGTCCCCTCTTTCCTGCTGGGAAAAAAGCTGCTTCTAATTAGACCTGTAGCAACCTGAGGCAAGGGGGAACAGCCAGGGACAGGAAATCTGTGACCCTGCAGGTGACAGAGAGGAGTTGCCAGCACATCAGACAGCTGAAGCATTAGAAGGAGAGTAAGGGCCCCATCCTCCCTCCTATAAGCTGCTGGCACCAACCCCAACATGAGTCTGATCAAACCATCCTGGACAAGACCAGGATACAGACAGAGCCCAGCTCCATGAGGGAAGGGAGTACAGCTCAGAATAGGAACAATCAAAGTGTGAGACTTAGTCTCTGGGCTAATGAGCTCCCACCCATTTGACTACTAGAGACTTCAACCTCTTGGGCCTCAATCAGGTTGCCCAGGGACAGTGACTCACATTGACCTGCACCAGAGAAGCTCCCAGGAGGCCCAGGATAGACCCACCAATGGACCAGGTTCAACAACATCAGTGCAAAATCCAGCAAGCTCCACAAATAGCAGACGTAAAGATTTTTCAGTGTGTGAGTGTGTGTGGTTTTGTTTTTTTGGTCTGTATGTGTGTGAGTAGATTTTTTGTCTGTCCCCCCGCCCTTTTTTCCTTGCTTCTCTTTTTTCTTCCATATCTATAATTTCTCTCTTTCCTTTGATCCTATTTTACTTTTGTCTATTCTTATTGTTATTATTAATTTTTCTTATTTATTTTTATTTTTCTAATTTTTTTTCTGTTTTACTTTTTCTATCTGTATCTTATACTGAGTATCACTACATTTTAAATTCATTATTATTATTATTTCATTTATTTTCTGTTTCCTTTTCTTTTTTCCTCCTATACTAGTTCTTTTAGTTTCCTCCTTGCTTCCATATAGGCATTTTTTCATCTTCTTCCTTCTCCCATTTTCTTTATATACCTTCTCAGTCTTGGTTGCATGGGTTTTTAGTATTCTTTTAATTTTTTTTTTTTTTTTTTTTTGCTTTGCTTTCTCTTGTTTTTCCTTCTTAATATTTTCTGTTGTTGTTGTTGTTGTTGCATTGAGTAGTTTGATTTTCATGGTGTTTTTGGTTTGGTCCTGTTATGTGTTATTCTGTTTTGTCAGCACCTATATAACAGCTGGCATGACAATGTTGGGGTTGACCTCACTGGCAGCAAGTCGGAGAGGAGATACCTCTCACAAATGGGCATTAACAATCAAGTCCTGCCCGGGGCTGAAGTGGAGTGGAAACTGCTGGCCAGGCCACGGCGCAGGCTCCCCTTGGCGCGCCTCCAGGGTCAGCGTGAGCATCGGGGACTCGGGGTACAGTATTAATGACCAACCCGGGCCTGCGGGGCGAAAACGGCAGGCTTCCTGGATAACATTCATTGGCCAGAGTGGGAATGCATTGACTGGAGTGAGCGGAGGAATGCCGTGGCCTCTGTGTTTGCAGGCATATTGTTCTCCACAGGCTGGTGGGTGATGATCGACCCCACTGTGGTGTACGCGAAGCCTGAGCAGGTGAACCCCACCTTCCACACCTGCGGGGTGTTCTCCACACTGGCCTTCTTCATGATAACTGTGGTGTACAATGCCCAGGTGAGAGGCGACAGCTACGAGAGCGGCTGTTTGGGAAGAACAGGTGCTCACGTCTGGCTCTTCATTGGCTTCATGTTGATGTTCTTGTCACTCATTGCTCCCATGTGGATTCTTTTTGGTACCTATGTTACCCAGAAATTTTTAGGAAAAAAAAAAAAAAACAAACAAACAATCAAAAACAATCAAGTCCCAATTACAACAGGAGAACCCAAATAACACACACAAAGGGCATTTCTAGAGCATCCAGCTCAGGTGAACACAGAGACTGCACCCTCAAGACACTTTCTACATAAGGCCATCCCACAAAGACTGGGAAGCATAACAGTTCTATCTAATACATAGAAGCAAATACAAAGACACAGCTAAAATGGGGAGACAAAGAAACAACCCCCAAATGAAGGAAAAGAAGGAATCTTAAGAAAAAGAACTAAATGAAATGGAGACAAGCAACCTATCAGACATAGAGTTCAAAGCAATGGTTATAAAGATGCTTAAGCAACTTAGTGTAAATTACAACAGCATGAAAAAGGAAATATAGGCTATGAAGAAGAACCATATATGAACCATTTCTTCAGAAAGAAATGAAGAATGATATATCTGACATGGAAAACACACTAGAAGGAATTTAAAGTAGATTGAATAAAGCAGAGGATTGAATCAGTGATTTGGAAGACAAGGTAGAAATAAATATCCAATTAGAGCAGGAAATAGAAAGAGAATTAAAAAACAGGAAGATAGCTTAAGGGATCTCTGGGACAACATGAAATGTAACAACAACTGCATAATAGAAAAACCAGAAGGGGAAGAAGGTGAGCAAGGAACAGAGAACCTGTTTAAAGAAATAATGACAGAAAAGTTCCTCAACCTGGTAAAGGAAGATGTCACACAAGTTCAGGAGGCACAGAAAGTCCCAATTAAGATGAACCCAAAGAGAGCCATACCTAGACACATTACAATTAAAATGGCAAACATTAAAGACAAAGAAAGAATATTAAAGGCAGCAAGAGAGAGACAGAAAATTACCTACAAAGCAGTTCCCATTGGAATGTCAGCTGACTTCTCAATAGAAACACTTCAGGCCAGGAGGCAGTGGCATGAAAAGCAAGAGCCTAAAACTAAGACTTTGAATCCAGGTTATCATTTAAAATAGAAGGTGAGCCCAGCCAGTGTGGTTCAGTGGTTGAGTGTGTACCTATGAACCAGGAGGTCACGGTTTAATTCCCGGTCAGGGCATGTGCCCAAGGTTATAGGCTTGATACCCAGTGTGGGTCATGCAGGGGGCAGCTAATAAATTATTCTCTTTCATCATTGATGTTCCTATGTAGCTCTCATTCTCCATTCCTCTCTGAAATAAATAAAAATATATTAAAAAGTAAATAAAATAGAGGGTGAAATAAAAAGCTTTCCAGACATAAGAAATGTTAAAGGGACTGCTTTAAGAAGAAGAAGAATAGGACAGAGAATCAAAGGCATAAAGAAAATAAAAATGGCAATAAATAAATACCTATCAATAATAACCTAAAATGTAAGTGGATTAAATGCTCCCATCAAAAGATATAGGGTGACTGAATGAATAAGAAACCATGACCTGTATGTATGCTGTCTATAAGAGACCCACCTCAGAACAAAAGATACACATAGACTAAGAGTGAAGGGATGGAAAAATATATTCCATACAAATGGAAATGAGAAAAAAGCTGGGGTAGCAATACTCATATTTGACAAAATAGACTTCCAAACAAAGGCCATAACTAGAGACAATAATGGACATTACATAATACTAAAGAGATTGACTCAACAAGAAAATATAACCATTGTAAACATACATGCACCCAATATAGGAGCAATCAAGTTCATAAAAAAAAACTTCTTGATGGAATTTAAGGGAGAGATTAACAGCAATACAGTCACAATATGGGGACTTTAACACTGACACCACTGGATATATCTTCCAGACAAAAAAAATCAACAAGGAAACAGAGGCCTTTAATGACACTAGGTCATATGGATATAACTGATATTTACAGAACATTTCACCCCAAAGAAACAGAATATATGTTCTCAAGTACACATAAAACATTCTCAAAGATAGACCACATGTTAGCACAAAAAAAAACAAGGCTATACAAATTCAAGAAGATTTATATAAAACCAAGCATCTTTCTGGATCATAATGGCATGAAGTTAGAAATCAACTACAATAAAAAAAAACTCAAAAACACTCAGATATATCGAGGCTAAATAGCATGTTATTAAACAATGAATGGGTAACCAATGATTTCAAGCAAGAAATTAAAAACTTCTTGGAAACAAAAGAAAATGAACACAAAACCCCCAAATCTATGGGACACAGTGAAAGCAGACCTGAGAAGGACATTCATAACATTACAGGCCTACTCCAAGAAATAAGGAAAAGCACTAATAAACTACTTTCTAAATGAATTAGAAAGAGAACAGCAAGAAATCGCAGAGGAAGTAGAAGGAAGGAAATAATAAAGATCAGAGGGGAAATAAATGGCAAAGATAATAATTAAAAAAACCAACAGTGGAACCAAGATGGCGGCGATATAGGCAGATGTGTCCCAGGTCGTGTCCCGGAGCAAATGGAACGAGCAGCTGAAGCTAGTAACACTCACACCGAATTGGCGAAATTGCTCAGCTGGTGAGAGGGTTTACAGCCAGGAAGAGCAGAACTCCCCTGCAGATCCAAGCAACAGCAACCTCCTGAGCACCTCATCCTCTGCTGAGGAACAGCAGCTGTACGTGAAACCTCGCCCCACCAGCTGGAAGAGCCACCACAGCTGTGAACAGCACCCACCAGAGGAGCTGCTGCCAACTGAAGAGCAGCTGCTACCACAACCGCCCGAAGAGCAACCACAGACCAAGGAGTCACTGCCACCAAGGGAGCAACCACTGAACAACTCAACGTCTAGATATGTCAGTGAGATCAAACATGGGTAGACAAAGAAACCCCCAAAGGAAAGAGAAGGAGGACTCTCCAGAAAAGCAGCTAAGTAATACAGAGGCATGCAACATGACAGATAAAGAATTCAGAATAAGGATCCTAGAGTGCATAAACCGGATGGAGGAAAAAATCGACAACCTCTGCAAGAAGCAAGAAGAAACAGATGAAAAAATCGATAACATATGGAAGAAGCTAGAAGAAACAGATGAAAAAATCGATAACATATGGAAGAAGCTAGAAGAAACAGATGAAAAAATCAACAACCTAAGTAAGACCCAAGAAGAAATGAAGAGTGATATAGCTGCAATGAAAAACTTCATTGAAAGTATCAACAGTAGACTAGGAGAAGCGGAGGACCGAATAAGTGAATTAGAAGACAAGGAAGCAAAACACACCCAAAATGTACTGCAATTGGAGAAAAAAATTAAAAGACAGGAGGAGAGCCTAAGGGAGCTTTGGGACAACATGAAACGAAACAACATACGAAT
The DNA here is from genome assembly GCF_963259705.1 of Myotis daubentonii. Taxonomy (NCBI): domain Eukaryota; kingdom Metazoa; phylum Chordata; class Mammalia; order Chiroptera; family Vespertilionidae; genus Myotis; species Myotis daubentonii. Next base: position 113,056,133 of record NC_081841.1, read on the forward strand.
AATAGGAGTACCAGAACAACAGAAAGATGAACAAGGATTAGAAAACCTACTCGAAGAAATAATATCAGAAAACTTTCCTGAGGTGGGGAAGAAAAAAGTCACACAAGCCCAGAGAGTCCCAAACAAGGTGAACCCGAAAAGACCCACACCAAGACACATCATAATCACCATGGCAAACGTTCAGGACAAAGAGAGAATCTTACAGGCTGCAAGAGAGAGACGGAAAGTTACATACAAGGGATCTCCCATTAGATTGTCAAATGACTTCTCAACAGAAACACATCAGGCCAGAAAAGAATGGACTGAAATTTACAAAGTGATGCAAAGCAAAGGACTGAATCCAAGAATACTCTATCCAGCAAGGCTATCATTCAAACTTGAAGGGGAAATAAGAAGCTTCACAGACAAAAAAAGACTAAGGGAGTTTGTCACCACCAAGCCAGCAATGCAAGGAATGCTAAAGGGACTGGTATAAAAAGAAGAAATAAAAAGCTCAGAAAGAAAACAGCCACACACACACACAAAAAGAAATGGCTACAAACAAGTACCTTTCAATAATAACTTTAAACGTAAACGGACTAAATGCTCCAACCAAAAGACATCGAGTGGCTGAATGGATAAAAAAACATGACCCATACATCTGCTGTCTACAAGAAACCCACCTCATTAGAAGGGACTCACACAGACTGAAAGTGAAAGGATGGAAAAATATCTTTCAGGCAAATGGAAAGGAAAAGAAAGCTGGGGTAGCAATACTTATATCGGACAAAATAGACCTCAAAGTGAAGGCCTTAACAAGAGATAAGGAAGGCCACTTCATAATACTAAAGGGATCAATACAACAAGAAGATATAACCCTGGTAAACATATATGCACCCAATGTAGGAGCACCCAAATTCATAAAAAAACTCCTGGAAAATATCAAAGGAGAGATCGACAAAAATACAATCATAGTAGGGGACTTTAATACACCATTGACAGCACTGGATAAGTCCTACAGACAAACAATCAGCAAAGATACAGCAATCCTAAATGACTCACTAGATCAGATGGACTTAATAGACATCTTCAGAACACTTCACCCCAAAGCCAGAGAATATACGTTCTTCTCAGGTGCTCATGGGACATATTCAAAAATAGACCACATATTGGGTCACAAGCAAAGTATCCCCAAATTCAAGAAGATTGAAATCATAAAAAGCATCTTCGCAGACCACGACGGCATAATATTAGAAATAAACTACAATAAAAACAACCCAAAATACTCAAACACCTGGAAGCTGAATAGCATGCTATTAAATATTGATTGGGTTACCAATGAGATCAAAGAAGAAATTAAAAACATCCTGGAAACTAATGACAATGAAAACACAACAATCCAAAACCTATGGGACACATTGAAAGCAGTCCTGAGAGGGAAGTTTATAGCTCTACAGGCCTATCTCAAAAAACAAGAAAAAATGGTAGTAAATCATCTAACTCTACAACTCAAAGAATTAGAAAGAGAGCAACAAGAAAACCCCAGAGTGAGCAGAAGGAAGGAGATAATAAAGATTAGAGCAGAAATAAATGACATAGAGACCAAAAAAACAATACAGAAAATCAATGAAACCAAGAGCTGGTTCTTTGAAAGGATAAACAAGATTGATAAACCTCTAGCCAGACTCACCAAGAAGCAGAGAGAGAGGACCCAAATAAATAAAATCAGAAACGATAGAGGCGAAATAACAACAGACCCCACAGAAATACAAATGATTGTTAAAAAATACTATGGACAGCTTTACTCCAACAAACTAGACAACCTGGAGGAAATGGACAAATTCCTAGAAAAATACAGCATTCCAAAACTCAATCAGGAAGAATCTAAAAATCTCAACAGGCCAATAACTATGGAAGAAATTGAAGCAGTCATCAAAAAGCTTCCATCAAACAAAAGCCCAGGACCAGACGGCTTCACAGGGGAGTTTTACCAAACATTCAAGGAAGAACTAAAACCTATCCTCCTCAGACTACTACAAAAAATTCAAGAGGAAGGAACACTTCCAAGCTCATTCTATGAAGCCAGCATCACCCTAATACCAAAACCAGGTAAAGACAACACAATGAAAGAGAATTACAGGCCAATATCCCTCATGAACATAGATGCCAAAATCCTCAACAAAATCTTAGCAAATCGGATCCAGCAGTACATCAGAAAGATCATACACCATGACCAAGTAGGATTTATCCCAGGGATGCAAGGATGGTACAATATCCGCAAATCAATAAACGTGATACATCACATAAACAAATTGAAAGAAAAAAACCACATGGTCATATCAATTGATGCAGAAAAAGCATTTGACAAAATTCAACACCCATTTTTGATAAAAACTCTCAGCAAGGTGGGAGTAGAAGGATCATACCTCAACGTAATAAAAGCCATATATGACAGGCCCACAGCCAACATCATACTCAACGGACAAAAACTAACACCATTTGCCCTAAGAACAGGAACAAGACAGGGATGCCCCCTCTCACCACTCCTGTTCAACATAGTACTGGAAGTGTTAGCCATTGCAATTCGGCAAGAAGAAGAAATAAAAGGCATCCAAATTGGAAAAGAGGAAGTAAAACTGTCCTTATTTGCAGACGACATGATATTATACATACAAAACCCTAGAGATTCCATCAAAAAGCTACTAGACTTAATACATGAATTTGGCAATGTAGCAGGATACAAAATTAACCCCAAGAAATCTGAGGCATTTCTATACACCAATAGTGAACTTTCAGAAAGAGAGATTATAAAAACAATCCCGTTTACCATTGCACCGAAAAAACTAAGCTACCTAGGAATAAACTTAACTAAAGAGGTAAAAGACCTCTACTCAGAAAACTACAGGACGTTGAAAAAAGACATAGAGGAAGACATAAACAGATGGAAGAACATACCGTGTTCATGGATTGGTAGAATCAACATCATCAAAATGTCCATACTACCCAAAGCAATCTATAAATTCAACGCACTTCCCATTAAAGTACCAACAGCATACTTCAGAGATCTAGAACGAACTTTCCAAAAATTCATCTGGAATAAAAAAAGACCCCGAATAGCTGCAGCAATCCTGAAAAAGAACAAAGTAGGTGGGATCTCAATACCAGATATCAAGTTGTATTACAAAGCCACTGTTCTCAAAACTGCCTGGTACTGGCACAAGAATAGGCATATAGATCAATGGAATAGAATAGAGAGCCCAGAAATCGGCCCGAACCAATATGCTCAATTAATATTTGACAAAGGAGGCAAGAACATACAATGGAGCCAAGATAGTCTCTTCAATAAATGGTGTTGGGAAAATTGGACAGATATATGCAAGAAAATGAAACTAGACCACCAACTTACACCATACACAAAAATAAACTCAAAATGGATAAAGGACTTAAATGTACGACAGGATACCATAAAAATTCTAGAAGAATCCAAAGGCAAGAAAATCTCAGACATATGCCGAAGCAATTTCTTCACTGATACAGCTCCTAGGGCACTTGAAACTAAAGAAAAAATGAACAAATGGGACTACATAAAAATAAAAAGCTTCTGCACAGCAAAAGAAACCATCAACAAAACAACGAGAAAACCCACTGTGTGGGAAAACATATTTGCCAATGACATATCTGATAAGGGCCTAATCTCCAAAATTTATAAGGAACTCATACAACTTAACAAAAGAAAGATAAACAATCCAATCAAAAAATGGGCAAAGGACCTAAATAGACACCTTTCAAAAGAGGACATTCAGAAAGCCAAGAGACATATGAAAACATGCTCAAAGTCACTAATCATCCGAGAGATGCAAATCAAAACAGCAATGAGGTACCATCTCACACCTGTCAGACTGGCTATCATCAACAAATCAACAAACGACAAGTGCTGGAGAGGATGTGGAGAAAAAGGAACACTTGTGCACTGCTGGTGGGAATGCAGACTGGTGCAGCCACTATGGAAGACAGTATGGAGTTTCCTTAAAAAACTGAAAATGGAACTCCCATTTGACCCTGTGATCCCACTTCTAGGAATATATCCCAAGAAACCAGAAACACCAATCAGAAAGGATATATGCACCCCTATGTTCATAGCAGCACAATTCACCATAGCTAAGATCTGGAAACAGCCTAAGTGCCCATCAGTAGATGAATGGATTAGAAAACTGTGGTACATCTACACGATGGAATACTATGCTGCTGTAAAAAGGAAGGAACTCTTACCATTTGCAACGTCATGGATGGAACTGGAGAGCATTATGCTAAGTGAAATAAGCCAGTCAATAAAGGAAAAATACCACATGATCTCACTCATTCGTGGACAATAGAGACCATTATAAACTTTTGAACAATAATAGATACAGAGGCAGAGCTGCCTCAAACAGATTGTCGAGCTGCAGCGGGAAGGCCGGGGAGGGTTGGGGGGCAGGAGGTTGGGGGGTAAGAGATCAACTAAAGGACTTGTATGCATGCATATAAGCATAACCAATGGACATAAGACACTGGGTGATAGGGGAGGCTAGGGGACTGTCTAGGGCGGGGGGATAAAATGGATACATATGTAATACCCTTTGTAATACTTTAAGCAATAAAAAAAAAATAAATTAAAAAAAAAAAAAAAAAAAAACCAACAGTACAAAAGATCAATGAATCCAAGAGCTGGTTCTTTGAAAAACAAAACAAAAACAAGATTGATGAACCCGTAGCCAGGCTCATCAAGAAACAAAGAGAGAGGACACAAATAAATAAAATAAGAAATGAAAAAGGTGATATATAACAATGGAAACCCCAGAAATCCAAAGGATTGTAAGCAAATACTATGAATAACTATATGCCAATAAACTGGACAAACTGGTCAAAATGGGCACATTCCTAGAAACATACAGTCTTCCAAAACTCAATCAAGAAGAATCAGAAAACCTGAGTAGGTCAATAACAACTGATAAAATTGAAGCAGTAATAAAAAAAAAAAACTCCCAGCAAACAAAAGTCCTAAACCAAATTAATTTATAAGATAATTTTACCAAACATTCAAAGAAGAACTAATAGCTATCCTCCTTAACTAATCCAAAAAATTCAAGAGGAAGGAACACTTCCAAGCACTTTTTATGAAGCCAGCATTTTCCTAAATTCAAAACCAGATGAAGAAACTACAAAAAAAGAAAATTATAGGCCAATATTCCTGATGAACACAGATGCTAAAATCCTCAACAAAGTATTAGCAAATCGGATCCATCAATATATTAAAAAGATCATACATTATGATCAAGTGGGATTTATTCTGGGGATGCAAGGCTGGTATAATATTCACAAATCAATAAATGTGATACATCACAAAAAACAAAATGAAAGACAAAAACCACATGATCATATCAATAGATGCAGAAAATGCATCCAACAAAATCCAGCACCCTCTTGTAATTAAAAACTCTCAGGAAAGTAGGAATAGAGGGATCATACCTCGACATAATAAAGGCCATGTATGACAAACCTACAGCCAACATCACACTCAAAGGGCAATAACTAAAAGCATTTCACTTAAGAACAGAAACAAGACAAGGATGTTCACTTTCACCACTCTTATTCAATGTAGTACTAGAAGTCCTATCAACAGCAATCAGACAAGAAGAAGAGACAAAAAGCATCCAAATTGGAAAGGAAAACGTAAAACTGTCATTATTCACAGATAATATGATATTGTACATAGAAAACCCTAAAGACTCCACCAGGAAACTACTAGACTTAATAAATGAATTTGACTCAGATGAGGGATCGGGTAAGCCCTTGCAAAGTTCTACCCTGCCTTCCTTGCTTTTCTTTTAAACAGTGTTATTGAAGTAAAATTTAGAGATTGTAGGATTCAAAAAAAAAAAAAGAATTTGGCAAGGTAGTAGGCACAAAATCAACATCCAGAAATTGCTGGCATTTTTATACACCATTAATGAACTCTGAGAAAGAGAAACTTAAAAAGCAATCCCATTTACTATTGCAACAACAAAAAAATAAGATACCTAGGAATAAATTTAAACATGGAGGTAAAAGACCAGTACTTAGAAAACTATAGGACATTGACAGGAGAAATATGCAAATTAGCCATCCCTCTGCTATGCTGAAGCCATGCCCACCAACCACGCCCACCAGCCAATCCGAGTGAGTATGCAAATTATATGACAAAGATGGTGGTTAATTTGCATACGCAGGTGTCAAGCGCCCCAGGAGGCAACGGTGGCCAGTGGCCGTGGCCGCGGGCTCCCGGGACTTTCGTTATCCATCACTCTGCACAAAGATGGTGGAACCCATAGTGGCCGGGGTGGGACTCTGGTGGCATTGCTCCAGCAACGCAAGCCCAGTGTCTGGCCCAGTTGTATGGAGGTCAGGGGCCTTGGGTTGGAGCCTGCGCCGAAGGAGGGGAGGGGAGGGGCCTCAGGCCGGGTCTGCGGCAAGGAACACTGGGCTCAGGGAGTCTGCCTCCAGGGATGCCCAGCGTCCATGCCCGGCCCGGCAGAGGGTGGGGAGGGCAGGGTCTTTGGGCCGGAGTCCACTGCGAGGGATGCTGGGCTCATGGCGACAGGAGCCCAGAGTCCATGCTGAAGGAGGGGAGGGAAGGATCCTGGGGCCGGTTTCCCTGGAGAGGAATGCTCCGCTCGCAGCATTCTCTTTGTCGCATTCAGCTTTAGAAGTTATTTACTAACCATCAGTAAGTAAATAACTTCTAAAGCTGAACATGTGTGCTTGGCCAGGTGAAGAGAGGGGAGGGCAGGGGCCTTGTGCCAGAGGGACCACCCTCATGCACAAATTTCGTGCATCAGGCTACTAGTATATATATATGTATATTAAAAAAGGAAACATATACCATATTCATAGATTGGAAGAATTAACATAATTAAAATGTTTATACTACCCAAAACAACCTATAGATTCAATGCAATCCCTATTAAAATACCAATGGCGTACTCAACAAAACTAAAAAAAAATTCCAAAAATTTATATGGAAACATAAAAGACCCTGAATAACTGCAGCAATCTTGAGAAAGAAGAACAAAGTTGAAGGAATCACAATACTGGATATAAAACTGTACTACAAAGCCATTATAACCAGAATATCCTGGTACTGACACAAGAACATGCATATAGACCAATGGATCAGAACTGAGACCCCAGAAATTGACCCACACCATTATGGTCAATTAATATTTGACAAAGGAGGCAAAAACATATAATGTAGTTGTAGGGCGCAGCTATAGGGTTAAGCCTCGGACTGACCTGTTGGCAAAGCCACAAACAAGTCCCAGCTTAGAGAGCACAGTCCTCTTAGCATAATTAGGTTTGACCTTATGATGCTCCCTAGATCTTATCTGGGTAGCTAATGGGCTGAGGGAGATGTAGCAAGTGCTGCCAAAACAAGTGAAACTCACAAGAACATTGTAACTACGGTGACCACTACCTTGTTTACCTCTGGCTATAAAATAAAGGCTCAGCTTGCCTCTGGATCTCTTTCTGTGGCCTCAGCCAGGCACAGGAAGATCCACCCAGACCCAGTTTATTCTCTTTGTCTGTCTTTTCTTCATCCTTCGCTGCCCTCCCTAAGGCTTGCAGAACCCTTGGCTGAGCTGGCTCGGCACATGTAGTAAAGACAGTCTCCAAATGATGTTGGGAAAACTGGACAGCCACATACAAAAAGATGAAACTAGACCACCAACTTACACCATACACAAGAATAAACTCAAAATATATAGTAGTCTTAAATGCAAGTGACAAAACCATAAATATCCTAGAAGAAAACATAGGCAGCAAAATATCAGACACCTCATGTAGCAGAATTTTTACAGATACATCGCTTTTGGCAAGAGAAATAAAGGGAAAAAAACCCACAAACGGGACTACATCAAAATAAAAAGTTAATGGACAGTAAAGGAAATAGCATCAAAATGAAAAGGGAACCTGGTGTATGGGAGAACATTTTTGCCAATGTTACATCTGATAAAGGGTTAATTTCCAAAATATATGAAGTACTTATACAACTCAACAAAAGAAAGACAATCAAATTTAAAAATGGGCAGAAGACTTGAATAGATAATTCTCCAAAGAGGACATACAAATAGCCAAGAGACATATGAAAAAATGCTCAACATCACTAATCATCAGAGAGATGCAAATTAAAATGACAATGAGATACCACTTTGCACCTGCCAGAATGGCTACTATCAATAATTCAACAAACAATCAGTGCTGACATGGATGCTGGGTAAAGGGAGCACTAGTTCACTGCTGGTGGGAATTCAGATTGGTGCAGCCACTATGGAAAACAGTACTGAATTTCCTGAAAAAATTAAAAATAGAACTTCAGTTTGACTCAGCAATTCCACTTATGGGAATATATCCTAAAAACCTCAAAACACCAATCACAAATAATCTATGGATCCCTATGGTCATAGCAGCGTTATTTACAATAGCTATGATTTGGAAACAGCCCAAGTGCCCATCAGTAGATAAGTGGATAAAAAAGCTGTGGGACATTTACACAATGGAATACTGTGCAACTGTAAAAAAGAGGGATCTCTTACACTATGGGACAACATGGATGGACCTGGAGAATATTATGCTAAGTAAAATAAGCCAATGTGAGAAAGACAAATATCACATGGTCTCACTTTTTTGTGGAATCTATTGAACAAAATGAATTGACCAACAAAATAAGACCTGAAGCATGGAGTCATGGAACAGATTGACATACCTTGATGTGGGGTTGGTGGGATGAGAAGAGTTAAACCAAAGAACTTATATACTTATATGCATAGTCCATGGACACAAGTGGTGAAGACCTGGGTGTAGGGTCAGTAGGGGCTGGGTGGGAGGATGGGGATAGTACTATCAATAATAACATATATATGTATTTTAAAAATAAAGAATAAGGAGACAGAAGATGGCGGCGATATAGGCAGACGCATCCCAGGTCGTGTCCCGGAGCAAATGGAGTGAGCAGCTGAAACTAGTAGCACCCACCCCGAATTGGCAAAATTGCTCAGCTGGTGAGACAGTTTGCAGCCGGGAAGAGCAGAACTCCCCTGGAAAGATCCAAGCAACAGCAACATCCTGAGCACCACACCCTCTGCTGAGGAACAGCAGCTGTACGTGAAACCTCACCCCACCAGCCAGAAGAGCCACCACAGCTGTGAACAGCACCCACCAGAGGAGCTGCTGCCAACTGAAGAGCAACTGCTACCGCAACTGCCCGAAGAGCAACCACAGACCAAGGAGTCACTGCCACCAAGGGAGCAACCACTGAATGACTCAACGCCTAGATATGTCAGTGAAATCAAACATGGGTAGACAAAGAAACTCCCAAAGGAAAGAGAAGGAGGACTCTCCAGAAAAGCAGCTAAGTAATACAGAGGCATGCAACATGACAGAAAAAGAATTCAGAATAAGGGTCCTAGAGTGCATAAACCGGATGGAGGAAAAACTCGACAACCTCTGCAAGAAACAAGAAGAAACAGATGAAAAAATCAATAACATATGGAAGAAGCTAGAAGAAACAGATGAAAAAATCAACAACTTAAGTAAGACCCAAGAAGAAATGAAGAGTGATATAGCTGCAATGAAAAACACCATTGAAAGTATCAATAGTAGACTAGGAGAAGCGGAGAACCGAATTAGTGAATTAGAAGACAAGGAAGCAAAACACAGCCAAAATGTACTGCAATTGGAGGAAAAAATTGAAAGACAGGAGGAGAGCCTAAGGGAGCTTTGGGACAACATGAAACGAAACAACATATGAATAATAGGAGTACCAGAACAACAGAAAGATGAACAAGGATTAGAAAACCTACTTGAAGAAATAATATCAGAAAACTTCCCTGAGGTGGGGAAGAAAAAAGTCACACAACCCCAGAGAGTCCCAAACAAGGTGAACCCGAAAAGACCCACACCAATACACATTATAATTACCATGGCAAATGTTCAGGACAAAGAGAGAATCTTACAGGCTGCAAGAGAGAGACGGAAAGTTACATACAAGGGATCTCCCATTAGATTGTCAAATGATTTCTCAACAGAAACACATCAGGCCAGAAAAGAATGGACAGAAATTTACAAAGTGATGCAAAGCAAAGGACTGAATCCAAGAATACTCTATCCAGCAAGGCTATCATTCAAAATTGAAGGGAAAATAAGAAGCTTCACAGACAAAAAAAGGCTAAGGGAGTTTATCACCACCAAGCCAGCAATGCAAGGAATGCTAAAGGGACTGGTATAAAAATAAGAAATAAAAAGCTCAGAAAGAAAACAGCCACACACAAAAAGAAATGGCTACAAACAAATACCTTTCAATAATAACTTTAAATGTAAATGGACTAAATGCTCCAACCAAAAGACATCGAGTGGCTGAATGGATAAAAAAACATGACCCATACATCTGCTGTCTACAAGAAACCCACCTCATTAGAAGGGACTCACACAGACTGAAAGTGAAAGGATGGAAAAATATCTTTCAGGCAAATGGAAAGGAAAAGAAAGCTGGGGTAGCAATACTTATATCGGACAAAATAGACCTCAAAGTGAAGGCCATAACAAGAGATAAGGAAGGCCACTTCATAATACTAAAGGGATCAATACAAGAAGAAGATATAACCCTGGTAAACATATATGCACCCAATGCAGGAGCACCCAAATTCATAAAAAAAACTCCTGAAAGATATCAAAGGAGAGATCGACAACAATACAATCATAGTAGGGGACTTTAATACACCACTGACAGCACTGGATAAGTCCTCTAGACAAACAATCAGCAAAGATACAGCAATCCTAAATGACTCACTAGATCAGATGGACTTAATAGACATCTTCAGAACACTTCACCCCAAAGCCAGGGAATACACATTGTACTCAAGTGCTCATAAGACATATTCAAAGATAGACCATATATTGGGTCACAAGCAAAGTATCCCCAAATTCAAGAAGATTGAAATCATTAAAAGCGTCTTCGCAGACCACGATGGCATAATATTAGAAATAAACTGCAATAAAACAACCCAAAATACTCAAACATCTGGAAGCTGAATAGCATGCTATTAAATATTGATTGGGTTACCAATGAGATCAAAGAAGAAATTAAAAACATCCTGGAAACTAATGACAATGAAAACACAACAATCCAAAACCTATGGGACACAAAGAAAGCAGTCCTGAGAGGGAAGTTTATAGCTCTACAGGCCTATCTAAAAAACAAGAAAAAATGGTAATAAATCACCTAACTCTACAACGAAAAGAATTAGAAAGAGAGCAACAAGAAAACCCCAGAGTGAGCAGAAGGAAGGAGATAATAAAGATTAGAGCAGAAATAAATGACATAGAGACCAAAAAAACAATACAGAAAATCAATGAAACCAAGAGCTGGTTCTTTGAAAGGATAAACAAGATTGACAAACCTCTAGCCAGACTCACCAAGAAGCAAAGAGAGAGGACCCAAATAAACAAAATCAGAAACGATAGAGGCGAAATAACAACAGACCGAACAGAAATACAAATGATTGTTAAAAAAATACTATGGACAGCTCTACTCCAACAAACTAGACAACATGGAGGAAATGGACAAATTCCTAGAAAAATACAACATTCCAAAACTCAATCAGGAAGAATCTAAAAATCTCAACAGGCCAATAACTATGGAACAAATTGAGCAGTAATCAAAAAGCTTCCATCAAACAAAAGCCCAGGACCAGACGGCTTCCCAGGGGAGTTTTATCAAACATTCAAGGAAGAACTAAAACCTATCCTCCTCAGACTACTACAAAAAATTCAAGAGGGAGGAACACTTCCAAGCTCATTCTATGAAGCCAACATCACCCTAATACCAAAACCAGGTAAAGACAACACAATGAAAGAGAATTACAGGCCAATATCCCTCATGAACATAGATGCCAAAATCCTCAATAAAATCTTAGCAAATCCGATCCAGCAGTACATCAGAAAGATCATACAACATGACCAAGTAGGATTTATCCCAGGGATGCAAGGATGGTACAATATCAATAAACGTGATTCATCACATAAACAAATTGAAAGAAAAAAACCACATGGTCATATCAATTGATGCAGAAAAAGCATTTGACAAAATTCAACACCCATTTTTGATGAAAACTCTCAGTAAGGCGGGAGTAGAAGGATCATACCTCAACATAATAAAAGCCATATATGACAGGCCCACAGCCAACATCATACTCAACGGACAAAAACTAACACCATTTCCCCTAAGAACAGGAACAAGACAGGGATGCCCCCTCTCACCACTCCTGTCCAACATAGTACTGGAAGTGTTAGCCATTGCAATTCGGCAAGAAGAAGAAATAAAAGGCATCCAAATTGGAAAAGAGGAAGTAAAACTGTCCTTATTTGCAGACGACATGATATTATACATACAAAACCCTAGAGACTCCATCAAAAAGCTACTAGACTTAATTCATGAATTTGGCAATGTAGCAGGATACAAAATTAACCCCAAGAAATCTGAGGCATTTCTATACACCAATAGTGAACTTTCAGAAAGAGATTATAAAAACAATCCCGTTTACCATAGCACCAAAAAAATTAAGCTACCTAGGAATAAACTTGACTAAAGAGGTAAAAGACCTCTACTTAGAAAACTACAGGACGTTGTAAAAAGATATAGAGGAAGACATAAACAGATGGAAGAACATACCGTGTTCATGGATTGGTAGAATCAACATCATTAAAATGTCCATACTACCCAAAGCAATCTATAAATTCAATGCACTTCCCATTAAAATACCAACGGCATACTTCAGAGATCTAGAACGAACTCTCCAAAAATTCATCTGGAATAGAAAAAGACCCCGAATAGCTGCAGCAATCCTGAAAAAGAACAAAGTACGTGGGATCTCAATACCAGATATCAAGCTGTATTACAAAGCCACTGTTCTCAAAACTGCCTGGTACTGGCACAAGAATAGGCATATAGATCAATGGAATAGAATAGAGAGCCCAGAAATCGGCCCGAACCAATATGCTCAATTAATATTTGACAAAGGAGGCAAGAACATACAATGGAGCCAAGATAGTCTCTTCAATAAATGGTGTTGGGAAAATTGGACAGATATATGCAAAAAAAAAAAAAAAAAGAAAGAAAGAAACTAGACCACCAACTTACACCATACACAAAAATAAACTCAAAATGGATAAAGGACTTAAATGTACGACAGGAAACCATAAAAATTCTAGAAGAATCCAAAGGCAACAAAATCTCAGACATATGCCGAAGCAATTTCTTCACTGATATCAGCAGCTCCTAGGGCACTTGAAACTAAAGAAAAAATGAACAAATGGGACTACATCAAAATAAAAAGCTTCTGCACAGCAAAAGAAACCATCAACAAAACAACGAGAAAACACACTGTGTGGGAAAACATATTTGCCAATGTCATATCTGATAAGGGCCTAATCTCCAAAATTTATAGGGAACTCATACAACTTAACAAAAGGAAGATAAACAATCCAATCAAAAAATGGGCAAAGGACCTAAATAGACACCTTTCAAAAGAGGACATTCAGAAAGCCAAGAGACATATGAAAACATGCTCAAAGTCACTAATCATCGGAGAGATGCAAATCAAAACAACAATGAGGTACCATCTCACACCTGTCAGAATGGCTATCATCAACAAATCAACAAACGACAAGTGCTGGAGAGGATGTGGAGAAAAAGGAACACTTGTGCACTGCTGGTGGGAATGCAGACTGGTGCAGCCACTATGGAAGACAGTATGGAGTTTCCTTAAAAAACTGAAAATGGAACTCCCATTTGACCCTGTGATCCCACTTCTAGGAATATATCCCAAGAAACCAGAAACACCAATCAGAAAGGATATATGCACCCCTATGTTCATAGCAGCACAATTCACCATAGCTAAGATCTGGAAACAGCCTAAGTGCCCATCAGTAGATGAATGGACTAGAAAACTGTGGTACATCTACACGATGGAATACTATGCTGCTCTAAAAAGGAAGGAACTCTTACCATTTGCAACGGCATGGATGGAACTGGAGAGCATTATGCTAAGTGAAATAAGCCAGTCAATGAAGGAAAAATACCACATGATCTCACTCATTCATGGGTAATAGAGACCATTATAAACTTTTGAACAATAATAGATACAGAGGCAGAGCTGCCTCAAACAGATTGTCAAACTGTAGCGGGAAGGCCGGGGAGGGTTGGGGGGCAGGAGGTAGGGGGGTAAGAGATCAACTAAAGGACTTGTATGCATGCATATAAGCATAACCAATGGACATAAGACACTGGGGGATAGGGGAGGCTAGGGGACTGTCTAGGGCGGGGGGGAAAAATGGACACATATGTAATACCCTTTGTAATACTTTAAGCAATAAAAAAAAAATAAAGAATAAGAGATCAGATCTGTGGTTACCATAGGTGTAGGGGAGAGGTTGGGGAATTGAATGAAGGTGGTCAAAAGGTACAAACTTCCAGTTATAAGATAAATAGTAGTAGGGTTATAATGTACAACATGATGACTACAGTTAACATTGCTGTTTGGTATATATGAATGTTGTCAAAACTAAATCAAAAGAGTTCTCATCCCAAGGGTAAATTATTTTCTTTTTTAAAAAAGGGTTTTTTAGGAGTTTTTTTTTTGTATCTATCTAGAGAATGGATGCTAACTAAGCATATTGTGGTAATCATTTCATGATATATATAAGTAAAATTATTATGTTGTACACCTTAACCTTATACAGTGCTATATATCAATTATATTTCAATAAAATTGGGAAAAATTGGTGTATATATTCAATGGAATATTATGAATTATTGGTACAAAGATACTAGACAAAAATGGCATGAGCACAAAACTGAATAAAACAAAAAGAGCACAAGATTAGAGACAGTACAACTAGAAAAGAGGTTGTTTGAGTGCCTATGAAAGAAATATTTAAAGGCCTCAATGATGTCAAAGTAGTAGGGAAGAGAGGAGGACATGGAAAAGAAGGGTATCAGTTGAAAAATGGAATAAGAAATAATGAGAATGTTGGTGTTTTGCCCAGATTTCAAGATTCCCAAAAAGCCCACCAGGGAGCCAGCCAGTCTGATGCAAAAGCAAAGAGTCCTTCATTTCGAACTAGTTCGGCTCCCCGACCACACTCACCGATGCAACAACGGTAAGCCCAGTGGCCGAGAGAGACTGAAGCCTGATGGGACGGGGGTTTAGTAAGGGCAGGAGAGGGGACTGTGGGCCCCGCTGATTGGCCAGGTGCCAGTCGGGTCTTGCTACACAGGATGTGGTCATATTGATGGCGTGCACTTCCCTTGATTATCATTGGCTAGTCCAGAGAAATCCTGGGTGTGGCCAGCAGAGGCCTGGGCCTCCGGGAAGAAGTCCCGGCCGCGGAGCACGTGGCTCTGCCCAAAAATGGAGGACCCAGGGCAAGATGGAGGGCGCAGTCCTCGCCCCTCCCAGGGCGAGCTGAGTCCGGGCTCCAGGGGCCAGTCCGGTTGCCGGGGGTCCAGCAGATCACCAGTTCCAGCCCAGACAGGAAGTCCATGTCCTCCGTCTCGTCCCCGGGGCACCAGCAATCACCTCCTCCTCCATCTCCTCGGGCGAGGGCACGCGCCCCGCCCTGCCACCAGCGCTGCCGGGGGGGGGGGGGGGGGGGGGGAGGCGGGCGGGGGGGGGGGGGGAGGCGGGCGGGTGGCGGCCTGCGCAGGGCTCCCGCTGTGGGCTGGGGAGTCGGTGCCCGAGGCCGCCAGCAGCGTGGTCAGGCTGTGCCTCATGGGGCCCGGCGGCTGGCCCACATAGGCCCCGCGACGACTAGCCCTTTCATTGGCAGGACTAGTCTGAGTGTCTGTTTCATCAGAATGGGTCCAGTTTCGATATGGTGGAAAAAAACAGCTGGATTTGGGGAGAAGACCTGGACTTGAGTCAACTGCTGCTATTTCTTATCTGAGTGACTTTGGGAATTCTACTTAAATTCTCTGAGTTTCAATTACCTCATTTTCCAGTAGTGATTGGACTTCACAGGGTTGTTGTAAAGACTAAATAACTCAAATATATGAAATACACTTTGTAAAGAGCTATATCTAAGGAGGCTGAGTAAGCATGTGTGCTTTAAAAAGATAAATGGTATTTGAAAAATAATTTATGTTTATGAGAAACTATTATGCAGCATATTTTGTAAAGAATATGGAGAGGTCAATTGTTCCTGGGGCAGAGGTTCCTGGTTGCCTAACTCTCTTCTTGTGCCTCACCAACAGAACCCTGATTTTATTTTGTTAGGTCGCTGAAGGAGGAACGCAGGAGGCCAGAGTGGTGAGGGATTACAAATTTATTCAATCATTCGCACACCAGGTGGCTGAGCTTGGATGGCTCCAGCAGCCAGTGAGGGGAGTCAGCAGCTTTAAAGGACTTTTGGCGGGCTTTTCCCTGGGTGGAGACTTCTTTATGCATATCAGGAGGGGAGGGAATGGAATGTGGTCACCACAGGTGAAATGTGGTCTTCAGCAAAGGAAATGTCCATAGTGAAATGACCTGAAAACCCAGTTCCTGGGGGAGGGGTATTAACTCAATTGCTGGATCAAACCTAGCATATTTGGGTAACAATGTTCTCAGCTGTAAAACTACATTTCACAGCTTCCTTTGCAAATGGAGCTGCCCAATTAGATTAAACAAGAATATATGGGTAGAACTTCAGGTGAAACTGTTTAGTGAGGGCTAACTCAGCTGGGAGGCCTGCTTTTTTGTTCTAATCCCCCTTCTACTTCCTGCTCTTGGGAACATGATGTAATGACTGGGGTTTCAGTAAGAGGCAATCCTGGAGATAGAAGCCATGCAATAAGAATGGCAGAGCAGAAATATAGAAGCAGTTTCAGTTTCTGATGACCACAAAATCTTATATCAGGCCAGTCTGCTTACTTCATGTAAAAGAATTTACATGAGAGAAAAATGAACCCCTACCTTGTTTCAGCCACTAGTATTTTATGCTTCTGTTTAAAGTAAACCATACTTACTCCTATATGGTACAGATCCTTTCCAAAAGATTTTTAAGGATTGGAAAGTAATGCCCTAGAGCAGGAGTCGGCAAATACTTCTGGTAAAAGGCCAGATAGTAAATATTTTAGAAGTGCTATGTGCCTGGCCCCCAGGCCTGGTCCACAGTGCCAAGTGGCTGGGCGGGCACGAAGGCCCCTGAGGGGCTGTCGGGTGGCTATGGCACCGACTCCACGTGGGTGGGGCCGGAAGTGCCCCCGAAACCTCAGTGGGCAGCCTGGATGGGCCCAGGGAGGTTTGAAAGATGAAAAAGTGAAGGCATATCTTTCTCTTCACCCCCAGATATTAGATGAATTTGTATCTGAAAGTGTTAGTGCAGAGATGTTAGAGAAATGGCTGAGGAGGAAGAACAACAAAGCAGAAGATGAGTCGGAGCCTAAGGAAGTCAGCAGGTACCAAGATACTGAAGTATGGTAGCAATCATCTCAGGTAGAAACTGTAGTTTAACTTTAATCCTGCTGTTTGGCTTCTGTACTTATTTGCTTGCTAAAATAATAGAAAAGTTATTTTGATTTTCTGAATTATATAAATCATCCCATTCAATTGAATACCCTATTGATTGTAATGTGAATACCCCATTGATTGTGATCTTACTCTTTATCAAAGCACATTCTTCTGTACCTGGGAACCAGGACAGCACAATTATCTTAAATTGCCTCAGTGGCCACAGATAATGCGTTCCGGTTGACTCAGTGGTCCCAAGACCAGGACCACACAATTACTCTAAATTGCCTTGATGGCTCCAGATAATGTGTTTCCGTTGACTCAGTGGTCCCAAGACCAAGGGCTCTAGATAATGTGTTTCTGTCAACTCAGTGGTCCGGAGACCCAAAACTATAATTTAACTAACTTGCTCAATTCTGCTTTTGTAAACTGCTTTTTTGCAAACCAGGTTCCTCATTCCAAACCCTGAGATGTAATCAATATCTTTGTGATTTTTGCCTATATAAATCTGGTGTTGGGGCTAGGTCAGTGGTCGGCAAACTGAGGCTCGCGAGCCACATGCGGCTCTTTGGCTCCTTGAGTGTGGCTCTTCCACAAATTACCATGTTCGGGCACGCATGTACAGTGCGATTGAAACTTCGTGGCCCATGCGCAGAAGTCGGTTTTCGGCCTGGGCAAGTCTATTTTGAAGAAGTGTGGTTAGAAGAAGTGGGAGGTGTCGGTCGGTTGGGCGACGGGAGACGAGGCACAGGCGGGCCTTGGGATACGCAGCACGGGGGAGGCGCGCGCAATTCATGCACAAGTTGAGGATGGGGAAGGGGTCGGTCTCAGCGAACGTACCTCAATCAGATTGAGGATGTTTTTAGCAAAGGCCAGCTTAGGAGTATCCTAATTAAGTTAATAACAATGTACCTACCTATATAGTTTAAGTTTAAAAAATTTGGCTCTCAAAAGAAATTTCAATCGTTGTACTGTTGATATTTGGCTCTGTTGACTAATGAGTTTGCCGACCACTGGGCTATGTAATTATTACGAGATTTGAGAGAGCAAAATGCTCCCTTGGAGTCCCGGATTTGCAATAAATGTGACTCCTTAATTCGACTTCTTGAGGCGTCCTTGTGTGATTCGCGGGGTACATTACAATAATACGAACATGCAGGGAGTCGTGTATGAACTGAACAGCTACATGGAACAGCAGCTGGACACCGGTGGGGACAACCAGCTGCTGCTGTAGAAGCTGAGCATCATCATCAAAACAGCCACAAAAGCGGATGGATTTCCACTGTATTCCCTGCAATAATCAGAACATATAAACAAAGCAGAACCAATGAAAAAGGACATTTTAATTGGAGCAAACCTACTCCACAAATGCAGACTTCAGAGAGCACATGCCACAAGATTAAGAGCAAAGTTGAACTGGAGGAAGAAAAATATTAGATTGGAAAAGTAGGTCACTTGATTCGTGAAGTGCAATGAAGGTCGAGCTCTCCCGAAGTTTACACAATATATATTGGAACATTAAAATTTATAACGCAAATCCATCACACAGAAAATGGGCAGAAAATGCAGTAGTGTTTTTAGTTACTGAGAGATCAAAAAAGTTATATCTTTAATTCAGTAATCTATTTTAGGATTTACCAGCTCAGGGTTCCCTTTCTTTAGATTATATCCTACATTGATGTATTTAGCCCCTATTTAAGAAATTCAGGTCCCCATAAGGGCTGAAAACAAGGAAATTAAACCTTTACTTTTAACATTAAAAAAATATTTTAGGCTTTGCAAGCCATACGTTCTCTATCGCAACTATTCATTCCTGCTGTAGAGATAAATCATCCACAGAGAATAGCATGGCCATGTTCCAATAAAACTTTACTTATGGATGCTGAAATTTGAATTCCATAAAATTTCACATGTCATACAATATTATTTTGCTTTTGATTTTTTTTCAACCATCTAAAAAAATGTAAAAAAACATCCTTAGCTCACAGATTGCACCAAAACAGGTTTTGGCCCCCGAGCTGCTATAGCCATTCCCTGCTGTATAGGATACAATTTCAGCAAAGAAATCCAGGAATAAGCATTGTAAGCCTTTATTGAGTATTTGTTAGTTATCTTTATACTTCTGTATGTTTAAAAATCTTGGAATTGGCAGAATTTGACCTATAAAATAATGAGACTAGTTTTAAAGAACATATCAAAAATCATACCTCTAAATGAATGCTACCTTCACACTAATAGCCTTGGAAAGTGAGAGATCAACCCCAGTGATGCTGACCACAACCTTACGTGAAAATTTATTTGAATATTTAAGACTTGGTCTGTTGGTTTTTTGTGTTTTTTTTTTAAAAATCAGTAACCATACTTTGTAAGATCACATTTGCTATTGACCACTCAAGGAATTAAGCTGGTAAAGACCAATTTGAGGAAGCCTGAAGCAGCAGGGGACATGCCAAGAACTTTATCCACATTAGCTGTTGCTGCTGATAAAGGCCATTAATGGTGATAGGACCATGTAGAAATGATAGAACTGTGGACAGGAAAAGGCTGAGGGAGAAAAGTTCCTACATGGAGTTGAAGAAACATGAGGGCTGGGGTTGAAGAGACATGAGGGCTAGTTTTTAAAAAACCATGGTTAAGTCTGATCAGAGCAGGAAACTTTTCAGATGGGAAAATGCAGTTTTAGTGGGAAATAGGAGCATCAAGCTCATAAGTTTATATTGAAGAGAGGTGGCTAAGAGCATAGAGTGGAAAACTAGATGGAAAAGGTCAGTTGTGTGTGTGTGTGTGTGTGTGTGTGTGTGTGTGTGTGTGTGTGTAAACTTTCAGAGCCACTGAATACTTTCTGGGGGAAAAAACTCAGTGTTTATCCAACATCAGGTGCAGAAATTATTAGGTTGATTAAAATCTTGACTTTTCTTTAAGTAGGTGTTATAGTATACACACACATCCTTTGTGTTGTATATGTGAGAGAGTGAGTGTGGGTGTGTGTATGTGTGTAAGGACAGAGGATGATGTGGATGTGAACAGTCCTGAAGTGGGGTGGGAGGTGGTTTGTTATATAACTGGGGCTAAGAGTTAGGGAGCGAATGCTTTGATGGGTGTTTAGACTGGCAACAATAATTGTTTAGCCTCACATATGGTAAGAATAGAATGGGTGTTCTTTGTCTCTCTCACTCTCTTTCCCCCCAGGCAGCTGTGCAAAGATTTAACCATGTGATCTTGAAGGCACAACACTGAAAGTCTCTGAATATGCCAAGAGAAGAGAGTAGGGAAACAAAGGCCAAAGCCAGCTGCCAGGAACCTCCTTCTTTAGGGTAACACAGAAAAATAATAGCAAGACTCCGTTTCCATCACTTTCCTTACCAGAGAGCCAACTCTCTGACTTGAAGATGAAAACTTCCTGTCTCTCCTCTATACTCCCCTCCCATATCTCTCTCCTCCCAACTCCTGGGAGTGAAGCAGTGCAGCTCAGAAAATGACGCTCTTCTTTCTCTTTCTGGAGGGATTAAGGACCAGTCAGAATTCCTGGAGAGCTCAGGGTTTGGGGGTATAAGGAAGGAAAGGAGATTCTCTTGAGGATGAAACCCAGATGTTCAATAATGACTATTGGACTTGAGCACTGGGACCAGTTCACTTAGACTTAGGATATGCACAGGGCTAAACTCTCTCTGCCTAGTTGTGTTCCCATTTCTCTAATCAATGCTTTCGCTGCTTTTGGTCAATGGATTCGGCTGGGATGCCTTCAGGAGAAAGTAGAATAAATCTCTTCCCCACATTATCTTTCTCTGTTTACTTCTGCATACTCACTCTCCTCCATCCTTCCCTACTTGTTTCTGAAGTCTTAGTTCTACTGTAGGCCCTAGATGTGAATACTTTGATTAGAGTATTACCAGACACACAACACACTTCCTGTATAATCTTTTTTTCTTAAGATAAATCTAAAATAAGATTTATTTGGCCCTGGCTGGTTTGGTTCAGTGGTTGGAGCATGACCCTCCCCGCCCCGACACAGTGAATGGTCCTGGGTTTGATTCCCAGTGAAGGGTATTACCTGGGTAGCAGGTTCAATCCTGGCCCCACTAGGGGCACATGTGGAAAGCAACTGATCAATGTGTCTCACATTGATGTTTCTCTCTCTCTCCTCCACCCCTCTTCACTTCTTGCCAATCTCTAAAAGAATCAATGGGAAAAATATCCTCAGGTGAGGATTAACAAAAAGAAAAATAAATAAAATAAGATTTATTTGAATAAAACACAACTGACAGTTAAAAAAATAAAGATGTGGACATGCTTTTAAAATTTTTCTAGTATTTTGGTTGACAAAGAAATGCATGGTGATATTTCAAATGAGCATTGGGACTTCCAGGAATATTGTAGAAAAAAATGTCCACATTGAGTGGAATAATCTTAAACCAGTAATTTTTACATCTCTGGGGCTTGATTTTTAAAAATCACTTCCACCTTTCCCTTCTCTCAAGGATAAAATGGGGTTTAAAGTGATTAATGAAGGGAGAATCAAGATGGTGGCCTGGGTACTCATCACTTCCCACAAACACATCAAAATTACAACTAAAATACAGAACAGCCATCATTCAGAACCACCTGAAATCTGGCTGAGTTGAAATTCTACAATTAGAGAAGTAAAAAGAAATCACATTGAGACTTGCAGGAGGGGCAGAGGCACATAAAAGGGCTGGTCTGACACCCATATGTGGCATTTTTAATCAGGAGGGATATCACAGCTGCCTGCAGAGGCTGCAGTGAGAAGCAAGGGGTACCAGCTCTATATCAAAACCCCAACCCAGGATCCCAGAGCTGGGATGAGAAGTCCCCATAACTTTGGGCTGTAAAAATCAGAGGCGACTGTGGCTGAGTTCATGGAGGTTTGGAGACTCAGGTAGTTCCTCTTCAAAGGCCTATGCACAAACGTACCCAGTCTTGTTCCCTTTGAGCTTCAGCACTGGGTGGGCGGTGGCTTTGAGGAATCCAGGGATATACAGGGAGGAACTGGGTTGTCTGGCATAGGGGCAGGAACTTAGGGCAGCTTTCTCCCTGACAGGGGTGCTCACAGGGGTCATTGTTCTTGTGCTGTGACTTCCCCCACCACAGAGCTGACTGGCAGCCATATCTGAGTTTCCATCAGTGTGGCCCACAATGTTTGCTCCTATCAATGGTGTCAAACCTATCAATAAAGGGCCCAGACCCTTCTTTGCTTCACAGTTTGGCCTCACTTGGGCACTTCCTAGCCAAATACAAATAGCAGCAATCTTCAGATCTCCTGTAGCTCCTGCTGGGTGGCCTCAGGCAGTGGCAGACTTTACACTTCCCAGGAGGCCTCAGAGCCAGGGCACTTGGTGGACAGCATTAGATCATACCAGATTGTAGCTCTACACATTCACAACCAACATACTCAAGGAGCAAACTCAGTGAGCACCAAAGCCCCACTGAAGAAAGTCCTGCTCTATAGGGGTGTCTTTTGCACAGCAGCTCTTTCATTGTAGACACAGCTGGTCCTCACAGCCAATTGGCCTGGAGGTCAATTGCTCCCAGTGATACCAACAGCAATCAAATCTCAACTACAATAAGACTGTGCACACAGCCCACATAGGGGTCCACCTAGAGTGCCCAACTCAGGTGACTGGGGAGATTGAGCCACTGGGCCCTACAGAACACCGACCACACAAGGCCAGTTTACCAATTCCAGGAGACATAGCAGCTCTGCAATACATAGAAACAAACATAAAGAAGCAGCCAAAATGTGGAGACAAAGAACCATGTCACAAATGAAAGAAATGGAAGAAAGCAAACTACTGGATACAGAGTTCGAAACAATGGTTATAAGGTTACTCAAAGATCTTAATGAGAGCTTCAGGGAATTAATGAGAGCTTCAAGGGACTTAGTGAGACTTTCAAGGGTCTTAGTAAGAATTTCAAATACATAAAAAAGGACCAGTCAGAAATTAAGCATACACTAACTGAAATAAAGAATAATTTATATGAATTCAACAGTAGAGTAGAGGATTCTGAGATTCAAATCAATGATTTGGAATATGAGGAAGCAAAACAACACCCAATCAGAAGAGCAAAAAGAAAAAAGAATCCAAAAATATGAAGACAGTGTAAGGAACCTCTGGGACAACTTCAAGTGTACCAACATTGGCACTATGGGGTGCCAGAAGGAGAAGAGACAGAGAGCAAGATATTGAAAACCTATGTGAAGAAATAATGACAGAAAACTTGATGAAAGGAATATAATTCCAAGTCCAGGAAACCCAGAGAGTCCCAAAAAAGAGGAACCCAAAGAGGCTCACACCAAGACACACCATAATTAAAATGCCAAGGCTTAAAGACAGAGAGAAGTTTAAAATCAGCAAGAGAGAAGCAGTTAGTTACCTATAAGGGAGTGCCCATATAACTGTCAGCTGATTTCTCAACAGAAACTGTGCAGGCCAGAAGGGAGTGGCAAGAAATATTCAAAGTGATAAATAGCAAGGACCTACAACCAAGATTACTCTACCCAGCAAAGCTAGCTGGGTATTGAAGGTTAGATAAAGAGCTTCACAGACAAGAAAAAGCTAAAGGAGTTCATCACACTAAACCAGTATTACATGAAATGTTGAAGGGTATTTTTTAAGAAGAGGAGGAGGAAGAAGAAAAAGAAGAAGGAAGAAGAAAAAAAATCTAATCTAATAAAAGAGAAACATGCAAATTGACTGCACCTCTGCTATGCCCAAGCCAAGCCCACCAGCAAATCAGAGCGACTATATGCAAATTAACCCAACCAAGATGGCGGCCATCAGCCACGGGCTGGAGCAAGCAGGAGGCTTGGTTGCCCCGGCGATGAAGGAAGCCAAGCTTCCACCTGCCCTGGGTGGCTGTGGCATCTGCTCAAGGCAACAAAGTTTCAATTATAGAAGATAAATAAATCCCAGATACCTGCTTCCAGCCAGCCTCCACTGGGAGCTTGGGTGGCTGGGGGCGGTGACCAGCCTGAAAACAGCCATCAGCTCCTCACCCAGCTGATCAGGCACCCCAGCGGGGACCCCTACCCTGAAGGGGCTGTGGTCAGCCTGCAAACAGCCATCAGCCCCTCACCCCGGCTGGCCACACACTCCTATATAATAAAAGGGTAATATGCAAATTGACCCTAACAGCAGAATGACCTGGAATGACTGGCCACTATGACACACACTGACCACCAGGGGGCAGATGCTCAATACAGGAGCTGCCCTCTGGTGGTCAGTACGCTCCCACAGGGGGAGCTTTGCTCAGCCACAAGCCAGGTTGATGGCTGCCAGTACAGCAGTGGTGGTGGGAGCCTCTTCCGCCTCCTCAGCAACGCTAAGGATGTCTGACTGCAGCTTAAGCCTGCTCCCTGTGGCAAGTGGACATCCCCCGAGGGCTCCTGGGTTGCCAGAGGGATGTCTGACTGCCAGCTTAGGCCCAATCCCTCAGGAAGAGGGCCTAAGCCAGCAGGTGGTCATTCCCTAAGGGGTCCCAGACTGCGAGAGTGCACAGGCCGGGCTGAGGGACCCCCCCAAGTGCACAAATTTTTGTGCACCGGACCTCTAGTATAAACAATAAAATGGCAAACAGTACATATCCTTCAATAATTGAATCTAAAAATTAAAATAAATGAACAAGAAATCTAATGAAGAAAATAAACTGATGAATAAAATAGAACCAGATTCATAGAAACATGGAACAGGCCTGGGCAGGGGACCCTCAGCTCTCCGCGATCTACTGCTCCGCCGCTGACCAGGCCTAACGCCTGTGGCCCAGGCATTAGGCCTGGGCAGGGGACCCACAGCTCTCTGCGATCTCCTGCTATGCCCCTGCCCAGGCCTAACGCCTCTGACCCAGGTGTTAGGCCTGGGCAGGGGACCCCCAGCTCCCCATGATCGCCTACTCTGCCCTGCTCCCCGCGATGGCTGGTTCTGCCCCTGCCCAGGCCTAATGCCTCCCTGCAATCGCGGGCTCCCCCCCTGCTCCCCACCATTGTGGTTCTGCCCATGCCCAGGCCTAATGCTTCTGACCGAGGTGTCAGGCCTGGGCAGGGGACCTCTCAGCTCTGATTGCAGGCTCCGATAGCTGATAGCCGCTGGGCACCTACATATGCAAATTAACCACCACATTTTTGGTGGTTAATTTGCATATCGTGCTGATTATCCCATGGGATGCGTAGAAAAGGTATGGTCAATTACCCTTTTTGTCTATTATTAGATAGGATATGCATTACAGATGAACATAGACAATAGGGTGGTGAAGGCCTGGGTGGGTAGGGAACTGGGTGGAGGGGGTTTAATTGGGGAGTAAAATGGGGACATGTGTAATACTCTCAACAATAAAGATTTAAAAAATAACAAATAATGGAAAGCTGCACAGAGAAAAAAATAAAACTGACTAATGAAAAATACTAAAAATGCACTATAAAATATTATTGCATAAAGGAACAGATGTCATCATCCTGCTGATGTGTATGAAAAAGAAGGTTGATAACTATAAAAAAATGTTAGTAGTATCCAATGGGTTACTTTTAAAGTGGACGATTAAGCTTTGTTTTCATACATTTATTTTATAGCCTCTACTACTTGTCAAATATCACTGAATCCCTCCCTCCCCCCTAAAAAAGTCAGGCTTTTATTGACAAATTTATTTGGGCTGTCATTTTCTTTTCCAGATAATAAGCTGAACCAACATCAAAATCATTTTTATGTGCTTTTCTACAGTGTCAAAATTAGTTACAATCATTCTTGAATGTTACCATGGAATTTACAAGTAAACCTGAAAAACTATTGGATTGACTAGAAATAAAGATCTTGCACCTTGCTGTGTGCCCATGGGCAAGTGACTTGCTGTCCTCATCTGTTACATGATATTTAAAGTTCTTGTAGCACAGTCTATGAATTGAAAAACTAATGATTTGGTAAGTCTTTCTTAGGATGAATACAAAATTATGCCACTGAAAACTTATGCTGCTTGCCATTTTGCTTCACAAATTGAACTTAAGGTATTGACTAGGTAGCATTTAGAAGAGTTCTCAATTAGGCCAGCATCAGATAATCATTTGTAGAAGGAAAAGGTTACATTCAGATCAACTTAAAGGGCCAAATGACTGAGTTAAAATGGAGACCTTTCTTCAGAAGGTGAGTTAATCTGCTGATCTCCCTACAGCAACAATGTGCAGGAAATCTGAGCTCTTTGATAGGTTTTAATGCCTTTATCAGCCCTTAGGGTACTAATACAATTGTCTGTAAGTTATAAAGTAACCATCTGAAAGATACAGAGTGTTTTTAGGTGGCATCAAGAGTGAGAAAGAGAAAGAACACTGCTTTAAAAATGGCACCAATAGCACATATAAATGTCTTACATTCTCCTGAAATCTTAATTCACATCCGTTGGTCCTTGGTGCATGCTCTGCCTAGAGGTCTAGAGTCACATTTCATATTAGATTTCTTCTAACAGAAGGTGTAGGAGTTATGAAATATAAATAAGCTAATGAGAATAAACAAACAAAAATCTTTTCCCCCCCAGGACCTGAGAATATTCAAGTACTTCATTGCTTCATTTTTTCTGGGGATTCTCAAAGCTACTCTTATTTCCTGTTACCATCCTTGACCTTGGAAGTCAGATAGGCCCTAGAAAGACTTCACCTTGAGGTCTCAGGTCAAGAAGGCAGGAAAGGCAGCATCAAGAGTGGGAAAGATGGCAAGGAGTGTTTTTCACATGTGAGACTGGGGTCACAGTTCTTATTCCCAGTGCATAGAACCAAAAGAAGCTTCAGAAGGCCTCAAGAATGGCAGTGCCTCCCTTAACTCTACTTCCATTTCACAAATCTACTTTTCAGAGAGCAGGGCAAATGAAAGCCATAGCCCTCTACAAACCCGTGTAGGCTGTGATGACATCTAATAGAATGGATCACAACCATTTGGAGGAGGCAGGGAAAATAAGCAAATTCATCTGACTTCCAAGTGGTCTGATAGACCAAGCAACATCCTAAGACAAGATCATACCAGAGTGTAGGTTCTGAAGTGTCCTGGACTGGGCTTATGCCTTTTGGGAAGTGATTCCAGGAAACCCTTGTACCATTCCAGAGTCTGTAGGTATGGGTTGTGACTGCATCATATCTAATTAGGGGCACTTCACTTTGTAGAGCATTATTGGAAAAGCTTTCCAAATAATCAGTTGTATCCCGGATAGGCTAAGAGTAGCTGAGTGCAGAGTTAAGAGATAAATATGGGAAGAATGGACCAGAAAAGCCCCACCCCTTAGAGAGTCTGGAGAAGTCTCAGCAGCAGCATGATGGCAGAGAGCCAGAGCGCTAGGGAAGGGCAAGCATCAGCCAGGATATGAGTTGCCTTATAGGGAAGCAGCCTTACCAGCAATTCCAGCTTAAACAATAACTTTGCTAGAACAGATCAAGTCTTGCCTCCTTCTGCCTGGAACACTATGAGGAACACATCTTTGGGGTTCAGCCATGAGTCTCTCCAGTCACTCCGTAGCCTGCCTCTCATGGGACCAGCAGAGTCTCTTATGACCCTTTTGCTGGGGTTTGTGCCAAGGGCCTCAGAAGAAGTCAAGCTTTAGAATTGGACAAGGCTGATAATTATTGATAACAAAACAGACTTCTATTGCATAAGGAACAAGAAGAATGTGGCAACACTATCAGGGAGAAAGATGTGGCTGGATTTCCATGTGAACTTTTCGATTATTTTTTGGCTATAATCTTTCCCAATTAGCTCTTCCTCACATGCACTGCAAAAGATGACGTTAGGAAGAAGAGAGCCAATTAAGATGGAAAAAAACACACCACCTTCTCTTGTTTGAGAAAGTAGAACCCCCTCCCTTCTGAAACAGAAGTCTATTGTTTCTACTGATGACATAGGGTGGGACCTCATTAGACAAAGCAGGTGAGTCAGCTCTACCTTACCAGAGCAGTCTTGGGGCAACATTCATGATAGAGATGGACACAAAAGTTGGGGGATTATAGGTAACAATGGCTTCTGACTTGGGGATGGTTGAGTTCCTATAACCTATCCTTCAAAGCTGAGTTCTTAGCTCAGGCTCCACTTCCACTGGGAGGCCATCCTTTATAGTTCCAGCACACAATTGATTCCATTTCCCCTGAAGCATCTTTTTCTATAGTATGGTCTTTGGCTCCAAATTGAATTATACTTGTCCTTAAATTATTTAATTTATTTTTAAACCTTTCTCTTCATTCAGACTGCACACACCTCACTCCCCAAGCATGTAGCCCCGTGTTAGACATGGAGCAGCTACTTGGCAAGCACCCCCTCAACTGAGAACAAATAACTGGAATGAACACCACAACCAACCTTCTATTGTGCAATGCAGTCTGAGATACCAAGACTTCTATCGTTTGCCAGACTGAGCCTTCCTAGTAAGCGCACTCTCCCACTTTGGAGAAGACAGTTTCACACTCCTGACTCTTATTTCAAATGTCTAGCATACCTCCTGCTCTTCACAGCATATAATGACCTTGCCTTAGACGCCATGGAGAAAATTGATGTAGTCAGAGGAAAACTATCTCCTCTTCCCACCACATATCCCTCCAGACCTATGGTGTCAGTACCACATGAGCAGGTTCTCCTTGTTTCAGCAGCAGAAGTGTCCCTGTTTCTGCCTGAGGCCCACCTTCTCTTGGACTCTGGGAATCATCCTTTGTCTCTATACCACCCTGCTCCTTCCCTTTCTCAGATTTTCAATTTTCTCTCTCTCTCCTCCCATCATCATTTGCAATTTAAAAAATTGCCTTAATGTTAATACCAAACACTTATATTGTGATGCTTATTCTGTGCCAGGAACTGTTCTCACAGCT
Source organism: Myotis daubentonii (assembly GCF_963259705.1). Classification (NCBI taxonomy): domain Eukaryota; kingdom Metazoa; phylum Chordata; class Mammalia; order Chiroptera; family Vespertilionidae; genus Myotis; species Myotis daubentonii. The sequence continues at coordinate 113,085,512 of NC_081841.1, forward strand.
TTATACATATTAGCTCATTTAATTTTTATATCAACCCTATAAGGCAGTAAGTGTTATACTTCAAAGATAAGGAAACTGAGGCATACATTTTACTAAGTTCTCTTGGTATGTTAGAGAGAAATAGAGTAGGCATCTCAAAGTTAATGTCTAAACCAGAAAACTTGATTTCTTCCCACTCCAAACCCATTTATTTCCTAGTTCGCTTCATCTTATTAAATGGACCACTGTTTACCCCTTTGCTCAGGACAAAAACCTAGGAGTCATCCTTAATTCTTTGCTTTCTCTTCCATCTCACAAAAAATCTTCCTCTTCTTTTTATCTTAACTTCTCCATCCATATCTAAACCATTACCTTCTCTCTTCCTTGGATCATGCCCCTACCTAGTCTTCTTATTTCTATTTTTGTCGCTATGGCCTAGTCCATTCTCTACATAACAGCCAGATCTTTCTAAAATAGAAACTGTATTATAGCACTCTTCCCCTTAAAAAATACCCCAGAATCCAAATCCCTTCCCACAGCTTACAAGGCCATACATCATGGGCCCTGCCTGATCCTTCTGCAGGCTTCTCCCTCTTCACCATTTGGTCCACTATGCTACCTCCCTACTGGCCTTCTTTATCCTCTGAACATGTCAAGCTCTTTTCTGACTCAGTGACTTTCCACTGTATGTTCTCTCTTCTTGGAACACTCTCCCTGTTACATGACTGCCTCCTCACCTTTAAAGTCACATCTTAGGTTAACCTTTCAGGTTGCAACAGCTTCTCAGACATGCCTGCCTTAACTTCTTAAGCTAAATAATCCCTCAAATTATTCTCTATCTTCATCTTATGTTGTGGTTAGCACTTATCAGTATGTGAAGTTATCTTGTATATTCATCATTAATGTCATCTGTCTCCAACTATCACTAAGTACCCCACTCCTAGCTCCAAGTGCAAGCTCCTTGAGACAGGACCTTGTCTGTTCACTACCACATTCCCAATGCTTAGCAGTCTCCTTGGCACATAGCAGAGACTTCATATCTGTGGAGGACCCCAGCTTTCCTCCCACATCTGCAGAGAAAAAAGAACAGTGCAGATCCAGAGAAAAAGAAAGTCTCTGGGAAGTAAAGGCTAGGGGTGTGTTCAGTCTTTCCCCTCCTCCAGGCTTGTGTCCAACTCATGGCTCTTCCTGTTTCAACCCCCTATGCTCAGTGTGACTAAGTCATTAGCCAGTTTGTTGCTGTGGGTGAAGGTGGGTGGAAAGGGTATGGGCCAGCGTGTCATGAAAACACAGGCCACTGTCCAGATTGATGGTATTGTCTCAATGACTTCAGCCGCATTTAAGTAAAAACTTATAGGAACATATGTCTTGTGGGCTAGTAGTCTGAATTCTTCTCTCATGTCTGTTCTCTTCCAAGCTTCAATTAAGGAAGCAGCAAAAACCCTATCATGAGCTATGTGTGGTGATCTCATCAACCAAGATAAATATTTTTTCTGGTTATATTTATAGAAGCCTTTCTTGTCTCCTTGGACATACCTCACCAGCATTATCTTGTTCACTTTTCTTTGTCTGGATTTGCATTTGTTGGGTCAGTTTTCTATCTGCTGCTCTTTGCTGCCCTGCATTTCTAATTCCTCTGTTTGTCTTGTCTTGGCTTTCATCTATGGGGCTCTTTTAAAATTAAACAGTTGGTAATTTTCAGCTACCAAGGCAGTAATTAGTATTAATTGAAAAAATAGATATCATTGACTCCAGATGAGTCCTTTGCAATGATTTTCTTAACAGGCTCATTGCCTCCCAGGGAGAGTGGTGCTTCTGCCTGGCCTTCCCTTCATCCGTTATAGGGTGAGAAGTGTAGACCTCCCCCCCCACCCCCCCAACCTTTGGACTAAACCTGACTCTACCTCTCGGGGCATCTGACCCTGCCTATGGTCCCAGGAGAGTCAACTTATCTAGCAACATAATCTCTTCCTCAGGGGTCTTCTAATCTAGGTACTGTCAGAGCCAGGAGAAGGGGACCTACAAGCTTGGGAAAAACAGTACGTGGCTAAATTCTGCTCCTGAAGTCTGGGGATGGCTGTCAAGACTGCAGAGAGATAGATGGTTTCACCAAGCAAAGCAGTGCTGCGCAATGAACTTTGTTTGGTGGCCCTCGACATCTTTGTCATCTACATATTTTTCCACTGGATAATGGCTTCTCAATTATGCATTCTCAATGGGGTGACATTTTCCCAAGCAGGGGGATTGGTTCTTCAGGGACTGAAAAGACCATACTCTTTTTATGTATAAAGCACTGATATGAATATAATACACAAACAGATATAAAGTGTATCTGTGGTATTAAAATTTTATAGGGGGCAAGATGATTAGGAAAAACATGTTTAAAAATATTCTTTAGCCTGGTGGGTGTGGCTCAGTGGTTGAGCATCACCCCATGAACCAGGAGGTTGAGGTTCAGTTTCCAGTTAGGGCAGGTGTGTGGGTTTTGGGTTCAATCCCTAGTAGAGGGTATGCAGGAGGCAGCCATTTGATGATTCCCTCATCATTGATATTTCTTCTCTCTCTCTCTCTCTCTCTCTCTCTCTCTCTCTCTCTCTCTCTCTCTCTCTCTCCTCTTCTCTTCTCTTCCTCTTCTTCTTCTTCTTATTTCTGAAATCAATAAAAACATATAAAAAGTACTCTTTAAGGTATGATAATGACAAAAAGGTTAGTCTCATGCTCTTGCCTTCTTCTCTCCTGATCAAAGTGTTGCTTTCACCAAAGAATCTAAAATACATTCACTCTAAGTTATAAATGACTTATAAAAGTTTAAAATAGTATCTCTCCCAGATATATTTTCCCACTAATAATCCTGATGACACCTATAGATAAAATGGAACAAAAGTCTAGCTGTGGGATTATAGGGAAGAGCAAACAGAGAGGTTTCCCGCTGGATTCAGTGACCCTACCTTTTAAAATAAAACATTTGAACACATTGTCTGCCAAAAGATATTTTAACATTCATTTTAAATGTCAGAAGCTTCTTTTTAGGTTTAATTTAGAAATAGAAATTTTGGAACTTCCAAAGTGATTTGATGTTATCCTTGCTTCTGCACGTACAGGAGAAGCCTTTAAAGATGTAAGTCAACATTTATTCCAATGTTTTTCCTACCTAGGAATACCAAGGGCACTTAAAACAGACAATGGGCCTGCCTATACCTCTACAGCCTTTAAAAACTTATGCTCTACATTCGGCATCACACATACTACAGGAATACCCTACAATCCTCAAGGCCAAGCAATAGTAGAAAGGGCTCGCCAAACTTTAAAAACACAAATTAAAAAATTACAAGAAAATAAGTTTAAATATTCCTCTCCTCATCATGTTCTACAGCTTACTCTATTTGTAATTAATATACTAAATGTAGATTCTGAGGGAAATTCCCCAATGTACAGACATTGGAACCCTGATCTAACTAAACCTAAAGCCCTCGTCAAATGGAGAGACTTACTTACAGGAGCCTGGAAGGGACCTGATGTACTTTTAGCCTGGGGGTGAGGATATGCTTGTATATTTCCACAGGACACAGACTCACCTGTGTGGATTCCAGACCATTTAGTCCGACCTCATGTCACACCACCCTCCGCCTCCGCCTCATCTTCTTCCTCCCCCATATCATCCATATCGGCTGACCCGGAGGGCACAGCTGACTCCTGCCCGGACACCGACACCACCATCGAGCGCGGCCCTGATGGACCCTTTGATCCAACCGTTCAACACGCTGACGCTTCAGGAAGCCCATCGCCAGCGCCACTGCCCGCTAGCCAGATCAACGAGGACAACCAAACCACAGACTTGGGGACAGCTGAAATCCTTGACTGAAGAGGCCAGCAACCTTCTACAGGAACAAGGCTCTGTGTGCACTCCATCCACTATGTTTATAGCTATGCTCACTGTCATAGCTTGGCAGTCTTCTTCTGTGTCTTAAACAACCCAATCTGAGAGGTGGCCGCTGATTTACATGCGCTATCATTTAAAAAATAAAAATGGGAGAACCAAGATGGCGGCATAGGTAAACACCGGAGAATGCTGCCTTGCACAACCACTTCAAAAATACAACTAAAAGACGGAACGGGCCCTAACCGGTTTGGCTCAGTGGATAGAGCGTCGGCTTGCGGACTGAAGGGCCCCAGGTTCGATTCTGGTCAAGGGCATGTACCTTGGTTGCAGGCACATCCCCAGTGGGGAGTGTGCAGGAGGCAGCTAATCGATGTCTCTCTCTTATCGATGTTTCTAACTCTCTATCCCTCTCCCTTCCTCTCTGTAAAAAATCAATAAAAATATATTTTTTTTAAAAAAATAAAAGACGGAATGGACATCACCCAGAACCACAGGAAAGCTGGCTGAGGGGAAATTCTTCAACTAGAAGGAAAGAGAACATCATGAGACTCAGAGGAGGCGCAGTGCGGAAAATACAAAGGTGCGGAGGTGCGTGCGAGTGGGCTGGCGGCTGAGGGCGCAGTTGTCGTTTTCAATCGGGAGGGAGTCTCAGGCTCTGAGCTCCAGTTCTGGGCGAGTCTCTAGGGACCCAGACTCAAACGGGAGAAGCGGGACTGTCTGGCATCATTCGGAACTCGAGGGCAGCTTTCTCTCCGAGGTTTGCAGCGGTTGCTGGGACTCTGAGAGGCAGAGTCTCTGGGGACGGGACTGAGAGCAGCCATAACTTCTCGCTCCGCCCACCCTGTTGATCCCTTGCAACCCGCCCCGCCCAAGCCCTGCACAGAGCCATTTGCTGGATAGCCTCAGGCAAAGGCTAGATTAGCACCTCCCCAGAGGACAGAAGTTTTCCCACTGCAGACACAGCTGACTCTCACAGCCAGTTGGCCTGGAGGTCAAATCCCCCCAGTATTAACTACAACAATCAAGGCTTAACTACAGCAAGACTGCGCATAAAGACCACTAGGGGGTGCACCAAGAAAGCATAAAAAATGCGGAGACAAAGAAACAGGACAAAATTGTCCATGGAGGATATAGAGTTCAGAACCACACTTTTAAGGGCTCTCAAGAACTGTCTAGAAGCCGCCGATAAACTTAATGAGATCTACAAGAAATCTAATGAGACCCTCGATGTTATGATAAAGAACCAAGTAGAAATTAAGCATACACTGACAGAAATAAAGAAAACTATACAGAATCCCAACAGCAGACCAGAGGAGTGCAAGAATCAAGTCAAAGATTTGAAATACGAAGAAGCAAAAAACACACAACTGGAAAAGCAAAATGAAAAAAGAATCCAAAAATATGAAAATAGTGTAAGGAGCCTCTGGGACAGCTTCAAGCGTACCAACATCAGAATTATAGGGGTGCCAGAAGATGAGAGAAAGCAAGATATTGAAAACCTATTTGAAGAAATAATGACAGAAAACTTCCCCTACCTGGTGAAAGAAATAGACTTACAAGTCCAGGAAGTGCACAGAACCCCAAACAAAAGGAATCCAAAGAGGACCACACCAAGACACATCATAATTAAAATGCCAAGAGCAAAAGACAAAGAGAGAATCTTAAAAGCAGCAAGAGAAAGAAACTCAGTTACCTATAGGGAGTACCCATACGACTGTCAGCTGATTTCTCAACAGAAACTTTGGAGGCCAGAAGGGAGTGGCAAGAAATATTCAAAATGATGAATGCCAAGAACCTACAACCAAGATTACTTTATCCAGCAAAGCTATCATTCAGAAGTGAAGGTCAGATAAAGAGCTTCACAGATAAGGAAAAGCTAAAGGAGTTCATCACCACCAAACCAGTATTATATGAAATGCTGAAAGGTATCCTTTAAGAAGAGGAAGAAGAAGAAAAAGGTAAAAGATACAAATTATGAACAACAAATATGCATCTATCGTCAAGTGAATCTAAGAATCAAGTGAATAAATAATCTGATGAACAGAATGAACTGTTGATTATAATAGAATCAGGGACATAGAAAGGGAATGGACTGACTATTCTTGGGGGGGAAAGGGGTGTGGGAGATGCAGGAAGAGACTGGACAAAAATCGTGTACCTATGGATGAGGACAGTGGGTGGGGAGTGAGGATGGAGGGTGGGGTGGGAACTGAAAGGAGGGGAGTTATGGGGGGAAAAAAAGAGGAACAAATGTAATAATCTGAACAATAAAGATTTAATAAAAAATTAAAAAAAAAGATTTGAGAAAAAAATAAAAATAAAAAAAATAAAAATGGGGGAATTTGCGGAAACCGTTCCATCCTTGCTGCTTGACACAGCCACTGCAGGGAAGAAACATCTGCACAGCATATGTTTCAAGGGACCTGGCGTATATGGCATACTGTTCTTAATATGTTTGCTCCCCCTCTTAGCGCTATGTGTTTTAACCAGGGCCACCTCCCTGAGAAAGGTTGTTTCCCTATGTGGGGATGTTGGGGATTGACGGGACTGGGGAGGGGAATGAATCAGTAAAACCCCCTAGTGTACAGAAATACCATGTACTACTTATGAAGAACTTGGACTAAGACTGTTGGCAATAAATTTTTAACTTCTTGGGCCCACATCCCCAGGGGTCTTGCCCACCAGGGAAAGCACCAAAGCCTATACCCCTGGAGACCCACCGAAACAGGGAAGTCCCAGGGAAGGCAAGCAGCGGGGCTGGGAGGATATAACCTTTACTGGGTAGGATAATCTCCTTCAGTCACTTCCTTGTAGCTTATCAGTAGAGCCGTAGACTAGTGACCTTGGAATAGCCCTTATAATGGAACACAGAGATTAACCTAGACAAGATTAAAATCAACAGAATTAGATAGAGACAGGATTTTTGGCAAAGGTCAGATAAGAAATTATGGACATGAAACAAGGAACTGTAGAAGGTTAAGGGAGGACCCAAAACATACCATGATGTGACTATAGAGGCATGCTTATAGGATCAAATGGTATAAATACAGATGTAACATGAGAAAAAAAAAAGGGAACCTGGCTAGGCTGATCAACTGAATGCTGTCTCCATGTCATTCCTTCTTCGCCAACTCCATCCACACCTTTGGGAACCCCTGGACCTGCTGGGGCTGGACCCCAACAACTTTTCATCGCCAGTCACAACTCAATGCAAAAAAGACTTTCTTTGGTGCCTTTGAAGCAACATTTACTGATGACTTTTCAATTTTCCATTTGTCTTTTGTTCAGTTGATGTGGCACCCATTTTCCTTCCTTTAAAATCTTTCCCATTGCTTGTAAATGATCGGAAATTGTTTGCTGAGCAACGTTTAATCTTTCTGCAAGTTGTTTTTGAATTTGACATACATCTTCATCCAATAATGCTTGTAATTGTTGGTTTTCAAACTGTTTTGGTTGACCTGGACATTCTTTGTCTTTCACATCGAAATCAACACTTTAAAAACATTTAAACCAGCATTCACAAGTATCTTGAGATGGATCACGTTCACCATAAGCTTCCCAAAGTATTCAGCAGCACTTTTCTTCAAAATAAAGTAATGAATTATAACTTCCCACAAATGCTCGTTTTTTGGCACAAAATTCAACATTTTTAAGTGTAAAAATATCTATGATGTTAATACCTTCAGCAAATTTGACATGAAGTTTTGAAGCTTGTTGTCAATACAACAAAATAGCATACATATCAAATTGCATATATATCAACATATGTGTAACTCCATCTATTGAAAAAAATCCACATTATTAACTGGTACACCTAGTACACAAAACATAAAATTTTATCTCTTAATTGTAATAAGTGCATTGTATTAAGTGCAATAAGTGTATTCAGTGGCATTAAGTACATTCACATTGTTGTGTCACCAGCATTACCATCCATCTACAGAACTCTTTCATCTTGCAAAACTAGAAGTCTGACCCCATTGAACAATAACTGCCTACTCCCTATCCCCCCCCCAGCCAACTTCTGACAGCCCAGCATTCTACTTTTTATCCCTATGAATGTGACTACTAAAGGTAAGTGACTTGCTTATTTCACTTAGCATAATGTCTTTAAGGTTCATTTATGTTGTAGCATGTGTCAAAACTTTTTTTTCCATTTAACTCTGAATGATATATTTTATTATATGTACTCCTATCTCTTTTAAACCTTTGATTCTGGACACAATAAAAAAATGTAGTTTATATTGTGACCTAGTACACATGTATGTATTATATTATTGAAATAATATATTATTAGTATACTAGAGGCCCGGTGCACAAAAATTTGTGCACTTGGGGGGGGGGGCGGTCCCTCAGCCTGGCCTATGCCCTCTTGCAGTCTGGGACCCCTCGGAGGATGTCCACCTGCTGGCTTAGGCCTGCTCCCTGGGGGATCGGGCCCAAGTTGGCAGTCAGACATCCCTCTATCAGTCCGGCAGCCCTCAGGGAATGTCCACTTGCCAGGGGGGAGCAGGCCTAAGCTGCAGTCAGACATCCTTAGCGCTGCTGAGGAGGCAGGAGAGGCTCCCACCACCATTGCTGTACTGGCAGCCATCAACCTGGCCTGTGGCTGAGCAGAGCTCCCCCGTGGGAGTACACTGACCACCAGGGGGCAGCTCCTGCATTGAGCGTCTACCCCCTGGTGGTCAGTGTGTGTCATAGTGTCTAGTCATTCCAGGTCGTTCTGCTGTTAGGGTCAGTTTGCATATTACCCTTTTATTATATAGGATAGAGGCCTGGTGCATGAGTGGGGGATGGCTGGTTTGCCCTGAAGGGTGTCCTGGATCAGGGTGGGGGTCCTGCTTGGGTGCCTGGCCAGCCTGGATGAGGGGCTGATGGCTGTTTGCAGCTGGTCACACCCCCTTCAGGTTGGGGGTCCCCACTGGGGTTCCTGGCCAGCCTGGGTGAGGGGCTGGTGGCTGTTTGCAGGCTGGTGAAGCCCCCCCCCACAGTGGGGGACCCTCACCCCATGGAGGTTTGGCCAGCCTGGGTGAGGGGCTTATGGCTGTTTGCAGGCTGGCCACACCCCCTTTAGAGTGGGGGGTCCCCACTGGGGTGCCTGGCCAGTCTGGGTGAGGGGCTGAGGGCCATTTTCAGGCTGGCCAAGCCCCCCGGTGATGGAAGCTTCCAGTCTCTCGTTTTCTTCTTCTTTTTTTTTAATTCTGGGATTTATTTACCTTCTATAATTGAAACTTTGTAGCCTTGAGAGGAGCTCAGAGCCAGCCAGGGCGGGCAGGAGGGAAGTCTCCTGCTTGCTCCAGCTCCGTGGCCACAGCCGGCTGAAAGCAGGTATCTGGGGTTTATCTTCTATAATTGAAACTTTGTTGCTTTGAGTGGAGCTCAGAGCCCGCTGCGGCAAGCAGGAAGCTTGGCTTCCTCCATTATTGAGGCAACCAAGCCTTCTGCTTTCTCCAGCTCTGTGGCTGCTGGCTGCCGTCTTGGTTAGGTTAATTTGCATATTGTCGCTCTGATTGGCTGGTGGGCATGACTTAAGGCCTAGCGAAGGTATGGTCAATTTGCATGTTTGTCTTTTATTAGTGTAGATGTTGTCATATAATCTCCATGTTATTGAAATAAATGTTTTACCCCTAAACCGCCCTTCCTACATGTGAAGTATACTGATATTTTATTTCTACTTTGTCTTAAAAACATTTCGTCACAGCCTGGCCGGTGTGGCTTAGTGGTTGAGCATCGACTTATGAACCAGGAAGTTACGGTTCAATTCCCAGTCAGGGCACATGCCTGGGTTGCGGGCTTGATTGAGCTCCAGTGGGGGGCATCAGGAGGAAGCTGATCAATGATTCTCTCTTATCATTGATGCTTCTCTCTCTCCCTCTCTTTTCCTCTCTGAAATCAAGAAAATATATTTTAAAAAATGCCATCTTGTCACAATCTTCTATATCAATTCCATGACACACTGATGTGCTGTGATCCCTAGTTTGTAAACAACTGGTCTGTTTGACATTGAAGTTACTCAAGATGATAGCATGACTTTCTATGGAGTGGAAAGGAGCTTGGTACCAAAGTCTTCAATAAATAAGAAGGGGCTAAAACACAACTCCATGCTTTTGTCTTCATGAATGACCTATAATTTCTGCACAATCTGTTAACTACAGTTCCAAACTATCAATTTATTTCTGGTGTAAACAGGATAATTCATGCATTTGATTTTTTTTTTCAATAGTCTCCAGCTGGCCTGGGTCTTTTGCTTTATTTATTCACTACCAGTGACCATTCCACTCAATTTTTCTATCATAGGAAAGAAACAAGAAAACTGCTCTTTATAGCCCTGGACCCCTACAATCTGATTTGGGATAGGGAGAAGGGGATGGGAACCTCTACAGCAATAGCGCTTCTAAAAGCTCCAGCTGTTTCACAACTATAAGAAGAATCCTCCAGAGGGAGAGGCTATGGGGGTGGGTAAGTGGGGGCGGAGGTGGTGGAGTGGGTTAAGCCTCCAGTTTGGATGCTTAGAGTGTACCTGGCCAAGAGAGAAGAATATGGTCCAGGGAACACTGAAGATCAGGGGGCTAGGCCTCCCACCATGTCATGGGAAGAGAATAGGGGTGCCGGGAGCCGGTCCATCCTTGCTGTTTCAAAGGACCTGGCATATATGGCATACTGTTCTTAAAATGTTTGCTCACCTTCTTGGCACTATGTGCTTTAACCAAGGTCTCCTCTCTGAGAAAGGTTGTTTCCCCAGGTAGGGATTTTCCCCTGAAGTTAGGGAGGGAATAAAACCACTCAACTAAGTGCCAGGCGGGTAATTAATCACTTTAACTACGAACAATCATGCTTAAGCTACATAATCTTTACTCCCTGGAATGGAGATAAGAAACGCCCTAACCTTTGGAATAGAGATTGATAGGATTGGAATCAACTGGTATAAATACAGATGTAACAAGACAGAACTTAGAAGACAGAACCAAGAGGCACAGAACCTAGACCAGAACCTACACAGAACCTAGAGACAGAACATGGCAAAAGATCCTGGACAGAACCTGGTTACAGAACTTGGCTAGAGAACCTAGAGAGAACATGGCAGGAGAACCTGGATAGAACCTGGCTACAGAACCTGGCGACCGAACCTGGCTGGAGAACCTGGACAGAACCAGTCTGGAGAACCTAGCTACAGAACCTGGCTATGATGATCACCTGAACGCTGCCTCCATTTCATTCCTTCTTCACCGACTCCGTCCACACCTTTGGGGAACCCCTGGACCTGCTGGGGTTGGACCCCAGCATAGGGGCAACTGGATGTCAGCAACAGTTTGAGAAGGCCAAAGGATTTCACCATTGTTTCCCTGAGTCACTACACTTCCAAGTATTTCTGTTAAACATTAACACAAAATGTCACGAGAACTTTATCCTTTTTAATGAACTAATCTCTGTGGTATTTCCACAGGATGAGGTCATAAAGATCATCATATCAATAGCAATGAAAAAAATAAGCAAGACTGGGGAGGAAAATCAGGAGGAAATCTATATAATTCACTGAGCATCCACTGTGTGTTATGCACTGCATTAACTGTTGAAATATGATTGTGAATAACACAGTCTTTCTCTTTGAATGTCAAAACTAGGATGTGGGGGGTGGGGATGGTCAGACCAAGTATTCTAAGTTAAGGGAATGGAGTTTGCAAATGTCCAGTGATGTGAAAGATCTTGACTTGTTCAGAAAAGTGGAATTGAGGTTGTTTGTGTCAGGGGTAGACAGCTAAAAAGGGATTGATCTTGTCATGATTTTAATGACATTGGGTGATTTGGCTGATGAGACTCACAGAGAACCTGGTATACCTCAATACTTAGGCTGAGCCATTTGAGCACCAAAAAAATATACCTTGAGAATATCTATAAAACATTTTGAGCTGAAGACTAAAGTATACAAGAACTAAGGATTGTTATAAAACACTAGAGGCCCAATGCACGAAATTCATCCTGAAAAGATTTCTGGAAGGTTGTTTGCCTGTCCGGTCTAATTAGCATATTATGCTTTTATTATTATAGATGACTATATATGGTACCTTATTCATTTAATGTTCTTTTATATCAATGATTTTATCTTTATATGTAATGAGGTCAGTAGAGTGAGCATTTACTTACCCTAATCTTCCTATTCTAATCCACCACCTTTTCTTGATAAAAGAATTGAGGAACAGAGAGTACTAGTAAGTAACCTGTTGTGTGTTAACCAGAAAAAGAACCTGGACGTTCTGACCAGGCCAGGGTTCTTTCCACTACTATAGGACACCTCTTCAGGTCGAGACTATCTCCTTCAATCCTGCTTTTCCTGCATAACCGTTTGAATTCTTGCTTTGCTAAACTGAACTGTAAGCTACAAGAAGGACTTCTTGGGATTCTCATATGCTGGTCCTCAGAGGCAGTGCAGTATGCTATACACATGTGTCTGATGGGTAGGCACAGGGTACTCAGTCCTCCCTTTCATTCATTCCACCTCTGGGAAGGAAAAAATGGAACCAAGGCTATATTGTCCTGCTCCCCTAACCCCTGCCCACCTGAAACTCACTCAATTTGTTCCTCTGGGAAGAACCCTAAGTGATGGAGTTGTGTAGTATAGTAGTTTTGATGTCACATTAATGGGTTAGAATATTGGCCCTGGCATTTGCTAGCTGGTAACCTCAGGTGAGTTTCTTAATCTTTCTAAGCTTCGGTCAAATGGGATACTAAAATTCACCTAGTAGGACTATTGGTACAATTAGTTAAAAATGGGAGGAAAGGTTGTTATTGCCAGGGAGTCAAAAGCCTCCGCAGTTTTAGCTGAGGGTGCTGGCCCTGCTCCCTCTCTGCTGAAGGATCAGGCTCTGCAGAGATTGCCTACTTAGCCCAGGGCACCCTGAATCCTGGGGATCATTGTTCTGGGACCCAAAGGGCTCACAGTGTTGCCTCAGGACATTCTGACACAGTGAATTGCCCTCTTTAGGAGTGGCACTTTCCCATCTTCCCAGTCTGGTTAATTTACTGCAGATCAAAAATAGCTCAAATGAATGGGACTTGGATCCCAGGAAGGTCACAGCCAGCCTGAGCATGGAATTCCAGGGCAGGAAGGGATGACTCTAGGAAGACATCCCCTGCAGTGAAAACTATTAAAACCTGAGCACATCAAGGAGGCTTTTTGCTGATATCTAACATTCCGCCCAGCCTATCTCCCCATCCTGCCTGAAAGAGCTCTCTAGGATGGGACAGCTGAGTCCAACCAAGCCTCTCCTCAACTTTCCTGGATAAACACTGATAATCCCAACCTCTATGTTTTGCTTGCATAGATCTTATTTTTCTTTTTCTTTCTTTTTCTTTTTTAATATATTTTTATTGATTTTTTACAGAGAGGAAGGGAGAGAGATAGAGAGTCAGAAACATCGCTGAGAGAGACACATCGATCGGCCGCCTCCTGCACATCCACCACCGGGGATGTGCCCGCAACCCAGGTACATGCCCTTGACCGGAATCGAACCTGGGACCCTTCAGTCCGCAGGCCGACGCTCTATCCACTGAGCCAAACCGGTTTTGGCAGATCTTATTTTTCAAACTGAATTCATTTCCCATCCTTTGATCATCTCTGAAGTTTTGTATTCCCTCCTTGGTTCAGGTGTGAGCTGAGGGTGGATGGGGATGGAGGCCAATTCGAATACAGTTTGCAAAGGGTGCCAGAAGCCAACATTTTCCTGTTTTAGGAAGAGGAAGAGGGAAAGAAAGGTGACATCAAAGGACACAATGTGATTTCTTTTTGGTTATTCAGAAAGAAATTAGTGTTTTCCAAGCCAAACAAGTACAGAAGGGGAATGTAGGGACACAAAAATAACTTTCCTCCCACCTTCTAGGTTCTTCTAGCTGGACTATTAATCAAATTAATATGAGACAGATTAACATAAGGAAGGGCCCAAGTTTACTATGGGTGTACATTCAGGGATGCCATAAGATGAGACCTGAAAATGCATTGGGCAGTTGAGGCTTATATGCAATTCTGGACAAAATTTAACAAGGGCAGAGGTCTGAAATTTTAAAGGGAAAATAGGCAATTCAAGATAGATGTAAAAGAGCAAACATGTGTTAAACAAATTCTTGCTGGGTAACCCATAGGGGAATCTATCAAACAAATTTTTGCTTAGGTCCTCCCTGTTTGCCACACTTAATTCAAATAAGCTAAGGTGAAAATGCTAAGATTCCCATCCTGAAACAGGTTCTTCTATTGAATTGCTTTAGACAGAAAAGGAAAGGGTCAATGGTTCTTTTGGAGTCCTTTGTTTCTTAACCAGTCTAAAATACATATCTTCAAAGGCATATTTAGAGGTGGCAAAAACTTTAGTCCCCTTTAGGACCCTCAAAGTAGAGTGTGGCAAGATGTTGGGTTGACAACTGGGTGAGGGTGTAGGAAGGCAGAAGGAGCACTGGAAAGTGTGGTGTAGAAGTAATTTTTCCTGGAAGTGGATGTGTTAGTAAGATAGGTGGTTGGCTTGGAAAGCTGAGATCATGTCACTGCCCAGCTTCTTTATTTCACCTCACTGCTGAAGACCTGGCCAAGGGATCCTAGTCTTTTATTCACTCAACACATATTCATGACCACTTCACTGGGTTAGGAGTTGGAAAGACAAATAAAATACACAGTTCTCTACCCTAAAGAAGTTAATAGTTGAGTGGGAGACTCAAGTAAACAGACAGTGTGCTATGACACAGCTAAGTATTGGGTGCTACAAGAATATACAGAGGCATTTCATCAATCTGAGAGAGGTGAAGAGTGAGTCAGGAAAATCTTCTCAGAGTAAATGATAATTGAGTTGAGGAGATCCCAACTTGGCTCTGGGCAGGAACAGAGTGAGCGTTAGAGTGGGAGTAGGTGAGCATGTGAGAGAGAGAGAGCATGCATGCATATGAGTGTGGGTGTACATCTGTCTGTAGGTGCGGGGACTTGGGGCAGGTGGTTCTGGGACTCCTGGTGGGTGAGCCCATGGATGTCACCACACACTGCTTGGTCTGGCACTGCTCGCAGCTTGGGATTGGAAATCACATCATTTTAGAAGATCCGCAGGGTCCTCTTCAGGAGGAGGCTTTGGGAAATGCCTGTGACCCAGCACCTTAAGGCTGAAGACAGGAAGCCTGGCCCCACAGTGCAGCCCAACACCCCCAGATGCATGGACCTGCCCCTGCATCCTGGGACACCAGACCCAGCACCCCTGGAGACCTGGACCTGCCACCGTGACCTGGCACCCCCATGCCTGGGCAACCACTATGACCCTGTGCAGCTGGCCTTGACACTGTGACTTGATGCCCCTGGATGCATGGGCCTGCTGCTGCCACATGGCACACCTTACATGGAGCCCCTAGACATTAGCCAGCAGCTGCAACCCGGCATGCCCATTGGGTGGAGGTGGCCAGATGTCCCTGTATGCCTGGACACTTTCTGTATAAAGCCACCCCACAAAGACTGGAAGGCATTGCAGTTCTATCTAATACATAGAAATAAATACAAAGAGACAGCTAAAATGGGGAGTAAAAGAACCAACCCTCAAATGAAAGTAAAGGAGGAGTCACTGGAAAAGGATCTAAGTGAAATGGAGGAAAGCAATTTATCAGATATAAGTTTCAAAGCAATGGTTATAAAGATGCTCAAACAACATAGACAGAACTACAAGCAACATAATGAGAATTACAAGGAACTTAGTGGGAACTACAACAGCATGAAAAAAGATGTAGAAACCATGATAAGAACCAATTGGAAATGAAGAATAACATAACTAAAGTAAACAATACCCTGGAAGGAATCAATAATAGATTAGAAGAAGTTGATGACTGAATCAGTAAATAGAAGGCATGATAGAAAAAAGTCAGAGCAGCAATTAGAAAAAAAAAATTGAAAACCAGGAAGATATTTTAAGGGAACATTGGGACAACATGACATATAACAACATCCACATAATAGGGGTTCTAGAAAGAGAAGAATCTGAGCAAGGAATAGAGAACCCGTTTGAAGAGATAACAGAAAACTTTCCAATCTGGTGAAGGAAAAAGTCATGCAAGTCTAGGAAACACAGAGAGTTCAAATCAAGATGAATCCTAAAAGACCCATATCAAGACACATCATAATTAAAAGGGCAAACATTAGGAGAGAAAAATGGCAGCTGCATAGGCAGACCTGTAATGCACCTACTCCCAGGGACAGCCTGGAAAAGCAAGTAAATCAGAGATCATCCACCCAGAATTAACAAATTAGACACAGCTGAAGAGACAATTCGCAACCAGGAAGGGCAGAGGACATCCGAAGAACGGTAGGAAAGGGGATCTGGGCTGGAGAGGGACACACAACCACCTGGCCAAGAGGGTGAGGAGGAAGCTGTACTGCACCAAAGCCACATCCCTTGGGGACAGGCATACCATCCGACTGGAAAGGAAAAGTCACAGGGCTGCTGGCTGCCGGGAGCCGGTCCATCCTTGCTGTTTCAAGGGACCTGGCATATATGGCATACTGTTCTTAATATGTTTGGCACTATGTGTTTTAACCAAGGTCACCTCTCTGAGAAAGGTTGTTTCCCCAGGTAGGGATTTTCCCCTGAAGTTAGGGAGGGAATAAAACCCCTTAAATAAGTGCCAGGCGGGTAATTAATCACTTTAACTACGAACAATCATGCTTAAGCTACATAATCTTTACTCCCTGGAATGGAGATAAGAAACGCCCTAACCTTTGGAATAGAGATTGATAGGATTGGAATCAACTGGTATAAATACAGATGTAACAAGACAACACACACAGAACTTAGACACAGAACCTACACAGAACCTAGAGACAGAAGAACTTCGCTGGAGAGAACATGGCAAAAGATCCTGGACAGAAACTGGCCACAGAACCTAGAGACAGAACCTGGCTACAGAACCTGGATAGAACATGGCAAGAGAATCTGACTAGAACCTGGTGACTGAACCTGGCTGGAGAACCTAGGAAGAGAACATGGACACAGAACCTGGCTGGAGATCCTAACCAGAACTTCGCTGGAGATCCTGACCAGAACTTGGCTAGAGATCCTGGCTAGGCTGCTGATCAACTGAACGCTGTCTCTGTGTCATTCCTTCTTCGCCGACTCCGTCCACACCTTTGGGGACCCCTGGACCTGCTGGGATTGGACCCCAGCAGCTGGCAGCTGGGGAATCTAGATCTAAGACCACAGCCATGAAAGGCTGCATCCAGAAAGGTGGCCTAAAAAGCAGCTGAGCAGCGTGGTGCCAGCAGGAGAGAAACCCACAGTTTCATGGTTATTTTGCCTTTGTTTTGTCTTTGCTTTTTATTCACTAAACCCAGTTCATAGGGTCTTTCAATTACAAACACTCACCCAACACTGTAATGCAGGTAGAGGCACAGATTTGTGGAGCCTGTGGAGGGAAGCAGGGCAGGGAGACATGCCCAGAAATCCCACATTGGGACATTCTTAAACTTCCAAACTTAAGGGGCATTTCTCCCCTGAAGAGCCAGCCCCTCCCAGTAGCCTCAAGGCAGGTATTACAGACTTCCACACTCTGACTCCATTTTGACCTATTGAAAGGGAACAAAGGCTTGGAATAGCCCAAAGAGCTCTCAGTGGCTGGGGTGAAAGAGGGGCCAGTTCAGCCCCACTATTCTGGGAACCAGACTGAATAAAAACTCCAGGTTGTCAGCCAATGCCACTGGTCTCCATACAAGGATCTCTGATCAATTAAGGCCAGAGTAATATTTTGGGCCACTTTCAGAGGTGTAGCTATGGGTCAGGGAAGAAACATCTATCTGATTCCTGGAAAGCAAAATAGCACCACCCCCACCTAAAAAACCATGGGAAACAGATGCTTGAGTAATTAAGATTGACAGCTAGCAGGCAGGCAAAGCAGGCAGATTGATCCCGCCTGCTTGCAGCCAAGGCCTGTGGAGACAGACACAAACAGAGGAGCACTGGATCAATTGGTGCTTCAACATGGTGCTAAACACCAAAGACAGTTCCTGACAGTAGTCAGCACCTAACTACCTATAGGAAGTCCAGAATTGGAAGAGAGAATGGAAGAGAGGGGTCCTAAACTAGTCCCCATGGAGCATTAAAACTTGGCTGAAGCAAACGACACTTCACTTTTTTATTTATTTTTATTTTTTTAAAAAAATTTTAGTAGTTTTTTCTTTATTCTATTTTTATTTTTATTGTTATTTTATTTTACCTTATTTTTTCACCTTTTCTTCCTTACTTTTCCCTTTTTCTTTCTTTTTTTTAATATGGAATTTTCTCTTTTTTTTAATATGGAATTTTCTTTTTTTTTTTTAATACATTTTATTGATTTTTTACAGAGAGGAAGGGAGAGAGATAGAGAGTTAGAAATATCGATGAGAAAGAAACATCGATTAGCTGCCTCCTGCACATCTCCTACTGGGGATGTGCCCGCAACCCAGGCACATGGCCTTGACCGGAATCGAACCCAGGACCTTTCAGTCCGTAGGCCGACACTCTATCCACCGAGCCAAACCGGTTTCGGCTCCTTTTCCCTTTTTCATCTGTATTTTCTTCTGTCCCACTTTAGTTTTTCTCTTTCCTTTCTTTATACCCCTGTTAAAAATTGATCTTCTTTATCTGCTCTTGGTGTGTTATTATTATTGTAATCTCTGATGGCTTATTCATATATCTAATTTCTTCTTCCCTGCTCCTACTCCATCCCCCCTTCTCTTTTCTCTTTCTATGATAGTTAATTTTTTTGCCTCTCCTTTCTTGCTCTTTTCTTCTCCTAATTTTTAAATTAATTTCATGCCTATTAAAAAATAAATAAATAAATGTTAAACATTAAAATTTTTTTCATTTTGTTTTGTTTTTGTTTTTTTCCCCCTTCTTATCCACTCATTCTCTTTCTACCTCCTCTGTACTAAACCGTGTTCCCCTATTCATCCAATTCCTTAACTTTATTTTCTGTATTTAAGCTCGACCTCTACAAATTTTGCACCCCCTCTTTTCTGGGTGTTTTTTGTTTGCATTTTTTGGTTTAATTGTTTGTTCTGTGGTGTTTTCTCCCCATTTTCTTTTCTTTTTATTTCTTTTTATTTTCTCTTTTCTTGATATCATTTTTGCTCCCTTTTCTCTCTACTAATTCTCTTTTCTCTGGTGGTCACTTTTATTGGGGTTATAGGTGTATTGTGTACATTCCTGTTCTATTCCCTTTTTGTTGTGTCTTGTCATGTGGTATTTTGTGCTGTTAGGTCAGCATCTCTATAATGGTTGGCACAATGTGGTAGAGAGTTAGCCACATAACCAGACACTCTGAGAGGAGACTCCATCCACAGATGGAACAATAACATTCAAGACCCAACTACATCAAGAGAACCCAAATATCTCATGTAGGGGCATCCCTAGAATGCCCAGCCCAGAAGACCTGCACCATTGGGCCCCATAAACATCTACTACATGGGACAAATTCAAAAAATCTGGGTGGCATAGCAGTTTTTTCTAATATATAGAAACTAGTGGCCCAGTGCACGAAATTCATCCACATTAAAAGGGGATTAATTAGAGGAAATATTTTAATATTGCTTTTTGCCATTTCACTATAATAGAAGTGGCAGAGATGAAAAAAAATTAGTAAAATGTGTATGAAAATCTTCCTCCTGTCAGAGTCTGGGGTGCACCATAGGACCTACAGTCAAGTCCTTGCCCACCCACGTGTGCCTCCAAATTGCGTGAGACCCAGACCTGGCTGCCCAACCCTCATTGGGCTAGATTCATACCTGGCTGGTCCCACCCTTGTCAAGCCCTGTAGGGCAGGGTTTCAGCCTCAGGTCTCCTGGCCCAGCGCTGGGATGGGGGGGCGCGGCCTGAGGTCCCCCAGCCCAGGCTGGGGTGGGGGGCGCACCTAGTCAAGCCCCGCTGGGCGGGGGGTGCAGCCTCAGGTCCCCCGTCAAGCCCTGCTGGACAGGGGTGTGGCCTGAGGTCCTCAGGCCTGGGGCAAGGGGAGCAGCTTGAAGTCCCCCATCAAGTCCCGCTGGACAGGGGGCGCAGCCTTAGGTCCCTTGGCCTGGTGCAGGGTGGGGGGCATGGCCTGAGGTCCCCCGGCCTGGTGCCAGGGCAGGAGGTGCAGCCTCAGATCCCCTGGCCTGGTGCAGGGTGGGGGGCATGGCCTGAGGTCCCCCAGCCTGGCACCAGAGTATGGGGCGTGGCCTGAGGGTCCCCTGTCAAGCCCCATGGGGGTGTGGGGGGTGCGCAGTTTCAGGTCCCTGCTGATTGCTCATTAAGGCTCATTATAGGAACTTGGCCTCTGCTGTGGGTGCAGCCATCTTGTGTTACAGAAACCCTGCCTCCGCTGTGGGCACAGCCATCTATGTGGCGGAGCGATGGTCAATTTACATATTCCCTCTTTATTATATAGGATAATCACATAGGAATGGCAAAAATGGGGAGACAAAAAAACAACCCTCATATGAAAGAAAAGGAGGAATTATTTGTCAGAGAAAGATTTCAGAGTAATGGTTATAAGGATACTAAAAAGGATGGAAGACAAATTCAATAATGTGTAAGTATCAAGGAGAAATGAAGAATCAAGGGGAAATGAAGAATGACATAGCTTCAATAAAGAAAACAATGGAAGGTTTCAACAGTAGACTAGAAGAAGCTGAATACAGAATCAGCAAGTTGCAAGATAAGGTAGAAGAAATACCCAAGCAAAGAAGCACCGGGGGGGAAAAAAATAACAAATAGGAGGAGAGTCTAAGGGAACTTTGGAACAACATGAAACAAAACAACATCCACATGACAGGGGTGCCAGAGAAAGAGGAAGTTGAGTAAGGAATAGAATACCTCTTTTAAGAAATAATGACAGAAAATTTCCCTGATTTGGGGAAGAAAAAAGTCACATAAGTCCAAGAAGCACACAGAGTCCCAAACAAGATGAACCCCAAAAGACTGACACAAAGACACATCATAATTAAATTGGCAAACATCAACAACAAAGTAAGAAAAAATTATAAAATCAGAATAACCTCGAGGAGAACCAAGATGGCGGCATAGGTTAACGCCGGAGTTTGCTGCTTTGAACAACTACTTCAAAAGGGAAACCAAAAAACGGAAGGGACATCACCCAGAACCACAGGAACGCTGGCTGAGTGGAAGTCCTACAACTAGGAGGAAAGAGAAACGCATAGGGACACTCAGAGGAGGCGCAGTGCTGAAGTCAAATTCTGAGGTGCAGAGTGCGCAGAGCGGGCTGGTGGCGGAGGGCGCGGTTGTTGTTTTCAATCGGGAGGGAGTCGCAGACTCTGAGCACCAGATCCGGGCGAGTCTTTAGGGACCCAGACTCAAACGGGAGAAGCGGGACTGTCGGGCTTCGGTCAGAGCGAGTGCAGCTTTCTCTCCGAGCTTTGCAGCGGGTGCTGGGACTCAGAGAGGCAGAGCCCCCTGCGACAGGACTGAGAGCCTCCATAACTGCTCTCTCCGGCCCACCCTGTTGATCCTGTTCGACCCACCCTGCCCAAGCCCTGCACACAGGCATTTGCCGGATAGCCTCAGGCAAAGGCTAGATTAGCACCTCCCTAGAGGACAGAAGTTCTCTCACTGCTGACACAGCTGATTCTCATAGCCACTTGGCCTGGAGGTCAAACCCTCCCTGGAATTAGCTACAACAATCAAGATTTATCTATAAGACTGCGAACAAAGACCACTAGGGGGTGCACCAAGGAAGCATAACAAAATTCGGAGACAAAGAAACAGGACAAAATTGTCAATGGAAGAAACAGAGTTCAGAACCACACTTTTAAGGTCTCTCAAGAACTGTTTAGAAGCTGCCGATAAACTTAATGAGATCTACACGAAAACTAATAAGACCCTCGATCTTATATTGGGGAACCAACTAGAAATTAAGCACACACGGACTGAAATAACGAATATTATACAGACGCCCGACAGCAGACCAGAGGAGCACAAGAATCAAGTCAATGATTTGAAATGCGAGGAAGCAAAAAACATCAAACCGGAAAAGCAAAATGAAAAAAGAATCCAAAAATGCGAGGATAGTGTAAGGAGCCTCTGGGACAGCTTCAAGTGTACCAACATCAGAATTATAGGGGTGCCAGAAGATGAGAGAGAGCAAGATATTGAAAACCTATTTGAAGAAATAATGACAGAAAACTTCCCCCACCTGGTGAAAGAAATGGACTTACAGGTCCAAGAAGCGCGGAGAACCCCAAACAAAAGGAATCCAAAGAGGACCACACCAAGACACATCATAATTAAAATGCCAAGAGCAAAAGATAAAGAGAGAATCTTAAAAACAGCAAGAGAAAGGAACTCAGTTACCTACAAGGGAATACCCATACGACTGTCAGCTGATTTCTCAACAGAAACTTTGCAGGCCAGAAGGGAGTGGCAAGAAATATTCAAAGTGATGAATACCAAGAACCTACAACCAAGATTACTTTATCCAGCAAAGCTATCATTCAGAAGTGAAGGCCAGAGAAAGAGCTTCACAGATAAGGAAAAGCTAAAGGAGTTCATCACCACCAAACCAGGATTATATGAAATGCTGAAAGGTATCCTTTAAGAAGAGGAAGAGGAAGAAAAAGGTAAAGATACAAATTATGAACAACAAATATGCATCTATCAACAAGTGAATCTAAGAATCAAATGAATAAATAATCTGATGAACAGAATGAACTGGTGATTATAATAGAATCAGGGACATAGAAAGGGAATGGACTGACTATTCTTGGGGGGGAAAGGGGTGTGGGAGATGTGGGAAGAGACTGGACAAAAATCGTGCACCTATGGATGAGGACAGTGGGTGGGGAGTGAGGGCGGAGGGTGGGGTGGGAACTGGGAGGAGGGGAGTTATGGGGGGGGAAAAAGGAACAAATGTAATAATCTGAACAATAAAGATTTAATTAAAAAAACAAAACAAAACAAAACAAAACAACAAAGTAAGAATTTTAAAGGCTGCCAGAGAGAGACAGAGTTACCTACAAGGGATCTCCCATTATACTATCAACTGATTTCTCAACAGAAACACATCAGGCCAGAAGGGAATGGAATGAAATATACGAAGTGATGCAAAAGCAATGGACTGAATCCAAGAATACTCTATCCAGCAAGGCTATCATTCAAAATTGAAGGGGCAATCAGAGCTTCCACAGACAAGAAAAGGCTAAGGGAGTTTATTACCACCAAACCAGCAATGCAAGAAATGCTTGATGGACTGCTGTAAAAAGATGAGATAGAAAGGGAAGAAGGAACACAGGCAAAAAGATTAAAAATGGCAACACAAGTCCATTTTTGGAAAGAGAAAAGTCACATAAGTCCAAGAAGCACACAGAGTCCCAAACAAGATGAACCAAAAAGACCAACACCAAGATACATTGTAATTGGATTGCCAATTAATAATGACCTTAAACGTAAATCAATTAAGGGCTCCAATCAAAAGACACAGGGTAGCTGAATGGATAAGAAAACATGACCCAAACATACGCTGTCTATAAGAGACCCACCTCAGAACAAAGAACTCACAGTTTGAAAGTGATGGAATGGAAAAAAATTTTCAGGAAAATAGAAATTTTAAAAAAGCTGGTTAGCAATACTCATATGACAAAAATACACTTCAAAACAAAGGCCATAGGAGAGACAAAGACAGTCACTACATAATTGCCGGGGTGTTTCTCAGCACCTAGAATGGTTCAAGAATCTGGAGAAGGGCTGCGAGTAAATTAATAAAGAGACTAGACATGAAATATAAATTTGGAAGGCATTTTGGGGAGCTGAGGAGACCTACCTTCAGTAACCAAGTTCTCTGAATCTCTGGACCCCTAGCTTTTTTATTAACACAAATTACCCTAAAGCAAAGCAGTATACATATCAAAGGTAAGTTTGCTAAACAGTAGGCATTGTCAGTTTGGGGGAAATGCCTACAGCTGTTTCAGTAGCAGGCAATAATACATGCAGATTTTCAGGTTTGGGGAAATGCCCTCAGCTGTCTGGCAGCAGGCAGACTTTTCAGGTTTGGGGAAATGTTTTTAGATATTCCAGCAACAGGTAATATGTAGATATTCAGCCCTGCTGAATAAGCCCCAAGTTCCATCAACCTTTTGATGAACTTTTTGCATTTATGACCTGCTGGAATTAGCTTCCAGCACAGAATACTAAAGACATCAATCCAATAAGTAAATATAACCCTTGTTACTATATATGCACCCAATATAGGAGCATATATATATCCTATCTAATAATAGACAAACATGGTAATTGACCATACCTTCGCTATACCTCCCATTGGCTAATCAGCACAATATGCAAATTAACCACCAACAAAGATGGCGGCTAATTTGCATACTGAAGGCAGGGCGGGACAGCGTGAACTGCCAACGCGCTGCCATCCAGGGCAGGCCGGCAGCCTGGGACTCCATCGGCAGGTCCTGGGTGGCAAGGCACCCCCACCCCAGAAGCCCCAGCAGCCAGCCTGCCTTGCTGCCCGGGATCCGATCCGGTCCTGGCGGCAAGGTAGGCCCGCCCAAGAAGTCCTAGAAGCCGCCTGATATGGTAGTAACTCTATCAGTAAGCACTCTGAAAGTCAGTGGCATAAATGCACCAATTAAAAGACAGATTATGAGGGTGAATCAAAAACAAAACCCACTTTAAATATAAAGACACATATAGATTAAAAGTAAATGAATTAAGCTGCAGCCTGTCTTGCTCAGTGGATAGAACATTAGCCCGTGGACTGAAGGGTCCCAGGTTCGATTCCAGTCAAGGACATGTACTTCAGTTGCTGGCTTGATCCCCAGTTCCTATCAAAGCACGTGCAAGAGGCAACCAATCAATGTGTCTCTCCCTTTCCCTTCACTCTCTCTAAAATTAAATGGAAAAATATCCTTGGTGAAGATTAACAAAAACAAAGTAAATGGATTAAGTAACATTAAAGAGATTATAAGAAAATATATTCCAAATTTTGTTAGTTGTATAATAGTTATGTTTAACCCTACCAGACCGCTGTACCGATTTTTCGGTAATTTCTGAATCTGCCGCTATACCGCTGTACCTAATTTTTGCTACTTTGCCTAGACCTATTTTCTACAATGTCTCCAAGTTCCATCTTATTCCAACCACTTGTTTGCATGTAACTAACATTTTTCTATATCATGTTGGTTTTTTCTCTTTAATGCTCAGGAGCCCAGGTATAGGGGACAGTTAGGTTCAGGGCCTCAGGTCTGGTAGGGTTAAATTATTAACACCTAAGAAATTGGATGAAGGGTACATATAATATGCTGTAGTATTTTATAGTTTTTTTTTACATGTATGAGATTATTTCAAATTAAAATATTAAAAAATTAAAAATTAATAAAATATTAATTGAAATGTGTATGCATTACATGAAAAGTCTCCTAATTGCTTCTAGCATAATTTATTAAATTGTGCTAAAATTTACAAGGGTTCAATTAAGAAATATCTTAATTCTAAATGATATAATAGAAAATATATAATAGTGCAGTTATAAGCACTTATCTGAAAATAAAAATTTAAAGAAGGGATTAGCCAAAGAAAATATATGCACAACCCATGGACACAGACAACAGTATGGTGAAGGCCAGAGAGAAGTGGAGGGCAAGAGCTGGGTAGAGGGGGCAAAAGGGGGGAAATAGGGACATCCTATATAATCAACACTAATAAAAGAGAAAAATGGTAATTGGCATATGAGCTACCCTTCTCATTGGCTAATCAGGGCTATATGCAAATTAACTGCCAACTAAGATTGGCAGTTAACTGCCAACAAGATGGCGGTTAATTTGCATATGTAGGCACAATGCAGGGAGGCGAAAGGGAAAGCAGGAAGAAGCCCCCTGCCACTGACAGTGATCGGAAACCCAGGGGGGAGCTAAGAGCTGGGGGGCAGGGCAAAGGCGGCCCTGGGGCCGCCTTTGCCCTGCCCCACAGCCATCATCGGAGAATCAGGTGCCTTTTCCGCCCTGGCCAGTGATAGCAGGAAGTAGGGGTGGAGCCAGAGATGGGAGCTGGGCACGGTCGAAGATGGCAGTCCCAGGAGCTAGGGGTCCCTTGCCTGGGCCTAAAGCGGAGTCCACGATCTCGGGGCCGCTGCAGCTGCGGGTCCCTGCTGCCCGAGCCGGTCGCCTAGGCCAGAGGCGTTAGGCCTGGGCAGGGGCGGAGCCTGCAACCGTGGGGAGCTGGGGGTCCCCTGCCCAGGCCTGACACCTCTGCCGGAGGCCTCAGGCCTGGTCAAGGGGCCGATCCGGTGATTGGTGATCGGAGGCTGATGAGGGTCAGCTCCTCTGGCCGAGGCATCAGGCCTGGGTGGGGGGTTGAGCCGGGGATTGGGGGGATATGAGGGTCCCCTTGCCCAGGCCTGAAGCCTGGGTCAGAGGCGTCAGGCTTGGGCGGGGGGTGGAGCAAGCGATCAGAGGGAGATGGGGGTCCCCTGCCCAGGCATGATTCCTGGGCCAGAGGCCTCAGGCCTGGGCGGGGGCCAGAGCCAGTGATCGGGGGGAGATGGGGGTCCCCTATCCAAGCCTGACACCGCTGGCAGAGGCGTCAGGCCTGGGCAAGGGGCCGATCAGGTGATCAGAGGGTGATGGGGGTCTACGCCTCTGGCTGAGGCATCAGGCCTGGGCAAGGGGCCGATCCTGCGATTGGAGGGTGATGGGGGTCAACACCTGAGGGCTCCCAGTATGTGAGAGGGGGCAGGCTGGGCTGAGGGACACCCCCCCCCACCCAGTGCACGAATTTCGTGCACCGGGCCCCTAGTAATAATAATAAAAGGCTAATATGCAAATTGACTGAACGGCAGAATGACTGGTTGCTATGATGCGCACTGGCCACCAGGGGGCAGATGCTCAATGCAGGAGCTGCCCCCTGGTGGTCAGTGCACTTCCATATGGGGAGTGCCATTCAGCCAGAAGCTGGCTCATGGCTGGCCAGCGCAGTGGTGGTGGCAGGAGCCTCTCCCACCTCCATGGCAGCACTGAGAATGTCCAACTAACGGTTTAGACCTGATCCCTTGGGGACCTAAGCCTTTAGTCGGACATCCCCCGAGGGCTCCCTGGCTGCCAGAAGGATGTCTGACTGCAAGCTTAGGCCTGATGCCCCGGGGAGTGGGCCTAAGTCGACAGGTGGACATCCCCCAAGGGGTCTTGGACTGTGAATGGGTGCAGGCTGGGCTGAGGGACGCCCCCTCCCAACCCCCCCCCCCCCCAAGTGCACAAATTTTTGTGCACCGGGCCTATATATATATCTTGATGGGCTTCAGAGAAAAATAGATAGCAATAAAATCATAGTAGGGGACTTTAACACCCCACTGACATCACTGGATAGATCTTCTAGACAAGAAATCAGTGGCCTTAAATGACGCACTAGATAAGTTGGATCTAATGATATCTACAGAACATTTCATACAAAAGAGACAGAATATATATTCTTCTCAAGTGCACATGGATCATTCTTAAAGATAGACCATATGTTAGGACACAAAATAAGCCTTAACAAATTCAAGAAGTTTGAAATAAAATCAAGCATCTTCCCAGATCACAATGGCATGAAATTAGAAATCAGCTACAATAAAAATCCTCAAAAATATTCAAACACATGGAGGGTAAATAGTATATTATTAAACAATAAATGGATTACCAATGAGATCAAGTAGTAAATAAAAAAACTTCCTGGAAACAAAAGAAAATTAACACACAACTACCCAAAAATCTATTGGACACAGTGAAAGCAGTCCTGAAAGGGATGTTCATAGGATTGCAGGCCTACATCAAGAAACAAACAGGCCAGTTAGCCTGGAGGTCAAATCACCCCTGGTATTGCCGACAACAATCAAGGCTTAACTACAACAAGATTGCGTACAAAGACCACTAGGGGGTGCACCAAGAAAGCATAAAAAATGCGGAGACAAAGAAACAGGACAAAACTGTCAATGGAGGATATTGAGTTCAGAACCACACTTTTAAGGTCTCTTAAGAACTGTCTAGAGGCCACCGATAAATGTAGTGAGATCCTCAAGAAATCTAATGAGACCCTCGATGTTATGATAAAGAACCAACTAGAAATTAAGCATACACGGACTGAAATAATGAATAGTATACAGCCTCCCAACAGCAGACAAGAGGAGCACAAGAATCAAGTCAAAGATTTGAAATGCGAAGAAGCAAAAAACACCCAACCAGAAAAGCAAAATGAAAAGGAATCCGAAAATACTAAGATAGTGTAAGGAGCCTCTGGGACAGCTTCAAGTGTACCAACATCAGAATTATAGGGGTGCCAGAAGATTAGAGAAAGCAAGATATTGAAAACCTATTTGAAGAAATAATGACAGAAAACTTCCCCCACTTGGTGAAAGAAATAGACTTACAGGTCCAGGAAGCGCAGAGAACCCCAAACAAAAGGAATCCAAAGAGGACCACACCAAGACACATCATAATTAAAATGCCAAGAGCAAAAGACAAAGAGAGAATCTTAAAAGCAGCAAGAGAAAGAAACTCAGTTACCTACAAGGGAATACCCATACGACTGTCAGCGGATTTCTCAACAGAAACTTTTCAGGTCAGAAGGGAGTGGCAAGAAATATTCAAAGTGATGAATACCAAGAACCTACAACCAAGATTACTTTATCCAGCAAAGCTATCATTCAGAACTGAAGGTCAGATAAAGAGCTTCACAGATAAGGAAAAGCTAAAGGAGTTCATCACCACCAAACCAGTATTATATGAAATGCTGAAAGGTATCCTTTAAGAAGAGGAAGAAGAAGAAAAAGGCAAAGATACAAATTATGAACAACAAACATGCATCTATCAACAAGTGAATCTAAGAATCAAGTGAATAAATAATCTGGTGATCATAATAGAATCAGGGACATAAAAAAAAAAGAAACAAACAAACTCAAACAATCTAATTCTACAACTAAAAGAATCTGAAAGAGAACAACAACAACAAAAAAACCCAGAGTAAGTAGGAAGAAAATAATAAAGATCAGAGAAGAAATAAATTATGTAGAGACAAAAAAATTACAAAAGATCAATAAAACCAAGAGCTTATTCTTTGAAAAGATAAACAGGATTGATTAGCCTTTGGCCAGAGTCATTAAGAAATAAAGAGAGAGAACCCAAATAAATAAAATCAGGAATGAAAGAGAAGTGACAACCATAGAAATTCAAATGATTATAAGAAAATGTTATGAACAACTATATGCTAACAAGTTGGACAACCTGGACGAAATAGAAAAATATAATTTTCCAAAACTCAATCAGGAAGAATCAGAAAACATGAATAGGCCCATAACAACTGGTGAAATTGAAGCAATAATAATAATAAAAATACTCCTAGCAAACAAAAGTCCTGGACCGGACACCTTCACGGGCAAGTTTTATCAAACATTCAAAGAAGAATTAACACCTATACTTCTCAAACTATTCCAAAAAGTCCAAGGAGAAGGAACACTTTTAAGCTCTTTTGACAAGGCCAGCATTATCCTAACTCCAAAGCCAGATAAAGATAGTACAAACAAGAAAATATCCTTGGTGAACACAGATACTAAAATTGTCAATAAAATATTAGAAAATTAGATTGAGCAATACATTGAAAAGATCATACACCACAGCCAACTAGAATTTATTCTGGGCATGCCAGGCTGGTATAATATTTGCAAATAATAAATGTGATACATTACATAAAGAGAATGAAAGATAAAACCCACATGATCATATCAATAGATGCAGAAGAAGCATTCAACAAAATCCAACACCCACTTTTGATAAAAACTCTGAGCAAAGTGGGAATACAGGGATCACAACTCAACATAATTAAGGCCATATATGACAAACCTACAGCCAACATCATACTCAATGGGAATAAATTAAAACTCTTTCCCTTAAGAACAGAAACAAGACTAGAATGTGTGCTTTCACCACTCTTATTCAACATAGTACTGGAAGTCCTAGTCACAGTGATAAGACAAGAAGAAAAAAATTAAGGGCATCCAAATTTGAAAGATGGAAGTAAAACTGTCAGTATTAACAGATGACATGATATTGTACTAGAAAACCCTAAGCAATACACCAAAAATCTACTGGAATTAATAAATAAATCCAGCAAAGTAGCAAGATACAAAATCAACATCCAGAAATTGATGTTTTTATTGATTTAAGGGAGAGAAAGAGAGAGGGAGAGTTAGAAACATCAATGATGAGACAGAATCATTGATTAGTTGACTCTTGACCCCCTACTGGGGGTCAAGCCTGCAACCTGGGCATGTGTCCTGACCAGGAATGGAAACATGATCTCTATGTTCATAGGTCAACCCTCAACCACTGGGTAACACTAACTGGACTCAATGACATTTTATTTTTTTAATGACATTTTTATACACCAATAATGAACCCTCAGGAAAAGAAGTTAAAAAAAAATCCCATTTGATTTTATTGAAGATGGCGACCGGCAGGAAGGTAGGGAGGGAGTGAATGTGAGAGAGCAAGGGAGTGATAGAGGAGTGTGTGGACGTGTGTGGTGTGTGTGTGTGTGTGTGTGTGTGTGTGTGTGTGTGTATGAGCTAGGGACTGTTAGATTCTGCAGGTCTTCCAAGGGGCTGCCAAACCGGGCAGTCTTAGACGGCGGAGCCCCGCTCCCAGTGTGGACCCTGAGCGGCCAGCGCGGGTACAGAGACCACACCATCTTGAAAAACAGAGCTGCTTGAGACTTGGATCCTGGCCTCAGCACCACCCAGTCTGGTCTCAGATGCAAACTAGGACCCTACAGCCACTGGGGACAGAGACCTGCGACCACAACTACAGACCCACAGACACCAAGAATCCAGACATCCCGGGGGCAGATTTCTGTGAGTAACAGAGCCCATCCCCCTCTCAGGAGGCTTGCGGGCAGCGCCATAGTAACTGATAGACCCACCCCTCACTCAGGCCTCAGTGCTGCTACAGGAATCTTAGCCTGGGAACGTGAGAACAATGGGAACTTGTTCCCCGCAGCATGGGCTCTGGGACCCCGATTCTCCAGGCAGGAGTCAGCACTAAGCACCAGTGACTTGACTCTGTTTCTTATCACCTGCGCCTGGGATCCCTGATTCCCAGTGCATTCACACTAAGAGCCAGTGACTCCAATTCTTGGTGCATGTGCACACAGAGATGCTGATTCTCAATGCGAGGCTGCGTGAAGCAACAGAGACTCTGATACTGGATTCTTGGGGAACTCTGACTCCTGGCACACGCTAGGGGGCTCTGATTTTCAACACACTCCAGGGTGGTCTCTGTTTCAGCACGGTGCAGGCGGGGTCACTGATTCTAAGAGTGCACAAGGGGCTACATTGAGCGCTGGTAATGCTAACTCTGAGTAAGCCTGCTTCCCACCAACCCACGACAACCACACATCTTAGTGTCGGAGCTCTTCAGAGACACTAGGGTGGTACAAAGCTCCCACGGCACATGTCCCAGGCCCATGCAACTCGACATTTGAGCCTTCTGGAGATAGTCAGAATGGGGAGACGACACGATCCACAGAGGAAAGAAAATGAGGTGTTGCCAAGAAAGGAAATTAGTGAAATTGAAGCATGCAACATGACAGAAAAAGAATTCAGAGTAATGGTTGTATAATTCATTCACCGGATGGATGAGAAAACCAACAACCTATGCAAGAATCAAGGAGAAATGAAAAGTGATATAGCTACAATCAAAAACACCATGGAAGGTTTCAACAATAAACTATAAAAAGCAGAGGACCAAATTAGTGAGTTAGAAGATAAGGTAAAAAAAAAAAAAAAGCTCAATCTGAACAGAAACTGGAGAAAAAAAATTAAAAAGCAGGAGGAGAGACTGAGGGAGCTTTGGGACAACATGAAACGAAGTAACATATACATAAGAGGGCTGCCAGAAGGACAAGAAGAGCGGCAAGGATTAGAAAATCTATTTGAAGAAATAATGACAGAAAACTTCCCAGATATGGGGAAGAAAAAAGTTACACAAGTACAGATAGTCCCAAACAAGAGGAATCCTAAAAGACCCACAACAAGACACATCATAATTACAATGGCAAATCTTCACGATAAAGAGAGAATCTTAAAGGCTGCAACAGAGAGTTACCTACAAAGAATCCCCCATCAGATTATCAAATGATTTCTCAACAGAAACACATCAACCAAGAAGGGAATGGAAGGAGGTACACAAAGTATTGCAAAGCAAAGGTCTGAATCCAAGAATGTTCTATGCAACAAGACTATCAATCAAAATTGAAGCGGAAATCATGAGCTTCGCAGACAAAAAAAGGCTAAGGGTGTTTATCACTACCAAGCAAGCAATGGAAGAAATGCTAAAGGGAATGCTGTAAAAAGAAGAATTAAAAAGGTAAGAAAGAACAGAGGCACAAAAATAGAAATGACTAAACAAGTACCTTTCAATAATAACTTTAAATGTAAATAGACTAAATGCTCCAATCAAAAGACATCGAGTGGCTGAATGGATAAAAAGACATGACCCATATATATGCTGTCTACAAGAGACGCACCTCAGAACAAGGGACTCACACAGACTGAAAGTGAAGGAATGGAAAAATGTCTTTCAGGCAAATGGAAATGAAAAAAAAGCTGGGGTAGCAATACATATATCTGACAAAATAGACCTCAAAGTGAAAGCCATAACAAGAGATAAGGAAGGCCACTTCAAAATACTAAAAGGATTGATGCACCAAGAGGATATAACCCTGATAAACATGTATGTACCCAATGCAGGAGCACTCAAATACATAAAAAAACTCCTGGAAGATATAAAGGGAGAGATTTACAACAATACAATTATAGTAGGGGACTTAAACACACCACTGACATCATTGGATAAATCCTCTAGACAAAAAATCAGCAAAGAAACAGCAATCTTAAATGACTCACTAGATCAGATGGACTTAATTGACATCTTCAGAACATTTCACCCAAAAGCCATGGAATATATGTTCTTCTCAAGTGCAGATGGACATTTTCAAAAATAGACCACATATTGGATCACAAGCAAAGTCTCCCCAAATTCAATAAGATTGAAATTATGCCAAGCATCTTCTCAGACCACAATGGCATATTAGAAATAAACTACAATAAAAACAATCCAAAAAACTCAAACACTTGGAAGCTGAATAGCATGCTACTAAATAATGATTGGGTTACCAATGAGATCAAAGAAGAAATCAAAAACATCCTGGAAACTAATGACAATAAAAACACAACAATCCAAAATTTATGGGAAACAATGAAAGCAGTCCTGAGAGGAAAGTTTATAGTTTTACAGGCCTACCTCAAAAAACAAGAAAAAACGATAGTAAATAATCTAATTCTACAACTCAAAGAATTAGAAAGAGAGCAACAAGAAAAGCCCAGAGTGAGCAGAAGGAAGGAGATAATGAAGATCAGAGCAGAAATAAATGACATAGAGACGAAAAAAACCCACACACACACAAAAAAAAAACAATACAAAAGATCAGCAAAACCAAGAGCTGGTTCTTTGTTTGTTTTTTTTAAAATTAAATCTTTATTGTTCAGATTATTACATTTGTTCCTCTTTTTCCCCCCTATAACTCCCCTACTCCCAGTTCCTACCCCACCCTCTGCCCTCACTCCCCCCCCCACTGTCCTCATCCATAGGTGCACGATTTTTGTCCAGTCTCTTCCTGCACCCCCCACACACCTTTCCTCCCCAAGAATAGTCAGTCCATTCCCTTTCTATGTCCCTGATTCTATTATAATTACCAGTTCATTCTGTTCATCAGAATATTTATTCACTTGATTCTTAGATTCACTTGTTGATAGATGCATATTTGTTGTTCATAATTTGTATCTTTACCTTTTTCTTCTTCTTCCTCTTCTTAAAGGATACCTTTCAGCATTTCATATAATACTGGTTTGGTGGTGAGGAACTCCTTTAGCTTTTCCTTATCTGTGAAGCTCTTTCTCTGACCTTCAATTCTGAATGATAGCTTTGCTGGATAAAGTAATCTTGGTTGTAGGTTCTTGGTATTCATCACTTTGAATATTTCTTGCCACTTCATTCTGGCCTGCAAAGTTTCTGTTGAGAAATCCGCTGACAGTCATATGGGTATTCCGTTGTAGGTAACTGAGTTTCTTTCTCTTGCTGCTTTTAAGATTCTCTCTTTGTCTTTTGCTCTTGGCATTTTAATTATGATGTGTCTTGGTGTGGTCCTCTTTGGATTCCTTTTGTTTGGGGTTCTCTGTGCTTCCTGGACTTGTAAGTCTATTTCTTTCACCAGGTAGGGGAAGTTTTCTGTCATTATTTCTTCAAATAGGTTTTCAATATCTTGCTTTCTCTCATCTTCTGGCACCCCTATAATTCTGATGTTGGTACGCTTAAAGCGGTACCAGAGGTTCCTTACACTATCTTCGTATTTTCAGATTCTTTTTTCATTTTGCTTTTCTGGTTGGGTGTTTTTTGCTTCTTCGCATTTCAAATCTTTGACTTGATTCTTGCGCTCCTCTTGTCTGCTGTTGGGAGTCTGTATAATATTCTTTATTTCAGTCAGTGTATGCTTAATTTCTAGTTGGTTCTTTATCACAACATCGAGGGTCTCATTAGATTTCTTGAGGATCTCACTATATTTATCGGCAGTCTCACCAGTCTTTTCGAAGACCTTACTAAGTTTATCAGTGGCTTCTAGACAGTTCTTGAGACACCTTAAAAGTGTGGTTTTGAACTCTATATCCTCTATTTCTGTCATTTGTGTCCTGTTTCTTTGTCTGCACATTTTTTTAAATATATTTTTTATTCATTTTTTACAGAGAGGAAGGGAGAGAGACAGAGAGTCAGAAACATCGATGAGAGAGAAACACCGATCAGCTGCCTCCTGCACATCTCCTACTGGGGATGTGCCCGCAACCCAGGCACATGCCCCTGTCCGGAATCGAACCTGGGACCTTTCAGTCCGCACGCTGACGCTCTAGCCACTGAGCCAAACCGGTTTCGGCTGTCTGCACATTTTTTATGCTTTCTTGGTGCACCCCCTTGTGGTCTTTGTGCGAAGTCTTGTTGTAGTTAAGTCTTGATTGTTGTAGGTAATACTGGGGGGGATTTTTACCTCCAGGTCAAGTGGCTGTGAGGATCAGCTGTGTCTGCAGTGGGAGAACTTCTGTCCTCTAGGGAGGTGCTAATCTAGCCTTTGCCTAAGGCTATCCCGAAAATGTCTCTGTGCAAGGCTTGGGCAGGGTGGGTCCCAGGGGATCAACAGGGCAGGCGGAGCAAGCAGTTATAGCTGCTCTCAGTCCCGTCCCCAGAGGCTCTGCCTCTCATAGTCCCAGCAACCACTGCAAACCTCAGAGAGAAAGCTACCATCGAGTTCTGACAGATGCCAGACCAGGGGTGGGCAAACTTTTTGACTCGAGGGCCACAATGGGTTCTTAAACTGGATCGGAGGGCTGGAACAAAAGCATGGATGGAGTGTTTGTGTGAAATTCAAAGTAAACATCTACACTAATAAAAGAGAAAAATGGTAATTGGCGTACGATGCTACCCTTTTCATTGGCTCATCAGGGCTATATGCAAATTAACTGCCAACTAAGATTGGCAGTTAACTGCCAACAAGATGGAGGTTAATTTGCATATGTAGGCACAATGCAGGGAGGCAAAAGGGAAAGCAGGAAGAAGCCCCCTGCCACTGAGAGTGATCGGAAACCCAGGGGGGAGCTAAGAGCAGCCATGATCGGAGAATCAGGTGCCTTTTCCGCCCTGGCCAGTGATAGCAGGAAGTAGGGGTGGAGCCAGCGATGGGAGCTGGGCA